>NC_079311.1:18994683-19324266 GCF_023638135.1 Falco biarmicus | reverse complement strand
GGAAGGGTAGCAGAGAAGGAAGTGGTCAACTCTCTTTCAAGAAAGAGAAAAGTCAGGAAATACTGAGAATTCAAATATTCAATCTGACAAGTATGTCTGAAGATCTGGGATTTTGGTCTGCGTCTGGTAGATAGAAAATGGGTTTGTATCTGGAGACTTCTTGGAGCAGTCTCAATGGTCTAGTGTGAAGGAAGAGTGCTAGGGAGGCAAGTATGACACAAACTAGAAGACAAACCAATGCATTAAATGAAAAAAAATTCAGTTAGCTGAAAAAATATTGTCACTTTTTAATAAATTTTGACTAATTGCAATTAATGGAAAAATGTAAGTAGCAAAGATAGAAATAGAAATACAACACCTATTAACAATAAGCAAGAGGAAGTTGTAAATCCAACTAGTTAGAAATTTTATTTTGGTAACAGGTATTTCTAATGCCCAATTGGAACTGTTTGTCAGTACTGAAATATTGCAAGCCAGTCAAGTTCATTGGTTAAATTCTACCTAGGACATTTGGTGTACAGCTAAGTGAAGGTGGCTTTACAATAAAATGTCATTGTGTGATTTTAAATAATCAATAACTAATAAAAATATAATCTGGAACTGTAACAATTGTGGTTGAATAGTATAGTCTGAATTCTGGAATACTGGAGATATATAACAGTTGTTGAATCAGAATGCAGAACAAGGGAAGTTACTCTTTGAGCACTGTTCTGAATACGTAAATATGAGGTCTTACATTACTGTGGAAATTCAATGTAGAAGAAATGTGCAAGTCATAGTGTAAAGTCACTGAAGTCTCTGACAATTACTGATGATTTTTGTTTTCTCCAATGATATTACATGAGTGTTTGTCACATTTACAGCCTTAAATTGATTGTTGATAGTTGTAATGTGTTTACTTCTAATATAAGGAAAAGGGAAGACACCAAGCAGTCAAATGTTTATTTTAAGTTAAAAAAGCCTTATTTATCAAAGGTAAAGACAACTATTAATAAAATTCTGATGGAAAAAAATGAATAAAAATTTGAATCTTACGGTATGTGGGGAAGTGAAAAAGCTGCAGTAATGTGGCTGGTAAAGAGGATAATTTTAATAAAGGTCTTCTGTTTCAGTGGAGAAATAAAGTTTTCAATTAAAACAATAAAAGCAATTTCAAATAAAACAATCTAAATAAAGGGGGAAGTATGATTTACTATAAAACTTAAAAGTTAGGGAGGTATGAAACACTTAAGGAAATCTAGAATCATTGTGCTAAGGACAAGAGAGGCAAAATGTTTAAAATTTTGTGTATATAGGAAAGAAAGAATGGCAAAGTCCATTTATAGACAGAGATAGTAAAATGATGATTTGGGGAAGAGACAAGTATTCATAACCATTTCTCTTCTGTATCCAAAAATAAATTGGATGATGTGCCAGTATCACCTAAGGATGACACACTGCCTTCTCATTCACTAAAGAGAATAGTAATTAATGATGTTTAAAGATAAACACTTAAGACAGAAGGCCCGGAGAATTTGTACACAGTCTAATACCACTGGGTAAGATGTCTTTCTTGCTAGCATTAATATTTAATGAACGTGGAAGATTATAACACTTCAGAGACCTATTTGAAGTAGACAAGCATACCATGGGTAACTTGTTAAACTGAGTTGAGCCTTAGGCACTGTAATAGAAAGGCCTGATATTGGATTTGATTAAACAAAACAGTAATGCGGCAAGTTCCACATTTTTTATATGGAAAGCAGGTTTTGTTCAATCAGATCATAACTTTCGTTGCTCAAGGTAACTGCATAATAAACACTTGAATGGCATTCATCCAATGATATTCCAATTGTAAAAGGACACTAAAATAGTATCAGTAAATCAAATGTGTGTTAAATATGTTCAAAGCTGGATAATGGATGTCTCAGAGAAAATCACTTTCAATACTGGTGTTTCTAGTGGGTTTGTTGGAGTATGTACTAGATTGATGGAAGCATCAAGTAGGGTTTTATTACCTGGAAATAAAAAGTTACGGTTGTTAAAAAGTTGTTGACTATAAGATTATAAAGATTGTTAGAAGAGTAAATAAGAACTGGATTTAATGACCCTGCTTTGTATTATTTCAGCATATTTTATTTAAGTACAGATATTTCCTGTATTCCAAAGGTAAAAAAAGAGTGAGAAAAACATGTTGGACTTGTTTTGGAAAAAATCTGGATGCCTCAGCTGGCAAATACTCAGAAGAAACTATCAGTGAATGATTCTGTGCTTAAAACAGCCGTAGATGTGTTTCTGGAATGAATAAACATGAGTAATGAGTAGGAGAAAACGGAAAGTGGGGAAGTGTACATCTGATATCACAATACTGTGTATTGTACACAGTTCTGTAGCTGTGTTTTGAAAAAGGATTTAAGGAATTAGGAACAATGGAACAAATATCCACCAGAATGTGGTGAAGTGTGTAATGTAAAATATGTTCATGTGAAAGGCCTTTACCTCAATACATCTTGATCATCAATGAAAATAATTCAATACAGACGGCAGCTACCTGAGAGGAAAAGGCAGAGTATTTAACCTGGTTGAGGTGCACCAGAAGGAAGAACCAATATCTGGAACCTAAAATCAGACAAATTCAGGTAGGAAGTTTAAGGGAAGGTGATGAGTCATTAGGGGAACCTATCAAAGAAAGTGGTGATTTTTTCCAATACTCTCTGTCCTGCTGTTCTTGACTTAAGACTGTTTATGAAATATGCTTTAGTCAG
Organism: Falco biarmicus; assembly: GCF_023638135.1. NCBI lineage: Eukaryota > Metazoa > Chordata > Aves > Falconiformes > Falconidae > Falco > Falco biarmicus. The sequence goes on along the minus strand of NC_079311.1, from coordinate 19,321,522 downwards.
ACACGGTTTAGACTTTAATACCGCTAATTGTTACACTCCTAACAAGATCAGCAAGGTTAAATCTAATTATCCGTTATATAATGGGAGTGAACTATATGTTGAAATGTTCTTTATTTACATTGATACATGAAACAGAAAGAACACCTTATGATATTAACTCTATTAACTCTTCTTGCCTGCTCCTACGGGGATGACAGAGGACACCATATCAATATTTTAAAAATGAGAAGAACTGGGCGTAACAGTTTCTTGGGGTTACCACAAAATCTAGTCCTGTCTCATCATTACCTAGTGTTTGAAATTTTCTTGTCTGGAGTCAGGAGCACACAGGTTAAAGCCAGCCTGAGGGACATGATATAGAATCTACATGTTTGTCTCTGAGCATTGCTGTCAATTCCTTCTGCTTGATTGTAGTTTAATGTCTTGCGCATAATAAGTGCTAAAGGTATTTTGGGCAATTTCTTCTTTCTATTCTGCTTGAAGTAAAACATGAGCACAAAAAATTCTATAGTGATGAGTGACTCATCCTTTAGCTGGAGTTAATTTAATGAACAAATTCTAAATAGTGAAGATACTGCACATTGATTTCAGCAAAAGCAGAGCTTTCAAAATTACCTTCCCATTCCCTATTAAAAAAGGAGCAAAAGAAATTGCTTTCCTGCTTTGACTAAAATGGTCAAATGCTTAAACAAGAATTCGGTGCAGATTTGCATTTATTGTATTTGTTATCTCGAAATGTAAGAAAAAGCAGTTGTAACTTTCCTGAATTATCTCATTTATTCCTATGCTAGCTACAGCTTATTCAGTACTACCAATGGTAGGCAAGAAAATTAAATGCCTCTGTAAATTTTAAGGCATCAGAAACTCAAGGTTCAAGGTTCAGAGGGTTGATGATAGGATCCTATGTGTTTTAAAGCCATAAACATATCTGATCAGCTAATGCAAATTTTTCCATGTTAACAATAAACATAATCATTCTTCCTGCAATCTTACTGTTTTGCAAATACCTTTTCCAAAATTGCTTCAAGGATGAAAATAATTGATTTTGTAAGTTATAGAAGTTTCATGGTGAGAAATGCACAGAAAATAGTAGGGGGTCCATATTACCCATTTAACTGTAGACATTTTGGTGTTGATTTTTTTGCTCACCTGCTTGCCAAGTTAGGAGTACTTTAGCAAGCATATTGAGTGACACTGGTGTCAAGTGATACTATATGCTTATTCATAGTGCCCAGTATGTCAGCACTTAGTGTGGTAGGTACTCTTCAGAGAGTGTGCTTGTGTAATTAAAATGTTAGAAACCAAAACATGGCAATGAGATTTGGACAGCTGGAAAGCAAATGACCCAGGTAATGTGAGCAGGACTTCACACTGTCTAATGTCTTGCTAATCCTACTTTTGTAATTTTACTGAATTTCTGTAGGTTTTGGGCAAGGATTAGAATTACATAGATGAGTGGTAGAAGAGTTAGATTCATTGTGACAGAAGTATTAGAGGGAAAGAAGGTATACCAACTAAACTGAATCCTAGTTATATAATCACACATTCATTGGGAACAAGAAAAGCAGAAGCAGTTTACAAAGAGCTCTGAACACCGTAATGTTCAGAGAGCAGATTTCTTACTGTTTGGTGACTGGTTTATATCATAGGCTTCCAAATTTAGGGTGTTTTCCTGATATTTCTTTTGCATCACAGTAATAAACTGACCCCATCTGAGAATCTAGATTTTTATTTTGGACCCAGTTACTCCACAGACGTTGAGTGGCTAATACTGATCTCATGACTATTGTCTGTATCACTATGCAATATATTACTTGCCACAAAAGTCACAAGGCTATGGTTTCGTTAACAAATGGCTAATTGGTCTGGAATGCAATTGGAAACTTCTCTGAAATCAGGCAGAAAAAGGTGTAAGTTCTCAGAGGAAAAAAACACTGGGAGAATAAAACACTTTGTGGCTGTTGAACATATGAAGATATTTTTCCAGTGACCCTAAAGGGGCTTGAACCCAAATTATGGTGCAGACTCTCAGGATTGCAAAGGCTTACTAAATAAATTGGAGACCAGTTTTATCTGCTGTATCTTGGAAATAATAATTTTACACAGCTCTGCTTCCACCATCCATTTCCAATCAGTGGAATGATTGATTTGTTATTGTTCCAGTCCCAACAAGTTTGTTTGTGTTGGAAGCATATTTCCCAGTAGTAAACATGACTTTAAGCATATAGGAAATGAAGCAGCTATCCCTGAAGAAAGTGAAGGAAGAAAACTCCCATCAGTACTGTAAGCTAAGAAGAAAACAATTGGCCCAAATGACAAGCCTGTGTTACAAGTCCCCATAAAAACAGTGAGCATCCCTATTTTAGTATCACTGAAGTGTCTCACCATACCACACCAATGAGGGTAAAGTGGCAGCATATGCAGTAGTATGTCACTTGCAGAAGAAAATGTAGGAATACTGAATACTTTGAAATGCTATTAGGCCAACATCTGACTGCAACTGTACTTATAACTTAGGGTATTGCAGAGCACTGACTCATCAAAGTGGCCCACCGATTGCTGACATTTTGGATGCCTCTACTTTCATACACCCTGTTTTCTTGGAGTAACACAAAGCATGACAATGCATTCAGGCTGTGTCTTAAGTTCAGATGAAAAAATCTGTGTTGAACGTGGGAACAGTAAAAGAGGTCCCTTCTTTTCCTGGTGTTTCCTTCCTGTAATGTCTGGTATGAATATTTTTACTTCCCTCTTTGTGGGTGAAGAGGAACTCCTCTAAGGAGTACTAAAGAGGTGTGGTGTGATTCCTCATACCATTGCTTCTAGTTAATATACCCTTTAAGAATTTGGAAAAACAATTAGTTTAAGATTGATGTCCTCTTACTGCTAACTCATGGTAGTGGATATGAATAGGTCAGGAGAATGGGTGACATGGAAACTCACAGTTCTTCCAAAGCCTCCAGGGTAGGGAGCTGCACTGTGGGGCCAAGTGGTACCATGGTGGGAGGAGATGGGGAGGCTGCTTGTAACAGAAGAGTGAGGGGAGGCATGGAGAACATTACCCATTGCTGCAGTTATTAATGTGTGTCTGTGGTGTTTTAAAGTGATGTTTTCCTCAGGTGTGTGCTTTTGATACTTCAATAAATGCCTGGGCTAGAATCAGGCTGTCAGGATGCATAGCACTGAAGATGTGACCTGAAGAACAGATGTTTAGGCTGCACCCTTATTCAGACCACATCAGAAGCTGAAAAGCTGAAAAACTGTGAGCTGCAGGTAGGAATTGAAGAGACTGCTTTAATTAAGATGAGCGCATGTACAGAGGGTATGTAACTGAAAGATTTGTTTCATACAGGAGCTGTAAGTCCTTTGCTGCAGACGCTGGAAGGCCATACAGGCAATGAGGTAAGCTTAGGGAGGGAAAGGAGCCTCTCACAGGAAGCACTGCAGCAGAGATTTGGCTATTTCAGTCTTTGCCATGGGGACCTAGATTAGATTTTTCACAGATGATTGGCACCTGTTCCCTGTGCTTGACAGAGACCTCTAAATTGCAGGAGGATCCCTGAGCTATGCTTTCAGCATGCAGCTTTATAGAACACTAAGTACTTTCTGAAATAAGGTTTCAGTTGTCTTACACTGAGCATCCACATACAATGGAACATTTTGACCTTGTTACTTCAGTAAAAGAAGAAAAGAATCCGACACCTCACCATACCAGGGTGTTTCAAAGATGTACTGTTCACAGTCTTTGGCAACCTAAAAAATCCAGACAATAAATGCAAACATGTTGAACTGTGTTTTGTTGTATGTCTAACTGTTCTGTGGTGAGTCTGTGGCTGTGCTTGACTATTCAGAGTGCCCACAGAGAATCCTCTAAAAGTAATTCACTCTCAAAATACTTATTTTATAAACAGATAGATCAGGACTTTGCTGTAAAAGATTTTGCTCCTAATAGACTATAAAATCAGCTATTCCCATAGACCACTGTTCTCATTGCCTTGTTTAAATCAAGCATTCTTTTGCAACTAGAATAGTTATTTTTTTGAAAGGGAGATTCACAGAGGTGGTAGTAGCAAGGACTAGTTCAACTAAGAATATACAATGCAGCTTAATTAATGTGTAAAGCTCACAGAGATAATCACTCCTTCTGACTGCTGTATCATTGAGATTAGACACTGAAAAATCTTCCTTCCTGAAGGTTCTCAAGACAAAAATAAATCTGTGAGCTTTACATCTTTAGTTTTTCATTTTTATTTCCATTCAGTTTTACTGATTGAGCACAAACTGCAGGAACCCTGAGTATGTGCATGCAAACGAAAAAATGAAGTACCTTTTTTATAAGCCTCAGAAACTTCAGAGGGACTGTATTGCTTTCACTCAGCAAAAACTACTTAAAAAAAAAAAAAAAGATAAACCCATATTTGATAGCTGCTGAAAGAGGGAATAATCCAGATACAGACATTATGGCACAACATGCCATGCAGTTTCAATCTGTTACACTTTAGTAGCACATCAGTCACAATGAGCCCATTGTGAAAGGTTTTCATCTCTTTGTATATTTTTAGGAGACCCCTGGAGGCAGTGGGAAATACGTATATTTTTGTGTGAGGGAGTGCGAACAAACTGTCTTTGGGATAATCTGAACAGTTGTTGATTCATAATTCTTATATGGATCCTATAATTGAGATTTCCCAGCTGTGCTTGATGGAACTCATCATCTCATCTAATGCCGATAGCTCCTGAAAGGCTGTTCCAGATCTCGTCAGTCCTGAAACACAAGATGGGTGGAGCAGACCATAGCAAGTGCCCACTTCACAGAGACCTCATTCAGGCTTTGGGTGTCAGCATTTGCCAGCAGACAGCAGTTGGAGTCAAGTCAGAGACAGACAATGACAGATTTAGCATCTTGCTCCAGTTGTAAAGGCAGCCCAGTGCACATGCACAGACTTGTAGTATGAGGAGTATGCCAAGGAGCTGCCAGTGCCTCCCTGCTATAAACAGCACCTGTGCTGCCAAATGGTGGTGTCGCTCCATGGCCAGCTCTTTCCACAGTGCCTCAATTTTATGAAGGCAATTCCCAGGGCCTAGCGCTGCTTTCTCTGGGGATGAGGGGGTGGTAGAATTAAAAAACATGATCCCTTGTCCCTGTCTTAAGTGAGCAGTTCACCCGACCACATGATGCTGAATGCTTTCTCAAGTTAAGCTGTCTGCTAAGTAAATAAAAGCCATTTGACTCCAGTAGTGTGACTATCCATCACTATCCAACAGAGCACAATCTGTTGTGTGGATAAGCCTCCAGAGGTCAGTTTACCTAAAGATTCAGGTTAAAGGTTTCTCTAGACTTATCAGTCTGCTACTCCAAATTACCTTCAATCAAATCTTGCAAGTGAGGCTGGACTGAGAAGTTGCTCATATCCCTCAAGTGCAAAGACCTGCATTTCTCTCATGTGGCTTTTTTTTTTTTTCCTGAGATCAAGTCAAACTCATTTGCAAACAACAGATTTTTTTCCCCATCTAGCCAATGCTCACTTTTCCTCCATATTCTAAAGAAATGTTATAATAATTTCCATGGCTTGAGGCTGTGTGAAATGTTCTGTGCCATTTTCTATGTCCTTAGAGGCTATGAACAAGAAACAGTAATGGACATTTCTTTCATCCCCTTCCCACACTGCTGTGGGAACAAATGCCCATCAGAAAAAAGCCCAGCAAAATTGCCTTTATGCCAGGTGAAGCTGTAGATGCAGCTTGCCCAAGACAATGTATGCATTGTCTTCCCAGACCAAAGTATAACCATGAATTTCAAACTGGCCTTTTCAGGTGGATTTACCGTGCAGTAGAAGCCTATTAAGGCTTCAAATCCATATATAGGCCTCCAGCAGCAAGTTAACCAAGCCACCAAACCTCCATTTGCTTACCAATGAACTATTGCTTCAAGAAAACTGTAAGAAGAAATACTTGATGTTAAGTGCTGCGTATGTGTTTTGTACTTTACAGTCTCATAGTAGCATTAAGGGAAAAGTAAAGTGGGAAACTGGGTTAACAAATGCCAAAGTGGTGGTTGCCTGGGGAACTTGAATTCAGATCTTTTTGCAGTACATTTATAAGTCAGTTTTTGAGCACAGTTTTTTTGTTTGTTTATTTGTTTGGGTTTTTTTTTTTTTTTTTTTTTTTTATAATTTCAGCATGGGTAAAACAATTGATCTGCTGTTATTCTTTACTAGGACAAATGACTCTGGTTATTCTGGAACTGAAACTGAAGCTCAGAAAGTACATAGGAAATGTGAGCCTAAGCAGTTAAAGACAATATACTGGAAAGTGCTGGGTAACCTTAATGAATGGCAATACCATGAATTATTTTACCAAAAATACTGAGAAAATTAGATACTTTTAGATTTCATCTGCTTTTTTTCTTTAGTGACTCATATGTTTAGTTTGTTCTTGATCATAATACAGAATAAAATTTGTTAATATTGGAAAACAAAGGATCACTATTTCATGGTTTAAGGGTCACCTTCTGAAACAGTTATCACAATGTTATCTGAAATACAGTATCCCCCTGCAGTCTCAGGGAAGATGTGCCTGGAGTCTCTGCTGAAATCTGTAATTCATCTGCAGGAAGGCTACTGCTTGTAACGTAAACCCAAGCACCTCTGCTAGTCCAGGGACTTCTCGAGAAGGCATACATCTGTATGGGAAAAATCTGACTTGATTTTATAATAGTGACCATTGTGAGCTTGTAACAAGGATTTTTGCAGGAGCTGTAGTCTCACAGTTTGTCCTTTACTTTTGGTGCCATTTCCTGCATTTACAGCCTGAGTGCCAGGTCTGTTTGCCTATCAGATCTTCCAGACAGACTGGTCAGGACACCACAGAGCTCAGTTGTTTCTTCAACTTCAAGGACAGTGCCCCAGCCAAGCAGGAGAGAAGAGAAAAGGCAGAAAAAAAAAAAAAAAGATGCACCCAAGATTGATGTATTTTTCAAGTAAATAAATTATTTTATATGAAATTTGACCTTTAAGCCATGCCTTTGCATTAATGAATTATACTAGATTGCTCAAATAAATTGCTGAATTTTGGGAAACTGAATACTTGGAGGATTGTTCTGAGATCACCTCATCCTGTCTGTGTGCCTTTGTACAAGCCAGATGTACGTGTTGCAATGGATTCAAAAGCACCTCGATTTTGTTATTTGCTTTTTTAAGATATCACTCCTGGCTGAATGTGAATTTGAATTATGGGTACTGTTGATGAATCAGTGACCATTTTCCTAAGGGTTCTTACCCCCCCACTCCCCCCATCTTGCCACAGGGGCTGTTGAACCCCACTATTCTATTTTCATCACCAAGCAGAAATAGCTGTGTAGCAATGTGTAACATCTTTCTCAGAACAATCTCCCAGAGAGCCTGTGTGGGTAGGTGAAATATTTTTTTAGTTATTCTTAAGCTTCTGATGGTTGTGTTCTGCCAACTGGCTCCTCTCTAAAAATATTTTCAACATATTTTGCAATTCAAGGTTCATTACTTTTAAGTGTCAAAAAAGGTCATGTGTGTCTCATGACAGGATCATATTTACTGGCATGAAAGAGCAAAAAACTGGGCTTTTTATTAAGAATCCCACTAAAGGATTTGTTAGACATATTTTTTTTAAAAAAAGGAAATAAAAAAGGCATTTTATGGAGAGTGTCTTGTGAAGAGTGGTACCCCTATTTGCCATCCAGAACACATCAGTGGTGAGCTGCCTACAGATTGCCTTTCCAAGTAGACAGGGTCCTTGTTTATGGCATCTCTTGTTCAAACATCTGTGTTTTTGAGATATTTCTGGAGGTAAGCAGCTTTCTTTTCCTGTGCCCAGAAACCATGAGGACTTTCTCTCCCAGTGAAAGCTGCCATACAGCTTGTTCTGGGCAAATGGAAGATAAAGGGAAACAACTTTTACCTGTGTGGCATGAAGCCAAGTGCAGCAAAATGTGGTGCTGTGACCCATGGAGGAACCACAAAATTGCCCTGCCCTGCTTGAAGCTCTGTTGCAGACCTTAGAATAAATTTCTTTATAAACTCTTACTAATTCCTCGGTCTTCACCATTAATAATATTCTTCCTGCAGCAGAGTTGCATGCTTACAAAAAACTGTGAGTATTGCTTTATGGGAGGCCATTTTGCAGGTACAAATGTAGTGTGCCTTGTGTGGCACCTGAATGCCCTTTATTAACTAGCATCATGTCTTAACGCATTATCTAACAGGCAGAAAATAGCATTTGTTCCCCAGGGGCTGTTACATTCAGCCAGCTTGTATGTAATGAGCAAGGTGTCCATTAGCTTAGAATTCTGTGTATTACTCTGCGTTGATGAACTGTTTGTGTTCCTCAGGAACATTGCAATTATTTGGGAGATTGAAGTTGCTTATATAAGGAACTGTGGTAAAACCTGAAGATGGCAATATATGGAGTCAGTTTTTTACCAGTCAGGCAACGGGAAAATGAGTGGGAAAAATAAAATGAGGAAATATATGGTAAAAAATGAGGGTATACTAGAGGAACAGCAATACCTCCTCTTGGTGCAAATAGTTTTATGAAGACTGCCATCCAAACTCAGTCTCTGACCAACTTTACCTATATATTGCTTTTATAGTCATGAAAGACAAAAGTTAGATCCTAAATGAAGAAAACATCCTAATTCAGAATATTTCAGAAGACTAGGTTTGTATGTAACATTCCAAAAGGCTGAAACGTGATTGCACATAGATAAACATCTAAGTGCTGCTGTCAATTGGTATGATCTTAAACATATACTGAACTGATTTCACTAATTGTGTAGTATGTAGCTATGCAGTTATCTAGAGCATATGGTTGATCATGCTCATCCTTTTCAGTGAGCAAACCAGTATTATATGAGAAGGAAGGCAGAGAGAAATTTGCTAGGAAGAAAGGATTCCATCTTTTGCTTGTGAAATATATGACAAAAATAATCCATAAAGTTTCATCTTTCACAAACCAGAAGACCATGCTCTACCCTGTTACTTTTGGTGTCAGCGTTGCTTCCAGCAAAGTGGCTTTTGAGCCATGACTGATATGGAGCATCATCATTCATTCTTGTACTAGAAGCTACCGTTTAGTTATCCAAGCTGAGGCAGGAAAATTGTTGCAGCTTGCCTCACTGTTGGATGCTACCTGTATGAGAGAGAAATCATCATCACTCTTTTCAAGGTTTAACAATAAGATTCATCGTGGTTACATCAAGAAGTTGATTATTAGATCCTGGATTTGCTTTCCTTTTACATGAGGCCAAATCACAGATCTCTTAGAACAGACATATGTATATGTGTGTGTGTGTGTGTATATGCAAAAAGGGGTCAAATCCCTCATTTGTTAGTGTTCTGTCCTTATTGATTCTGTTTATGACTTTTGTGAGGAAGCAACTCAAAAAGTTACAAAAGGTGAATAAAGTTTCACTCTTTGGCCTCAAGATGGCTGTGAAGACTTTACAATTATGCCTTGCCTTTATTTGTATATTAACGTCAAGTAACCCCAACTGATAGACTTTCAGGTTCATTTTTCAGAAGTTCTGAAGAGGTTGCCTTCTTGTCTACTGCATAATCTCAGGGTCTGAATCAGCATCCATCACAGACCTGAGCCACTATTGACTGAGAGACTACTGCAGTGCTGTATGGTGGGCATGGTTTGCTATAGGTATGTTGTGAGGGAAGTCTGGGGAATGCCAGGTGCTGCAGAATGCCTCCCCACCCTGCCTCACCTGGCGGGAGCTCCAGCCTACTTGTATTTACAGTTCATAATTAGTATTTCAGAAAAGTAATTTTAAAAAGTTTGACGTAATCAGGAAGCAAAGTGAATTTTGGAATACATCCAGCTGTCCTGCACAGAGAAAAGAAGACATGTTTTAAGCAAAAAAAGCTTTAAAGAAAACCCTGAAGAGCACAGTCTTTTTATTTTTATATTTATATCTATACCTATACTCAGTGTATGTGATGCTATCTATATATATACGTATATGTTTGTATGTGTTTTTTATACAAATGTAAGTATGTATGTATGTATCTCCGTGTGAACATTTGAGAAAGAACAAACCTGGGCAAGGAAAGAAGGCGAAAAGCAGTCAAAGGCCAGACATCTCTGTTCAGGGGTTGTTTGCAGTTTTCTGTTTTGGTTGGTTGTTCTTAGCTTTGCTAATTAGTTTATGCCTTTCAGCTTTCAGATGATGCTTCAGTGACTGACAAGAGAGAAACTATTCCAGAATAGAATATGGAGTTGCCAGGAACCAGATTTAAGTTGATCCATATAAAGTAAAAGATTATGCAACAAAATACTCCTATTAAGAAGGGTGTTTATCCTCATGACCTGAGAGGGACCTCCCTGCACCCTAATCCAGTTCTTATTTATGTGCAAAACTAGAGGTTTCAAATGCCAAGTAAAAAGAAACATTCAAGGAAAAGAAAAGAGAAAGAAACAGCCCAAAGCAACCTGGATGAGTGTTTTCCTAATTTTCCCTATCTGCTTTGAGTATTTGTGGACATATTGTTTTGTTATTAAGTACCACTTTACAGCGTATTAACACCATTTCAGATACCAGCATTGCTGAGGACTCCATGGCTGTGATGTCTGTCCAGCAGACTCTGTGTAGGGGTTTCTTTTCATCTTAGTGTTTCTCATAGCATTTGCATTTCTCAGTGCAGCTGTGTAGAAGACATTATTCCACCAGTTTTGACATCATCAATATTGACAGTGCCTGTGGAATAAACTTGAAGTAAATTTTGGAAATTTATCTTACAGTGATATTAATTCACAGATTGAAAAAAAAATGTTAGAGGGGATGTTACCAGGTATTTAGAGGGCAACTTCAGCTGGAAGAGTGATCATTACCTAGGGGGCAAGACCCCAAGGGGTGGTAAATCAGCATCTTGTCCATTAAATATTTCAGCTCAGTGTTTGATGATAGTGAGGAACCTGTTCATGTTAGATTTCTGAAGCAGAAAACTAGATCCTAGAGGCAAATAAAAGACATGCTTGTTCAGTGGTATCTGGATGACTGTTATATGCAGAGAAGATGAACTGGATGAAGACCCACACTTTCTTTTAGTTCTGGCCTAGGCTGAATGAACTTTGCAGTACTGTTGACTTAGCTCTGTTAGCTTATTTATGATAGGCTGTGGAGACTGTCAATGGGTAATGTAAAATAGCCCTGAATATAGGAAAAGCAATACTGCTTTTGGTAATACTGCTGTACTAGTGTTAGCCTTGACGTATGAATGAATGTATTCAGTTTTGAATCTTCCTCTAGCTGACTGAGGTTTTTTGTTTTTTGGGCAATCATGAAAATTCTGAAAATTCCCTTATGTAATAGTTTAAAAACATTTAAAGCAGTCATGAAAACGTGAATGCGTTGAAGAAGCTATGATCCAAAAAGGTATCCAATATGAATTATGGCTCAAACAGTATTAAAGTCTTCTAATCTTGATGCTATTTTTATTCACAATTAGTGTAATTTGTTCTCTGAATCTGACTGAAAGTATCACTTCAGTCAGGGAAATATGAAACCTAATTGGAGATATTTTCAAGCAGCCTTTTGCAGACATTATTAATCTTGCAGTGAGCAAGACAAAGCATTTGTGGGAGGAGAGGGAAGCAATTTTAGGTAACTTGCAGATTGATGAAATACTTAAATTTTCATTCCTTAATGTGCTCCAGGATTAAGTCAGCAGGTCGAATAGTCAACTTTCACTTATGATAGACATTAAGGAGAAGGAAAAAGAATGAGATCAGACTGCAGTCAGAGCTAGAAGGGTCTGTCAAAAGACTTGTGGATTTAGATTTCTCTGAGGTGGCTCACCATCTTCTTAAAAATTATTTTTGTGGAGGAAATAAAGAACAATGCAATGCCTTTTGAAGTCAGTGTGCTGTTTTTCTTGTAATGTAGTCTGACAGACTGTCTTTGATCTTTGAAACAATCTACAATCTTGTATAGCCTTGATCGCTAACATAATGGATGTGGTATTATTTTCTGCGTATGTTGAAAGTGGGTCTTAACCTGCCTAGTTATTACGGTTGCCAGCTGAGTTACAAAGAAGCCTTACCTTGCATGGAAGTAAGGGCTTACCAACAGAAGGTGCACCTACATTTGTGTGCTGTCTCATCAGAAGTGAAAAACTGCGGTGGAGAATCACAGATCACAGTGCTCTGTAGCGCTGCCTCCTCTTGTCGTAGATGTGTGTTTTTACAGGATTAACACAAGTAGACTATGCTTATGCCTCTCAATTTCTATAAGCATGATCTTGCTGTGTTGTGTTTCTGGAGAGCCTACTGATGCTTGCCAGCAAACACTACATCAGTGCAGCAGTATGATGACAAAATCCCCTTTCTTTCGGTGGAGCACCACAGCAGGTGTTGGCAGACAGGCACGGGAAACATGTTTAGGGAGAGCTGCTTTTCCTTGCTGGGCTGCCTTAGAAGAACCAATGCTTTTTTAGAGAAACAAAGCCCAAATTCAGACCTGATATTGCAATTTGATAAACAATGTTTTGGAAATAAACTGGTAGAAGTATATAACTTCATGACACGTACTGAAAGGAATGGGCTCAAAATCCCTGCAATGGGTTCACATAGAGCTGTTTTAATTACGGAAATTAGACACCAGTACCATCAGTTGTTTTAATTTAGTAAGCAAAACTTTTGCTCTGTCTTATTTATGAGAGTTTTTTAACTACATGGCTCTTTTCTGGAAACAAAAAGTAGATGAAGGGTGTATCTCTGAACTGGAAGACAGGGATGAGGAGCAGAATGCAGTCCCCACGGTCCAGGAAGAAATGGTCAGTGACCTGCTGCTCTGCTTATATGTGCGCAAGTCAATGGGGCCAGATGGGATCCACCTAAGGGTACTGAGGGAGCTGGCAGAGAAATTCACCAAGCCACCCTCCACCATTTCTCAACAGTCCTGGCAAATGGGGCAAGTCCCAGAAGACTGGAGATCAACCAACGTGACACCCATCTGCAAGAAGGGCAGGAAGGAGGATCCAGGGAACTACAGGCCTGTCAGCCTGACCTCAGTGCTGGGGAAGGTTATGGAGCAAATCATCCTGAGTGCCATCGTGCAGCATGTGCAGGACCACCTGCATGGCTGTATGAAAACCATCATGGATTTATGAAAGGCAGGTCCTGCTTGGTGATCCTGATCTCCTTCTATGACAAGATGATCTCCCTAGTGGATGAGGGAAAGGCTGTGGATGTTGTCTACCTGGATCGTAGTAAAGCCTTTGTCACTCTCTCCCACAGCATTCTCCTGGAGAAACTGGCTGCCCAGGGCTTGGGCAGGTGTGCTCTGTGCTGGGTAAAAAGCTGGCTGGCTGAGCCCAATGAGTGGTGGTGAATGGAGTTCCATCCAGCTGGTGGCCTGTCACAAATGGTGTTCCCCGGGGTTCATTGTTGGGCCCAGTTCTGTTTATTATCTTTATCAATGATCTGGATGAGGGTATCAAGTGCACCCTCAGTCAGTTTGCAGATGACACCAAGCTGGGGGGCGTGTTGACCTGCCTGAGGGCAGGAGGCTCTGCAGGGGGACCTGAGCAGGCTGGACAGATGGGCCCAGGCCAGTTGTGTGAGGTTCAGCAGGGCTCAGTGCCGGGTCCTGCCCTTGGGTCACACCAGCCCCACGCAGAGCTACAGGCTGGGGCAGAGCGGCTGGAAAGGGCCTGGTGGGAAAGGGCCTGGGGGTGCTGGGTGACGGCCGGCTGGGCAGGAGCCAGCAGTGTGCCCAGGGGGCCCAGGCGGCCAGCAGCACCCTGGCTGGTGTCCCCAGCAGTGTGGCCAGCAGGACCAGGGCAGTGACCGTCCCCCTGCACTGGGCACTGCTGAGGCCGCCCCTCGAACCCTGTGTTCAGGTCTGGGCCCCTCACTGCAAGAGGGACATTGAGGGGCTGCAGCGTGTCCAGAGACGGGCAGCGGGGCTGGGGAAGGGGCTGGGGCACAGGTCTGATGAGGAGCGGCTGAAGGGACTGGGGGTGTTTGGCCTGGACAGGAGGAGACTCAGGGGGATCTAATCGCTCTCTACAACTACCTGTCAGGAGGTTGTAGGCAGGCGGGGGTCAGTCTCATCTCCCAGGTAACAGGCAATGGAACAAGAGGAAACAGCCTCATGTTATGACAGGGGAGGTTTAGGTTGGATATTAGGAAAAAATTCTTTATGGAAAGTGTGGTGAAGCATTAAACAGGCTGCCCAGGGAGCTGGTGGTTTTTTTAAAATGTGTAAATGTGGTGCTTAGGGACGTGGTTTGGTGATGGACTTGGCAGTGCTGGGTTAACAGTTGGACTTGATGATCTCAAAGGTCTTTTCCAACCTACCTGATTGTATGATTGTATGATACTGTACAGCTCAGTTGCCCTTGGCAGCAGCCATCTTACCTGCCTGCATGTGTAAATAAACCACTCTGGATGGTGAGGTGGTGCTATTATACAGATACAGTGATAAAGGATGACAAGAGCTAATGGGGTAGCAAAACATTCATGAGATTAAGGCTGTGTGAAGAGGTTTAACAGACTTTGGTTTTGAACCACCATTTTCTGAGAGGCATAAATGAGATCACCACACTAAATTATTTGCTTGCAAGTATGCCAGGCTTAAGTACAGAGTAACCACACACTGAAGTTCAAGACTTATTGAAGGCTTTAGTTTTCAAAATAATAATTTTACAATGTGACTTGTCTTAGGAGAAATAGATGTATCTGAAAATACAGAAAAGAGACACAGACTGAAGCTCCAGAAAGAGCCTGACCCTTTATGCTAGGATATCAAGGCTTAATCCCTTCTATAAACTCCCCCCACTTTTGGAGAATGTCATAGCATGGGGTGTTTTGAACCCTGCCGGTACTATAGAGACAGCATGTTTGAGGGACAGCCTGCAGCAGGATACCCAGTAAAGGTCGGCTGTGAACGCTTCAGCCATCAGGTCCAGTCTTGGCAGTCATAAGCAGCTCAGTAACTGTAGGCCTTCAGTTTAGCCATCAATACCGAGGCAAGAGAGAATGATTTTGTGAGCTACTGTATTTTTTGTGCTACCAAGGCTATTGGTCTAGCTGAAACATTTCAGAAGAGTGTTCTCTGGAAACTGACGTCTTTTGTGCATAGGTGGGCTCAGGTGTCAGCAAAGCCTAAACGGATAGCTTCTGTCTAGAACTTTACTGCTGTACTCACCTTCGCCACTGAAGGGTTCCCACGTCCAGCCCTAAGCCAGGGAAAACCAGTGTAATCACAGATGCTGGGAAGAAGCAAATAGAATAGCAAAGGCAATAACTGGCTTTACTGAAGTCTCATTTGTCTTTCTGGACAGCAATGCAGACTGGCCTGCCTTGGGCTGGTTTTGGTTAATTTCAGCTGTGAACATCACTTTTCATATGCTGCTAATTCTTGTTCTGGTTACTCCTTTATGGACTTTTTATGGTCTTATGTTTTTAACATTTTCCAATTAGTTTGTAAGGCCATTGTAAGGCCTGAGGTGTTTAGTAGTGAGAAATAAAAATGATCAATATAATGGTAGTCATTACATTTATTATTCATTAAGATGTTGGTATTATTAGAATTTTCAGGAAGTTGAATTTCAGCTGAGAGAAAAAAGGCACCTTCACTTCTTTGACCCTCCTAAATCATTGGGCATGCCTTCACCTACTGCACAAGCAGGAGTAAAGACAGAGCTTTGAAGGACAATTCGTGTAGATGCTATAGATCTCAAAATCAATGAGGTGTTGCAAAAAATAATGGAAATCCCATCATAAGGGAGGGCATTAATGTCAGCTAATGGGCAGGAGACATGAATGGCTGAAATCATGTCAGACTGAGGTGACTTGTACAGTGGGGGAGCAGTGATACTTCATTTGTGTTGCAGTAGCAGTCTTGGTGTATTATGGTGACTTGAATAAGGGGTACATCCAAACTCATACATGTTTTTTTTTTTGTTCATATAAAATGGGTAGATTTATGAAACAATTCACAGTACTGTTTTTTACTGAGTTAGAACAGACTGAATAAAGCATGCATATGTTTTATTTATATGTATTTATTTGTTGATGACAAACTCTGGTCTGTTGTACATGGTAGGTTCTTGCTATTGAACGAAGGTTTCAGTCTTTCTGCTGTGACTGTCCCTGCTACCTTTCCCAAGAAGCTGTAGGTTCAGGAGCTGTAGCATGTGCATAGTACCTGCCAGGGCCACGTTTGGAGGGAGGTCTGCCTGTGTCAGTGTGGCTGTTACCCCGATACAGCAGTGCTCCACAGCAGTCATGTGGCATCTGGGCTGGCAGCTCAGAATGCCTAAGGTGCCCCAGGGTGTAGGGCAATGAGATATTCTCTAGTAGGAAGCAAATCCCCCTTTTCAGGGCCTTATTTGCAAAGATGGAATGCTTAACTGAAGCTGTTGTCTCCTGCCTGGTTTTAAGTTGAGAATTCTAACTGCAACAGCCACCATCTGATATGCTTCAAATTGGTGGTTTATTTACTGGGGTTCATCTTGAAATTGTAATTCTATTCTACTCAACAAAGTCATGTATCTTGGACACCAGCTGGATTCTTTGGGTTTTTTTGGGGGATTTTGAGGTGTGTCTGAATTCTGTCAATTACTGCTATTAGATCATGCCTTTATATCAGAACATCTTCTAGTTTTTCTTAGCTATAGAAGAATATTAGGCAAAGTTGCAGTAAAGAAAAAACCAAACCAAACTACACGCACAAGGAAACAACTCAGGAAGGAAATGAAATAAAGGGTGGTTTTTTTTTATTAAAGGAACTCTAATCTCCAATAAGTATAACTTGTTGCTTGTTAAAAGATATGTGGGCTAAAGATTTACTAGGAAATTGTCCTTGCTCTCCTGTATGCTATTAAGTGGCTTCAATTGAGTATTAAAAAAAAAGCATCAGAGGGAAGGTTTTCTGTTATAATGTAAGCTTCAAATCAGCAGCATCAGAGACAAAACTGGATTAATATAAATCCTTCAAGGGATAGAACACATTTGCAGATTAACCCTGACCTCTGCTTAAAAACTCCCAAACTCTCTTTTCTGTATTGATTTATCTAAACAGGGCTGCCTGCTTGCACACAATGGAATGCTTCCTCTGCAGATCAATTAACAGGCACCTGGATAGGATTCAGACTTCTGTTAGGCACAGAACATCCCATTAGATGTTGTTACTAGATGTGGTTGCTGCATGTTTACTACCAATATGAATATTGCATTTAGAAACTTGGAGTACAGGGTATGAAAAACCTGATGGTTATAAATCTTGTATTTGAAGGGAATGGCTTTATTGACTGCTGCTATCTTTGAGATGGAGAAAAGGGGAAATCTGTTCTAGCCTTTTGATTTAATACAAGAGAGCACTATTTAGGGATGATTGATGGTTGAAAAATGACTTACCAAGTGCTCCGCATGATTGTATTACCCTAGATAATAAGTTAAAGAGGAAAGAGGGGCTTCTGAATTTAAAGGCACTAAACATCACTTTATTGCAAATGAGAAAAATCTGTGCAAGTATGACATGGATGTGTTCATTTATATTCTAGACCAAACTAAAAGGGCATCCTATAAATTATTAATTTCCTGTCTAGTTGTGTGCCACCCTGAACTATTGTCTGAGTGATGTCAAATTTCATACTTTTTCATGCCAGAAAAGAAGTATTCTGAGTCCATTCTGAAACTGTTCCATGTCCACCCACCCCAGAAATTTAATGTTGCCATACTGAGATTATACCAACCTGCTTACTACTGTATGTTGGGCTGCATCTGTCTTGCACCCAGTGGAATTGTAATTGGGAAGGTCACCAGATTTTTTTTAATGTCAGGAAATTTCTAATGAATTGAGGATAAAATTATGTTTCTCTTGAAGCAAAGAGCAAAAATTCTCTTGCTTTTTTTGGAGCTAGCATTTTACTTGAACTTTTCCACATGTCTACATTTAGGTTATGCTCCAAAGCACACAGAGAACAGATGGGAAAATCATTCAACCTGCCTGTATCTCAAGTCTCCAATCTATACAACTGAGTGGATAATATACACATCAGGTATATAAAGAGGATAAGATAAGCCCTTTGACAACTTTGATTGGATATAATCAATACGATGTTATTAGACACTGTATTATTAATAAAGCTTTATAAACATACAGTTGTATTGTATTATTGACCATAAGCGTCTTTAGGTATTGTGATACTTACTCTAGTCTTATTACTTCTATGAAAAGAAAATCTGTAACATCCCCAAACCTGCAGGCAGCTTAAATTGCCTTAAAAAAAATCAGTTAAAGGTAGGAAAGGCATATTAGATCATGCCCCTGTCTTGCAAGGTGTATATTCTTGAAGAAGGATAGACATTAAACTGAAGTGACACTGTTAGACTGTAGACAGTTTCTCTGTGAGAAACTAAAATGCTATTTGTTCCTGGTGTGCTTAGGTACAATATGAAGATAAGTCTATAAAAAACAAAGTACTTTATTGCTTCTAAAAGCATTACAGTTTTACAGATGTTGAAATATATGCTAGGTGTTTATATTAAAAAAAGTATAATGCATGTTTTATCATAAATTATATACACAATATGGAGTCTTTTTTTATTCATTTGTTTCTGAGTTAGCTTTACAGTTGAGTAAGAGTAGCTTAACAAAATATTTGTTGGTATAACATACTGCTAATGGATTGTTTAGACCAGTTCTGGGATGCACTTTCTGTCTGCGGCTTGTATGGTGAAGGAGGATGTAACAGGCTATATATGGAATGTAAGCATGCACAAAATGTGTATGGACGTTTTCAGTATTAGAAGGAAGAAACCACTTTCTGTCAGTGAGACATGTCCGACAATGAATTTTAAAGGATTATTGGGTGCCTTAGGTGTTTGCTGAGGTGCAGGGCCAGCAAGGACAGTACTCCTTCAGAACGAAGGCTGTCATATGTTAGAAGTAGTAAGTTGTTATAGCATAGAAATTATGCCAGTATTATTGACTAGTAAAAGCCTTGGGCCCAGTCTTCTCAGAGGTAGGATGAAATGTAAGCTCACCACACCTTGTCTTATACTCCAGATTTTTATAAAAATAGTAACTGTAAAAAAGATCCTAAACAGTAATTCACTTAGACTTACAGGGCCCTTGCTCGGTGCAGAATATGAACTTTTGTTCTGGTTTCGACATTTAACAAAATATCAGGGAAACATTTATTAATCTTGAATTGACAAAGAAAAGGCATGAGATGTCAGATAAAAATTACAGCATAAGATAAGGTTTATGGAAATGGGTGCAACAGTATCATGGACAACTTGTAGAGAGGTGTTTTTTTTTTTTCTTTCAGATTATCAAGTCTATTTCTTGGGCAATTAGCAATAGTGTCTCCTTTTGGCAATTTGATTCATCCATGAAAGATTGAACAATATGAAGCATTTATACTAGAACTGCTGTAAGGACAGCTTGGAGATATATGTCTTACTCTAAAATTAATGTAAACTAGTAATTATAACTAGTGAACATAAAAAGGAAATTTTCTAGGGAAAGTAAGATTTGTGGAAAAAGGAGAGATTTTTATTTTTCGCTACCCGCCCCCCCCCCCCCTTTTTTTTTTTTTTTTGCTAGACTTCCAGCCATCCATAATAAGGCAGAATACATCTGTAACTCTGTATCTCCTTGGTGAGTTACAGCACCAATAGGACTCTAAAAGGATATTTAGCAAGTATATTTCATTTGTTCTCAATTTTCATGGTTTTAATGAATGCTTTATGCTTTTTGTCACACACCAATGTGTATACCAACACATAGGTAACATTTGTATGTGCAGTTGCAACAGAGCATAGTTGCCGTAAATAAAATAATAATGACAATTTGATGTAACTTGTAGCTTTTTTGTTGTTTGTTTGTTTGTTTAAAGCTTTGTTGGCTTACATCTCCCTCTAAAAGGCATGTGCTGCAACAAAGTTTATTAATTCCTAACATAAAAATGTTACTTTCCTGACAATGTCTGAGATACTCAGTGATACTAAAGTATCTGAAATACTTTGTTTGCCTGAAGCAGAAACAAAGTTGGATTTTTTTGATTAATACATTGTAAGCTATATAAATGTAAACAATTTATTAGATAAATTTCTCTACCAATGTTACAGTTTCTTTCAAAATTGTTTTCAAATGTGTGCTTATATTTATATATTTACTTGTGTTTATGTACATATTCTTTCAGGATTACGAAAAATCTTCCTGAAACAGCTGGTTCTAGTTGCAGTGCTGCAGTTGGTTTGGCACTTAGGGAAACCCAGACACTTCACTATGGCATTGTGGTTCTGCTGCTGTCCAAGACTTCACTCAGGAACAATAAAGTAAACACGTTTTTCAAGAAGAGAGGAAGGCTCTTCCATTAAAGTGTGTTAGTATTTCAGTAGGGACTTCCTTTTTCCCTTCAGTTATGCAATGATGCCAGGGAATCTAACGCATCATTTAGACTTCTGTTTATTTAGTTACCAGATGTTTGTCCTTCTTAGTCTTGGATATTCATGCACGATGGTGTTGGCTGGCAGCCAGAAAGCCTCTGTAGTTTCCAGCGTGAATAGCTGAGATATATAGATGACTTGACAAAGTCCATAAAATAAAATTCTTCTGCTGCTTGAAATGTCTATGTTCTGCTTGCCTAACTAGGGTGATGTAAACCACCACAAGCTTTTGTATCAGGAGGGCTGCATCACTTTATACTAGTTCAGGATTCTGACAGGGGTCTAAAAAAAAAGTTCATTAAATTTTCTTTTAAATTTCAAAACAAGTTTTGCTGGTTGTGTTTGATCAAAAAAAGTTTTGTCATAGGTTCCTGTAATGAACACTCATTACTGAATGTCAGTACTTGTTTTCTTGTGTTTTCTTTCTGTAAGTATTCACATGAGCTAGTGAACAAAAGCTTACTTCAAGTGGAGTTCAGGTTTAATGCGGATTGTGAAATTCAAATGTTGTAGCAGCAAGCAACTCTATAACAGAGATTTGAAGTTGTAAGAGTTCCATTGATTCAGTCAGTGATCAAAGCTAATAACATCTGGCATTTTAATCAAAGAAGAATATTGGAACTTAAAGTTCAGATTTTGAACACACAGCAACAAGGGAAACAAAATATGCTAAATGCATCTCTGAATATTTTTGAAAAAAAACCCAGATATTTTAAGAAAATGGTGTGTGAGGACTTTCTAAGAAGGAACTCATCAGACGATTTATAAAGTGTTAACTTATTTTAAAATATTGGTGACATGTCATTCTGTAACAGTCAACCTAGGGAAATAAAGTGTACAGGAACTGTCTCCATATCATAATTTTTTTGTCTCACTATTCTTCTAGTTTCTCAGCAACTATATGTTGGTCACCATTAAGATTCTACTGCCTGGTGATTGTTAGTATTAGTCTCTAAAAATATGGTACATATATGCAGGTTTTTAGGTGACCTCATTATTACTTAGATTAACCATTTTTTTAACCTTGAAATCAGCGGGTAGGAGGCAATTTATGATGTGTGATTTATAAAGCAGCTAAATGGTGCTAATTCCTGTTTTCAGCAAAAGTGAATTTTGGTAAGACCCAAAGGAACATGAATATTACATAGCATACTTTTGAAAAATAACTGAAAATGCAATTTAAGCTCACAAGTCTTTAAGGACATTTTATAAGTTTTACTTGTTGTAATTCCTCAGCTGATGAAGGCAAAGAGTGTTTTTAGCTGTTAAACCCCAAACATATTTTACTTTATGGTATTGAAGAATTCATAGATGGCTGAATCTAATCAAAGGCACATTTAACCTACAGTACTATTTGCAATGCTGTCCAGAACTGAATGCTTATGAAGAGGGCACAAAATTACACAGTGAGACATGGAGCTTAAGAGCCAGGCAAAGATCAGTGTGAGGTGTTTTCTTGACCAAATGAATCTCATTCTCCATTTAATCTTTATCAAAATATGAGCATAACTACCTTTTTAATCTGGTGTACATTCATTTTTAAAAATCCAGAAGTGTTTTCACTGGTGGGACAGCTTTATTTCCATCAGCAAGGGAAAATAGTTAGAAAGACATAAAGTTAGTAAAGGCGGCATTTACATGCTTTGGAGTGCAACTGATACTAAAAAGAAAATGACAGCAAAGTAATTGTGTTTCAATACTGTCGCTTCACTTAATGTGAAGGCTCAGCATAATTGTGCTCAATTTGTCTCTGTTTAACTGTTGTCAAACTTTGCAGTGCCATGCTTTGTCTTTGCATAGCACTGACATCATCCTGCCTGGCATGTTCACACAGAAGTCTTCATGAGCCAGCATGAGGTCATGCGAGTCTGAGCTGTAAAATATTTCTACTGATGCTTCTCATTTGGTGGGGAAGGGAAACATTAATTAAGATCATCAGGGGATTGGACTGGATAGTCTATTTTAGTTTTCAGGTTTCTTTTCTGATACCCATTTTTTCTACTCGTCATTCAAAGTTTTTCTGAGTAATAGCCATCCATTCTGGTGTTGGGTCCCAGGAGTTGTTTATATGTTATTTTATTTCTTTTCATCTGTAGTTCCTTTATAGGTATCCCTTCATAATGGATAAACCAGCTGGTTGGGTTTTGATCTTTTTGGTATTGTTCCTGATGTGAAGATGCTGTTTAAGAAGACAGCTCACTGAGTTTGGTAACTAATCTGCAATTTTAATGTCAAGAATCTAATCCCACAAAATGGAAATAGATACTGAAATAGGAAATGCAAAGTAGTCGAGGTCATATTTTTCCACTGACAACAGTGTACGTGTAATAGCCTTTTAGCAGCAAACAATGCTGACCAATGAGTATCAAGAATACAGCAGAAACATGGAAATTTGTGAACAAAAATGTCTATTCTGAAGCTGATTGAACAAAATAGATGACAGAACTATTCACTTGCTGCTGGAAAAGCATCTCTTTGCACTATTTTTTTATTTCCAGTAGAGATAAAAGGATATGGCTCCCCACAGATTCATATGTCTCTTTTTCCTTGGAGGCAAGTGGTAGCTTTTTTTTTCTAAGCATGCTTGTGTCCTTGTGCCTCTGGATACACTTTGCCTGGCTGGTGGATGGATGCTGAAAATGTATGCTGTGCCCAGAAGGATTCTTTGTAGCATACTTAAAATGGAAAGACATGAGTTGGAAGGGTGTGTTGGACTGTGACATGGAGGGGGAAGCAGGCAAAGAGTTGCAGTATGCATTTCAGTTATTTCTTTCTGTAGATTTCCATTTAGCTCTGTTTTCAGACAGAAAAAGGACCAGTTGATCCCATGACCCCCAAATAAACTAAATTTTGAGACACTCACTTCAGGAAGCTGAGTTTCATAAGAAGATGTGCGCATCTCAGTCATGTCCTTGGGCCGTTTTCAGCTGTTCATTGCCATTAAGCGAAGGATCACAAACTCCAAAGGGTAGTTTGTTTATTCATCTTCTCCTTTCCCCTCACTGTAAAGACAAACCTTGGGAGATCATGGGAGAAGCTGCTCACCCACTGGTGATGTGAGCATTCTGTGTTTTTGTTTAAGAGCCAGCTCCTGTGAGCAGACACATCTGTTGGTGATAACAGGGGGTGCTGTAGCCGTTAGCTTCTGTCCAGAGATGTGTGAAAAATCAGTGTAGAGCTGTGTGACTGCACAGGCAGCAGAAATGGCCACTGGGTTCCAGGAAACATGAATGTCCTAGCTGAAGGCTCTTGTCTGCTGATCAGAAAGGATATCTTTGTCCAGAGGCAAGTGGGAAAAATGTATATAAATGCATAAATAATTAGTATTGGTACATGTTCTAGGTTTTAAAAAAACACATGTGCAAGGAATATAGCTTGTAGGTAACAAACATGCCTGCCAGTTTCAGGGAGGATCAGATGAGAATAAAAGGGGAGATTTAAAGAGAATGGAGCCACGTTAGTAGCCTTGCACAGGTGCTAAGGCTGTCTTAGTGCATTATAAGAAAAATCAAGCAAGATTTAAACTTTGTTTACAGAACCCCCCAAATAAGTGTGCACTTTATACTTCTTCCAAGTTCTCTGGAACAAGTGATTCTAATTGTGTCCAATAAAGACAAAAACTTTCAACATGGGAATTGAACAGCAGTTTTTGGCAATACCTGGAAGCTGTCAGTAACACCCTCATGCCTCCCTGCAATGTGGTTGAGAAATATAGGTATCTTGAATTTAAATTATGTGCTAGGCTGGATTTACAGCAACCTAAAGAACTTCATTTGGGTTTGGATACATGAAAAATCCTTCATCTTTCCCTGAAATTAATTTTTACAAAGCAGGTTGAGCTCACAAAATGTACTGGGATAATTCCCCAACCAAGGGTACAATTAATTTTTTTGAACAGCAGGTATGTTGCTGAGACATCTGTTGATTTAGCTACCTGTTATGTTTCTTACCATCATTCTGCAAAGCATCATCTCTGGATGATGGTGCTCTTGGGTATTGCAGTCAACACTGGGAATGCCGATTTATAGATACTGTCATCTCTCTTCATCTCAGGAGTCTATGCCCCAGAATATAATACCGCAGTACTTTTGTTAAGGAAACTATGTCATGTGACTGTGTGACTTGGTAGAGATCCGTATGTATACTTTGTCACCTACCTGGGTCCCAGGGGAGAAACTCTCTGACTTTCCAAATCCAGCTGCTGTTAACATGGTATAACCCTAGAAGTTTGTCAATATATTTTTCTAGCAGTTGCTTTCTAGATCAGTAATGCTTTTAAGAAAGACAAGTACAAAATATTTTGCTTATCAGGAAAGATATTGGTGAAATTTGTGAGTACTTTGACACTGGGTAGCCCCAGTATAGATTCAATATTTAAAATGAAAATACATATGAATTTTTTATTGATATCTGCACTTTCTTTAGATTGCCCTTTAGAATTATTTTGTGTGTGGTAACATAAAAAGCTGAAAACTGGGAGGGTGGGCAAAAGAACCATAATTACCAACAGTGGTTTACAGAAATTGCTCTGCTGAAATTCACTTCTGATGATCTATGTGTTTTTGATAGCCGGGGGTTGAGCATTTAGAAAGTGTAAACCAGCATGTCTCACACTTGGCTCATATCAGCAGCAATACCCAGGCCTTTAAATCTGCATTTTAAAATTAAAATGGAGCCTATTATTCATACAGCATAGGAGATGCCAACATTCAGACCCCACAAATCCTGTAATCATCACTTTTCAGCTACTGAAATACAAGAGGAAAGGGCAATGTAACTGAACTATCACTATGCCTTTGAATTGGAGGATTTTTATTGTATTACATGGTGGTGGGACACCCTCTTCCCCAAACAATAATGAATCTTTTAGGCCCATTATGCCCTTCCAGTTCAATGGCATTTTCTTTAATTTAATGCCTTTTGCCTTTTAACTGCTTTTGAATTTGCCAGCCAAATTAACACACTGCCCTGAACTGCTGCCTTGGGATTTATATTGGTTAAAACACTCAAATGTCATGCAATTTTTGTTTTCTAGTTCAAACACAGGTTTTACAAAACCATTGGAGTACAACTCATCTCATCTGTCTCATACTCTTGCGGTTTTATTTTGCTGAGACAGAAAGGCATTAACTGAGAGCTTTGCTGTAAATGTGTGTGAAACGTGCAGTGTGTGTGGAAGCAAGGGAACTATGAAGCAAACGTTTGCTCTAACTGCTGGAAAGCAGTACAGGAATGATGGGTTTCATATTTTTGCTTTTCATATAATTTAGACAACAATTATAATCTTATCCATGAATAAAACCTTTTGTCAGATACTCAATTAACTTAGTTGATGAACTCCTGACCCAATTTTTCTTAGATAATTATTCAATTGAGAGTAATTGCAGAAGAGGCAAGGAAAAGATGCGTGTTTTAGAATACTCTTCTGACCTTGATCTGGTCTATTCTGTCATATAAAACAGAAACTAGAAAAATCATATGTCCCAAAATTGTGAAAGTGCTCTGAAAACCTTGAGTCTGAAATCAGTTTTGGATTGACATTTCTTGCACTAGTTCAAATCCTCCATAGGACTATGTCACCAGACTTTAACCTGAACTTTTATTTTCTTTTTTCTTCCAACTACTACATGATATTAAAAAATAATTTGTGGCAAATTTACAGCTAGCTAGTTTCAATTAACTTAAGGGGTTGATGCCTGAAAATAATGGAAGCCATCAAACACCATAAAATGTAACGACGTTGGGTCTCAGAACTCAATTTACAGAACATGTGATGTTTGTCCTTAAAATGCATGACATGATAATTTTATATCTGCAGATTTCAGACTGGAAAAGTGTCACCATGATCTACTCACTTCTAATTTGGTTATCAGCTTCCACGGCAACAGCAACAAAAAGTTCGGAAATGGTAGCCCAGGTACATTGCTATAGACTTGATGATGGCTAAAGGATGTGAAGTATTTTCTGAATTCAGTTTTCACAGCCATCCTTGAAAAAGAAAGACCTAAGGAAACCAGCCAACACTTGGTTTGGAAAACATGGACCATTTCAGAATCTTGAGAGCTCTGCTTTTAGCCCAAAGTGAATGTTAATCATCCATTCTGTTTCATATTAGTAATTTCCATTATTTGTTCTTGGAATTACAATTATATAAATCTTACAGCTATCAGAGGCATTTCTTTTCAGCACTTCTTTTAAACAAAGATTAAAACCTAGCAAAAATCAAGCAAAACTCGAGAATTCCCCCTCCTTTTAACATCAACTTACATTCAGTAATGGAATTTCTGGATGCAGATGCACTTTCATGGTAGCTGTTTGTGTCTGCAATGAGCACAGTTTCTAGAAAAAGGTACAGGATCATAGTTGGCATGATAGTAAAGGTTTTGCCTCTTTTATCAAAGGGGTGGTAAAACAACAGTGTGTAATAACATGTTTACTTAATCGTGCTCTGGCTGAGATAGGCTCAGTGCAGGCTGCAAAGACAGAGACGAAAGTAGCTTCAACGTCTTCATGTGGTCCTGCCTCTTGGAGGTGCTGCAGCACCACTACACAACTGAAGCAATTTTCCTGCACCCTGTGCTGTGGAGAAGACAGCAGAGCTTTTGAGGTAATTTCCTCACACCATAGAAAATGGTTGACTTTTCTAGAACAATATGGAGATGGCCAGTCTTTCTGGCTGACTTTTCTAAAGCAATATGGAGATGGCCAATCTTAAATCTTGTATTTTTCCACTAATTCTCTTTCTCTGAGGAAAGGCTAAGCTCTGTGTAGTGATCACTCTTTGTAACCGAGGAGGTTTGTTTAAAGCTCTGTCTTTAACAAATCAGTGCCTTTGATCTGACATGTATTGTGAAATTTGACAACTAAGTGGTTTATGCAATATTCCCAGTGGCTGCCTGGAACACAAGCACTGGCCAGAAGTGATTTTGTTTTGGTGGACTACTACAGCTGCACTGTCTATGAGGTGCTGAGATGGCTCTCTCTTTTTTTTTTTTTCCACATACAATTTTATAAGAAAATGCAGATCATATTCAAATAAAGGCTTATACATTCCTTAGACTTCTTTGTGCTCTCTGTTAAAAAATATGTCTGCCCTTTTTGGACTTCACATTGACATTTTAGTGGGTTCAGCTCAGATTACTTCAAAAGAAAAAAGGATTAGTGTGAAGCTTAATGCAGGGCCTTTCAGATGAGACCTTTAAAAAGGATCATCATTGCTTTGCTGGCCGACTAAAGTTCTCGTCACACTCTGTAATGGTGATGTGTTTATGGCCCTAGTAAAATGTACAGACACTGGAATGGAAAAATTAATCATGTCAGGGGTCTGCAAGTTATTGGCCATTCTTTACTATATGTATGTGCTAATTTTTAAGCTGAGTGACATGCTGTCTGCACTGGAGTTAGAATGGTGTGTATGTAGTCGAGGTGGAAAACATAGTTTTTTTGTTTTAATAAAGTTTCATATATGTTTCTCCAGTATAAATTTCAAGATGCATGTTTTTGAAGGACATGTTGCCTACACGCCACAGATAATTGCAAAAAACAAAACCAAATCTGAAAAAAAATCTCCCTTCCCCTTGGTGTCTTGTCAGGTGTGATATACTAGTTTAATATAGAAAGGGTTATGGTGTGTTGCTTCTGGACACTTCGCAATTTCCTTCAGGGCTATTGCCAAGCTTTTATCTCCTTTTATTTATACTTTGTACTCTTGTTAATGTGTACTTAAACAAATGTTGATGTTGATACTTCTGCTCCATTTATTTCATATCATTGAATAAACACACAGGTTTCCACAAGTATAATTTTATAAAGTTTCCTGACTTGCTTTCTGCACCCTGTAGTGACTTTATGGTTGGTTTTGGTTTGTGTTTTTTTTTTTTTTTTCTTTTCCCCTGTTTACATTTAGAAAAATAAACAACCACTGAGTGCTGTTTCTGCACCCTTTTTATGAACATTTTGAAAACTTCTTCTTGTGGAAGTCAGAGATGTGATGGCTGGGGAGAACTGGTATTTCTAAGATGGGTTAGTCTTGATGCAAATCTCACGTTGACCTCAGATTAATTGTTAAGTTTTGATAGGGACTGCAGGATTACTCTCAATGCACTTTCTCTCTGCATTATTTGCCTGGCAGTATGGCAGTCATGCAATAGATGAAGATGAGATGTTTGCCCTATCAGTCTATCTATGAAGAAATATTATGACAAATGGAGAATCCTTGTAAATTCATAATCTTAATTATGATCCAGAAACTATTCAATACTGGGAAGCAAAATTACTGTGAGTGATAGTGATTAAAGATGGTATCATTCCACCTTACTCTGTAAGCCTTGCTGATGCTTCAGCTTCCAACTTCCTTTGAGCTAGACAGAGAAAACACATGGGGAGATATCTTGATATTTAGCAAAATGCCTGCTTGGGATTAACTGACCTTTTCTATAAATCAGAAGTAAAGTTGCCAGCTGGGCACTTTCTCATATGCAGGCAGCAAGAAAATGAGTTGAAGAGCTCTCTGAAGCAAAACATTACAGATCTATTTCCCCTTCACCACTATTCTACCTCTTACACTATAATAATGCAAAAGCTATTACTGAAAGTAAACCAGAAAGATTTTTCAGCTCCAGTGTCTCTTCATTCTTTCACAGCAAGCACAATTATGCACAAGTTCATATTAACGACTATTTAGTTTCAAAGGGAGCTGCTCCTTGGTTGGCATGAAGGGGAAAGCATGAACTGACACAGCATACTAAATACTGTTATTTCATGTTTTCACCTGCATTGCTAGCCCAGCAGAAATGCATGAAAATTATTATAGCCATTTATATTAATAAGATATATGCAGGTAAGTCTGTCTAATTCAAAATATCTCTCATGCAAGTTGATCTGACTTAGGACTGTTTAACAGCTGACCAGTTCAGCTGCTGTGTATAATAATGATTCTTCTTTCATGTGTCAGAACAAACCCACTATCTTTACTAGGATTGTTCCTGTGCAAAACAGAGATAAGTGACGACAGAGTCAGTTCCAAGTTACTGGAATAGTGCTTTTTTGTATGAGACTAACCACATTCAGGCTTGAGGCAAGGAGTACCAATAAGGGCTATCACTCTGCCACATCTGAAGACTTACATTTAACTGAGGGAGGAACTTAATCTTTCTGCTGCACAACATTACAGTTCTCTGGAACTGCACCCATAAGGAGCTCTGCATGACCCAATTTTAATGAATGTCTTCACAAACAGTGCCTATATGCAGAAGAGATTTATTTCTTCTGCAGGCTCAGCAAAGTCTGAGTGGTTAGATCTATGCAAAACACAAAATAAAATTTGATGTTGAGAAAATGTGCTATATTTTCCACTAACTACATTCGTTTAGGAAACAGCGGGTCTTGTTCTGATCTCAGTGGGGTTACACATGTTCTGCACAGTGTATGTTCAGACTCAGGCAACAGTTTCTTTCTGGGCTGCACTTCAAAGAAATGATAACATAGGCATTCTCCTCCTTTGTTTTGCCTCAGATAATGAGTGCAGGAAAGGCTCCTTCTTGAGCTTTATGAGGGAAAGAGTAGTGTTGTTCCATAAGCTGGTGACTGAAAGCTAGCATGATGCAGTTTTATCTTGATACCAATCAACCTTTGTTTGCATCTGTATGTAGCAATTACGTGTTATGATCATCTCTGTCTTCCTTCTTGGGAGATTTTAAGTGTCCATGAACACACGGCTGTCTGAGACTCCCTCACACAGCTTCCCCACTCTACTTTGCTCTGCTTTGTGCATGGGGGCAGGTTCTAGCCCCAGTTCTTCTGGACACAGGCCATTTCTTGCTTCCAGTAGGTCTGTTGTTTTTCTCCTGCTTCCCATGGCACCGTCTCAGGAGAGTTACACTTTCCCAGGTCCTCGTTATATCTATGCTGCGTAATCTGGGTGGGTACAGCATGATGGACAGCAGGATGCCACATGATCCCCCAGAATCTGGGTGTATCTAGGTCCTTTCCTGTGGCTGGCTGGGAACATGGAGCACTTGGTCTGAGTCATGTTGTTGGCTGAATTACTTCAACTGGGCTGTTGTAAAGGTTGCCATACATTCTGCAAATGTCTGACAAAGTACAATATATGTGTGCTGCGTTAAAAATCTATCTTGTGATTTCAGCTTTTCTGATTTGGTTCTAAGTGTTGGTTTCATCCTTGCCTCTAACCATAGATATTAATGAATTTACCTGAGCTATTCCACCTTTCTCTGGGCTTTGGTGTACTCCCCTGTGATAGGAGGCTGGTGTAGAAGTCAGTAGGTGGTGGAGGTGGACAGGGCTCGCTCCAAGCATCTTTTAGCCCATTGGAAGTCTTTCTACAACAGGGAACTTCTCTGCTAGACCTTGTGTCCCGCTATGCGTGTGTGTTGTAAGATCAGCAGAAGAATCTAATGTGCTTTTTCTGATCAACTTTTTAACGAAGAAAGACTCACTGCTGTTGGTCATCATTGGCTGGAGCAATGGACTAGTATGCTTATTTACTCATCAAGGAAATACAGTTAGAATACCATAGCTGATAACTTTAGAATTTATTTGCAACCCTTAGCACAACATTTTACTGAACATTTAATTTATTTTGGACAACTTGAGAGCAATGAACAGTCATGATATTTTTCCAAAATGCAAACAGCCTCTGAATTGCCCATCTGGATTACCAGCTGAGTAGACCTCTGCAAGTCTGCTTCTCACCTACTGTCACTCTAATGATTGTAATGACAGCTCTGTATGAAGTTAATATCCTCTTGCTTCACCCTTCTATTGCTCTGGAAACTACTCAAGAACAATTAGACCAGTGTTATCTATTCTGATCAAGAGCATTGAGCAGAGTGATATTATGGGATCAAATTATTTGGAAAGCTAATTTCTTGATAGAATAACTAAGTGGTATGATCCTGCTTACAATAGGAAAGCATGAAAGGAGCTGGATAAAATGACACAGAGTATGCTGAGACAAGACTCAGAGAATTAAAAATAAACTTTCCTCAAAGTGGAATGAGGGGCAAAGTCTCTTAATGCAAGATTTTGTAAGGTACAGCGGAAAGTACTGTGCAAATAATCTTGTAGTATCATGGATGGATATAGCAGGGGGTGAACTGATTTGACATTTTGTAGCTCAGTGACATGGTACTGCCCATGACTGCACTCTGGGCTATAGAACATAGACTCTGTTTAATAAAATCATGAGGGTATAAATCAGATATCCAAACTGAAAGTTGGGCTAGACCATGAGCAATCTGACATGTTTATCTGCCTAAAGACTATCTGCCCCACACAGCTCTGCTGTGCTAGCCTGGAGGGCTGGCCTTTGTCTGCATTGTACTAGCTAAGTACACATCTCTGTTTCACCTATCCTAGTCTTTCTGTGTATGGGATGGGGAAGTGTGGGAGAGGAAGAAGGAGACTTCTGGGAGCTTTGTGCAAAGAAAGAAGAGAATAAGCAGATGAGTTTTGCTTTTGCATAGCTTAGTCATGTTTTTTTCAGGTTTGTAGCACTATGTAACTCAAATAAAGCTTGCAAGCCACAGCAAATATTCTTTAGTACATGCAATTTCAATTTATTACAAAATTATACTTCAGATATTTAGCCCATAGTGGAAATTGTGCAACATTCTTCTTCTCATCCACTTTTCTAAATAAATATTGTGAAATAACATTGTTCCAGATTTGCAGCATATAAAATAATAAAGCAGTAAAACAGTATGATGGTGCATTAATGGACTATAAATACATACTTGAGGTACACCGTATATGTAAAGGCTGAAGGCCAAAAGCCTTTAATCATCTGAAATGACTGTTAATGATCCATTAGGATGTAACTAGGTATATGTAACTTCTGCATTAATAACAATAAATATGTTCACCATAATCTTTGGGAAAAGAAAAATGTATTATGTTGAAGTCATAAAGGCTAAACTATTAATTAAAAGAAAGAATAAAGAAGCAATACCTCTGGAATGTTTTTAAGTGTTTTCTAAATGTGCTTGCTATTTGTAATAAGTATAGTGTGGGCTGTGTTTTGCCAGTCTCTTATTTTTCCACCTTCTGTGAAGATTTATTCCACATGATCCTGTCTGTATTTCCATTCTTCCACAGGAAGTGCCTGAAGATGCAGCTAAGCGCTCTTGTCTACCATGTCGTCAGACTCATGAGGAATGGAAAATGTCATTCAAATCGAATGGACTAGTAAAAGCCACTCATGCCAATTTAGTATGGTTTGGCAGTTAGAAGGGGAACCTACCACTGTTGTGGATGGGATTCTTGGCTGTCAGTACATTGAGTGAATAGATATAAATTTACATCGACAGTGGTTAATTCTTCTGGAGCACAGATGAGATTAGTGTTCATCATATAAATCATTTTTACCATGATAGTAGTTTCCCATTCGTTTAGATTGAAAAGATACAACCTAAAGATGTGGAACTCAAAGCACGATTTTTAACATTCTTTCTGAATGAAAATGCATCTGTCAATCTAGAAGTAAAAGGAAAAATGAAATACAATCTTGTAGAACTGAAATCAATTTGCGATGTCACAAGTCTCCAAAAAGGTTATTGTGAAGACTGATATAAGAATAAGGTGAAATCAGAGAAGAAATCAAGGGATGTCTACACGAATATGCACCCCAAATGTCAGTTAGGGGCCTTCTTTATCCTGCATTTTCTGTGTTGTTTATAAGGGAAATGAGCTGGTTATCAGCACGCTGGTAAAAAATGAAAACGTATACCATTGAAAACACTCTGTAGAAATTAAAGGGCAGTTGGAAGAAGGAAGAATACAAGCACAAAGAATGGGAAATCTTATGAGAAAACGTAGCTTTTTTTCCCAGAATGTTCTGCCAGGCTCAGAGAGTCTGAATAGTTTGGAAAACAAAAATTTTTCATGTCTCCTTGACCAAATGCTAGTTGCTTTTTACCTCTGTAGTGGACAGAAACAGAAGACAGAGGTAAGTGGGATAATCAATAGCAATTTGATTCTTTTTAAGTGAAGGGTATGGAAAACTGTAAAACAAGCAAACCAAAAAGAAACGACCTGACAATCTTGTGTCAAGTACAGCTTTACTTCCCTTTTATCTTTTTCTTTTATGATTACCTGATATAAGAGACTAGAGAAAATGGACCCAGATTCTTCTGGGACGTATGAAATGACATGACAGAAGGCAATGGACACAGGGTTGGAACACTGGAAATCCTGACTTGACATAAGAAAAAAAATGTCAGGGTGGAAAATGGTTGGAATAGGTTGCCCACAGAGGCTGTAGAGTCTTCACCCTTGGAGATACTAAAAATCCAGCTGGATATGACCCTGAGCATCCTGATTAATATTAGCCCTATCTTGAGCAAGGGGTTGGACTACTGACTTCCAGAGATCCTTTCACCAAGATTACTCTATAGTTTTGTGGTTTTAATAATACTACCTATGTTGCTTTCATTGTCTGCTAAGTATTTCTGAATGAAAAAAACATATATGGATATGGCAATTACAGAGAAGAAAACATTAACATAGAAAATATAATGATAAGTTGAATCTGGCTTAGCATGGTGTGTGAAATTTACATGTCAGTGTGGACCAAGTATAACAATTAATCCTTTAAAAGAAATAATTTTTCTTACATGAAATAGAAAATTAATATCTGATTTGGTCAATGCTCAGCAGTTAAATTGATCTGACAGTGGTTCACCCATATCCCAATTGATATAGGATGACAAATCCATATATTTATCTCAGTTTCAAAGAGCCAGAATTTGAAAAGTCTAAAATTCAGTGATGGGAGAAATCTTTCACATTATGCTATAAATTAAAATGAGAAAAAAAAATTGAAATAATTTTTCAGTTAGGAGGCAATCGTTAGGCATGCTGTGCAATCGGTGCCCTACCATCAGTGTATATGTTATAGCAGAAATCAGAATTTGTGCAACTCTCTGCGGCAATACCTAGCTAATGAATCTAGACTGGAATGCATGGGGAACAGAGTAGCTCATACTGCAGCTAAGGAAAAGACTAACATGTTCATAATTTGAAATAAACACTTTTGTTCAAATTAATTGAATGTGATTTAGGCAGGGAAGCTGTCAACCAGGTAATGTTACGCTGTAATTTTGCTTAAGTACATTACCCCTTCCTGCATTCCCTAGCTCTGCAGTTTCCAGGCACGCATTACTTGTGCAGACTATTTAAATGTTTTTGTAAAGTCTCTTGCAACACCGAGGGAGATGTACTTCTGCTGTGCAATGAAGTACAAGCATGCAGAAACCCTCAGCTGAAGGTGCGGTCTTGGTACAATAGAAGAGCCTGCAATCTGCAATGAGTCGATCTCACTGCTCTGGCTAAATGCCCTTTTAGGCCAGGGACAGAAAACCCCTCCTCTGACCCCTGCTCCTTGTGGAGGTACACAGTTCTTCACTTTGGTTATAATATATATTTAGGAGAAGAAGTAGCAATTTTGTTGTTGATACAACAGGCAGAAGAACCTTTTCTTTGTTGGCTTGGATGGCCTTTTGTCTATTTATGTTTAATTTAGGAGGAATAATGTAATTGCATGTTGTGACTGGTAAATAGTTATTTTTGCTTTGCCTTTATACTAGCTTTCTGAAAACGCTTGGTCTGGGCCTGACTGGAGTTCATCCTGCAGAAGTTGTATAGGCACAGCATTTTGTTTTATTGGTAGTCTTTCTATTTTATATTGAGAAATTAGTATTTGAAAGACAACTGTACTACAGCTTCATATTTAGGACTCAGAACAATTTATTTGTGTGTATGTTTTTTTCATATGTTTGTGTGATTTTCTTTCTATAATCCTCAGGTTTAATGTGTCTAATTTTGTGCAAGGGAAGGCTTTGCATAAACGGTCTGTGTCTGCTTTGGCCATTCCCTAAAAGCTAAACCACCGTCAACCAAGGCAGAAAAATAAGATGTGCACACTGCATTTCAGCCAACTGAAACTCTGTGTGCTTGAATATGTCTTGAAACAGCTGAGTGTTATGTGTCTGACAAGATACAGCGGACGGTATTGTCCTAGCCCTCACCACTCTTATCTGATGTCATAGGTTATTTTTCTTCCCCATTTGACACTATCATTTGGGAAATCCCTTTTTATCTATGACATGCTTTTGAGCTAGTATACTCCTGTTAAGGATCTGGTGTGTGTACTTTTCCAATATTAAGATAACAAGAAGAATGTTGCTGTAATCTTGGCCTAAGTTATGGCTCTTAAGCTGTCTGCACACTGAAAAGTAGGTGAAGTGTTTTGACAGAGAAAAATATGTGTTGTCAGCTTTGTGTTATCCATGGCTGAGAAGGGAAATGGAAACTGTACTTCAGCTGGTTCAGATACTGATGGCTAAAATGATCTGCTAAAACAAATTAAAAGATAACTGTTCTGCTTTATGCCTCATTTCTTTTCCAGTGAAATGCACAACAAAAAGAAGTGCTTGTGTGTTGGAGAGAAATCTTTAAAATCATGTAAATAGTGACCACGAAAGAAGCACCGTTTATGTCATAAAATGGTGCAAAAATATAGATAGTTCAGAGTGATTAGTTTCTCAGAGTGTTGTTACATCACTTAAATGTGTATAAGGGATAGTTTCTTTATATATGTAAAGTTACTGACAGTGCATTCAATCCCCTCATCAAGATTGTCAATAAATATATTAAACCGGACTGACCCCAACACCAAGCCCTTGGGAACACCACTTGTGACCGGCCGCCAGCTGGATGTAACTCCATTCACCACCACTCTTTGGGCTCGGCCGTTTTACCCAGAAAAGAATGCACCCACCCAAGCCATGAGCAGCCAGTTTCTCCAGGAGAATGCTGTGGGAGAGAGTGACAAAGGCTTTACTAAGATCCAGGTAGACAACATCCACAGCCTTTCCCTCATCCACTAGGGAGATCATCTTGTCATAGAAGGAGATCAGGATCACCAAGCAGGACCTGCCTTTCATAAATCCATGATGGTTTTCATACAGCCATGCAGGTGGTCCTGCACATGCTGCACGATGGCACTTGGGATGATCTGCTCCATAACCTTCCCCAGCACTGAGGTCAGGCTGACAGGCCTGTAGTTCCCTAGATCCTCCTTCCTGCCCTTCTTGCAGATGGGTGTCACGTTGGTTGATCTCCAGTCTTCTGGGACTTGCCCCATTTGCCAGGACTGTTGAGAAATGGTGGAGGGTGGCTTGGTGAATTTCTCTGCCAGCTCCCTCAGTACCCTTAGGTGGATCCCATCTGGCCCCATTGACTTGTGCATGTCCAAGTGGACCAGCAGGTCGCTAACTGATTCCTCCTGGACTGTGGGGACTGCATTCTGCTCCTTGTCCCTGTCTTCCAGCTCAGGGGGCTGAGTACCCTGACGGTAACTGGTCTTACTGTTAAAGACTGAGACAAAGAAAACATTGATTACCTCAGCCTTTTCCTCATCTTGTGTGGCAATGTTCGCTGCTGCATCCAATAAAGCAGGGGTCCTCAAACTGTTTAACCAGGGGGCCGGCGCGGATGCAGCGGCAGGCAGTCATCTGCGGCTGCTTGGTTTCCCCCCCCAACCCCTGGCAGGGGGGGACGAGGGGTTCTGTAAATACTGGGGGCCGGATTGAGGACCCTGGGGGGGGTATCTGGCCCGCGGGCCGTAGTTTGAGGACCCCTGCAATAAGGGATGGAGATTATTCTTGGCCCTCCTTTTATTACTAATGGATTTGTAAAAACATATTTTTATTACCTTTCATGGCAGTGGCCACCCTGAGTCCTAGCTGGCCTTTCACCTTTTTAATCTTCTCCCTGTATAGCATCATGCAATCCTCATAGGCCTGCAGAATTGCCTGCCCTTCTTCCAAAGTTCATAAAATCTCCTTTTCTTCCCTGATTTCCAGCCAAAGCTCTGTTCAGCCAAACTGGTCTTCCCCACTGGCTTGTCTGTTGGCACATGGGCACAGCTGCTTCTGCACCTTGAAGACTTCATTCTTAAAGAACGTCCAGACCTCTTGGCCCTCTGGGCCCTTCAGGACTGTCTCCCAAGGGACTCTGTTGACCTGGTTCTTAAATAGGTCAAAGGCAAACTCATGTCCAGTAATACAGTTTTTTGGTTTTTTTTTTTTTTCAGAGACAGGCAGGTGTCATAAAAGGAAAGCAGAAGTACATGCAATATTTTTGAAGTCACAGCTTGAAGAGTCTTTAGTTTTCTCAAGAAAATCTAAAGAAAAATTAAATACCAGGGGATTTCAGTATATAACTGTTTTGTATGGAGACTTTTTCATGCTGTGGTGAGCAAGTATACTATTATGTGCATTACTGAATCCATAATGACAAACTACAATATAATGAAAAAATCAGTAGGTAAATTTATATACAAATGCCAGTAAAAGGATATTATAGAATCTAATATTATCAAATGCATCTATTGATTGAAATTATATATGAATATTTTCAGTCTAAAATAGTATAGATTATTTGAGACTGATTGACCTTATGTGCTGGAAATAATATTATAGTGAAGTTGTTCAAGTCTTTTAGAACTTTCAGTGCTGTATTTTTGGCTAAAAGTTATATGTAATATTTGCTTACCTGAGTCTGAATTTTAAAATCTGCATTATTGATCAGATATTCCATTAAGAATCAAATTCTGTGAGGTACGGGAACATTGGATCTAATACGTAGTGTTATGAACTTTCACACCAGAAAAATTCCGTAACTGCAGTAACAAGAAAACCCATATAGTAATGTTTTAGGTTTTTTCCTCAGTATTTATCAAGGGTAATACCTATTAGTAATTTCTTGAATGTGAGTAAAAGGATTATTAAAGACAGGTATACAGAAAATTTAATAGTCTAGGTGTTAGGCCTCTTACAATTAGCCTTATTTTACAAGACTAGTTAAGTGTTTCTATTGGGGGCACAGAATGTGCTCCACCTGTTACATTACTATGAGAAAAGATATACTGTCCATAATGAAATAGAGTATAAAATGTGAAGAAGAACCGGAAGCACAAATTCACACAAGCATTCCATGTTTCACAGTAGATTATTTAAGATGCCTGAGTTTAGGTCAAGAAATGGCAGTACATCCCATGTGCTTCAGGTCTTCCTTTGTCTGGTAGAATAAATGACTTTACCCAAAGGGTGTGAAAATAGCTTTAGTGACACAATCAATCTCACAGTGAAAAATACATGAAATCTGCAGCTGACACCTGGAAAGAATTACCTTGGACTATTAAAAAGAATGAAAATATTTTATAATCAAATTAGTTAGGAAATCTAGTACTCTGTGGAACTAGGCTATCCAAATGAAGTATTGCAGTTAGTATGAAGTGTGTAGACAGGATATAGCAGAGATATTTGGAAAGGTGGGAGAAGCAGTAGGACATAACTGGTGTAAGTCACTCTTGCTCAATGTCATGTCTGGATATTTTTCTAGTTCAAAGAACTAGAGGAAATTTCTAGTTCAAAGAGCGAGGAAGCTGTGCTCAGCCATATGAACGTCCAGATCTAACATGAAATTGGTCCCTGACACAGACCTTTGAGGTAGTGTTTTTTTCTAGAAGCAATGCTACATGGATTTCTTAATCTAGACACATAGTTGTATATTCTTTACTCTGTAGAGAAAACAGTAGGAAATCCAAAGCTTATACAAAAGACAAAGCCAAATTTAAGCAGTTTTGTTATGACTGTGTGGGCAGAACAATATTCCCAGAAATAAGGCCATTTTTCTGATGTATGGTGGGGTCTCTGGCAGTAGCAAATGGCCTGAGTTGTTGATTAACAGGTACCAAGCTGTCTGAAGGACAGAGTGAAAAGAAAAATGGCTACTCTTTTGTTACTCTAATCTCTGGAAACCATCCCCATGTGATATGGCTGCTCCATTATTTATTATATTGCCAAGTTTGAATTATGGACTGATTTAACCCATTATAAGATTCAGTAATTTTATGAAACCCTGAAAAATATGAAGTCTAGTTACCATGTCTGTGTATGAGGTGAAGCTTCATAACGAAGCTGATAAGCAGGTAGATAACAGACTAATTAGTAGAGTTAGTGTAGTCCATTAGGTGCTAACACAAGTTTACATGAGACACCCATTTGCAGGAAAAGGTAAGCAGACTGAGAGATGCAGAGACACAGCTTTTAAATTATATTGCAAGAGTTAAATACATTGTATTGCTATAACACATAGGCATCCACAATGAGGGTAAAGTAATTAACTGATAAGTGACAGATGTGTGATAGGAGTTGATAACCAGAGGGGAAATGGATGATATGTTTTACAAAGGACATATCAAATGCGTATCTGAAAAGCTGAAGCATGGAAAGGTTTAAAGCAGAGCTCATAATAAGGCTTGGGATGCAAAAGGCAAGTAAACAGCACTGTTAGTCACCCTGCTTGCTGTGCTGTTCTGCTGCTGGGTGCAGAGACCTGGGAGGAGGATACCACCTTCCTTCAGACATGGCAATATTCCCTCCCTCATCCTTTCAAAGAAAAAACACTACAGCCATCAGACCGCTGAATGTCAGTAACACATATCTTTGCTGTGGAATCAATTTTCCTTTCCTACGCCTCTGTTTAACTGGATATGTACAGTATCAGGTCTCTCCAACAGTTTTGAATAGAGTTATAGGATTATGTGTTCTGATATGGAAGTTATCATCAGATACATGTGCTTTTGCAAGGATGTTAGCTAGGGAATGGTAACTGGTGGAGCTTTATGTCTTCTAAGTATTACCTTCTTTATACCTAAAGATTTGATCAAGCAAATGGAAAACATTCTGAAAGATTCAGCCTTATTCCCAAATTAGCATTCTGATATAGCCTGCTGTATGTACTGGAGAGCAATATAAGTCAAATCTGCTCTGTGCTAATGGCATTAATCAGAATAATTTCCCTGGGATTTTGATGTATTATCATGTTCACCACCTATTATTGCTTGTTGCTAGCTTTCTTTCAATACAAGGATAAATACTCTTTTAATTAATCTTTCTCCCTTTGATATTGATATTAAATGCTGGTAGACAATAATTTTCCAATGAAAAATATAAGCTTATTATATTGTATCAGACAGGTCAATACATTTTTGCATTTTATAACAAGAAAGTTTATTACTATGGTGACTTTAATGCATGTAGAGTAATGTTCTCCGAACTGGTTGTTACCAATAGATAAAGGCTGATTTGGTACTTTCTAACCTAAGGTGTGATCAAGTGGTATTACTGCAGTAAAACCATTAACTGCAGGAGGGATTGTCAGGACCATAATATTCTCTTACTAAAGGAGTGCATCATGTTGCCCTGGCTTAGTATGAGGAGCTGTTGATGATACACTGTGCCAAGATCCTCTTTATTGGTACTTGAGATATATAAATCAGCAGATTATTGCCAGCCCTTTAACTAAGGGTCTGTCAACCTCCTCTTACGGACCTTGCTTTGGTGGTCAATTGGTGAAACATTTTTTTGCTGAAGCAGAGCTTAACATAGTCAGAAAGAACGGTCAAAGAGCAGAGCTTAACGTAGTCAGAAGGAACGGTCAAAGATAATGTTGAGACCTCAAGCCAGGTTTGCTACTGAGCCAGAGGACAGAGGTTGTGAAGTGTACTGGGGGATATTTTAAGTTCCTTTTCTTCGAGATGACAGACTGGACATCAGTGATGCTGATCAAGACACAGATCTTTTATATCAGAACATGTCCCATGGTGAGACAGACAGGACATGCAGCTAGCACAGAGCATGGGAATGCACCACAGATGAGCTGTTTCCCTCATATTTTGTCCTGTGTGACACTGCCAAAGCAAGATGCAATAAATGGCCCTGTCACAGGAAGTACATGCTTGTGTTACATTTCAGCTGGTGACTGCATTCTGAAACATCTAAGGACTCTTCTAAGTTTATCATGGACACATTACCAAAATGCTGCTATAAAAGTTAGTTGTTTGCCAAATTTCTTTACCTCGAAAAGCTCCAAGGGGAAGCGAGTTTCACAAATTGCTCTCTGCAAGCAAATTTCCGCTGTGATTTATGTAATTCTCTGAAAGCAGTTTCTGGAATGCTGTGATTAAAAAGCAATTAAAAATAAAAGCTATGACAAAAAAAATAATCCTGTAGTTTACTACTTGCACAAGTGCTTGTCAAGGTATAGTCCAATTTGTTTTACTTTCTTTGGTTCTGCCAATGTAAGATCTACCAATCCAGCCACGATCACTGCACCTGACTGCTTCAAACCATACCCACCTCAGTGCTGAGCCCTGGTAGGGTGATGGTCTGGTTTCAAACTCTTTTCTGGGAATAGACGAGGAAAGCTGATGGTGGTGGTAGATGAGGATATTTCTGCCAGTGGGACTATGAGTGAGGCAAGAGCACCCTACAGCCTACCTGTGGCTGAACCCGTCCTTGGACCAAGACTCAGTCCCCAGCTGCATTGTCTACTTCCTGTTGTTGCCTTTCAGTAAGTACTGTGGGTTTTGAAACGTGGGAAAGGTGTATGAGGAATGCCATGAGATTTGGGCTGGAAATCAGAAGTATGATCTGTGTGTTGTGCCAGCTGATTGTGGCTGCCTG
Organism: Falco biarmicus; assembly: GCF_023638135.1. Lineage (NCBI taxonomy): Eukaryota > Metazoa > Chordata > Aves > Falconiformes > Falconidae > Falco > Falco biarmicus. The sequence continues at coordinate 19,279,523 of NC_079311.1, read as the reverse complement.
GCAGTAGGTGGCCTTCGCACTGCTGTGAGCCTTTTCTGCAGTTGAGCTGTTGAAACTGCTCCTGGAGGGTGGTTTTACACTAAGAGGTTAATAATTGCAGCTTTCTGTACCATTCATGCTAGCGAAATAGAAGTATGGCTCCAAATGGTGCTAGGAGAGATGAACTAATTACAGTTCTAAAATGAATGTTTGTGGAAAATTGTCTTGGAATTGTGGAAAACTGGAAAACTATTCACCTAACCCTTTTCTCTACTGAAGACTAATCATTCAGTTTTACTTCAGTTATCATGTGAAATTTTTATCAAGGAAAACACTTTTCTTTCCCCTTTTATTCACTGAATCTACTTCGCTGTAATTTGTGGAGCACTCATCCTTCTTATAGGTAATGAAATGAGTCTCATCCATATTAGGTAGATGGAAAGAGCAAGACATGGCTTTGGAGGCTCTTGCCCCTCACTCTACACCCAGATAATGCCTAGGGATCCTGAACTTGAGCCTGAATGCTCAGAAGTTCCTCCAGAGCTCTGGCATCATGCCCAAGTAATTTATGTTAATACAATTTCTGGAGTTCTTCTATCTTATTCTTTTATGTCTCTATGTTTGACAGTGCTTCACCTTCATTATCTTTAAAGATCAGCACTAAACTAGATATTTCCTCCCTGTTCACTCTGTGAAAACCAAAACAAATAAATCACTTGGGTTCCTTGCTGTCTCTTTAATCTCCTCACTGTGTTATTTTTAATCATTTTGACCTTGTAAACCCGACAACTTTTACAAGGAACTCGAGATATACTTAAGCAATTCCTCTGTATCAGCAATATATTTAAACAAAGTTCTATTGTTTTATTATACACCGTCTTTTTTGTCACAACTTTTGAAGTGTTTTCATGGCCATACCACTATTTCAGCTAAGTGACTTTATATTATATCTGTCAAGGATAGAATTCAAGCTTTATGTCTTTATATTAAGTGTTATCTCTGAACTTGAAGATAGTATGCTTTATTGTTTTTGAGAATTTGTTAGATAGTAAATAAAACCTGATAATTACCAATTTGAAGAATCTTTGTATTTCCACTGAGTCTACTCCACAGATATATTTTGGAATAGCTCCTGTATGTTTGTTGTATCAATTTAGTGTGGGATCTGTCAGAGACTCATTGTCATTGTAGTTCATTTTATCCAAAGGTTTTGTTATGTTCTTTTGTTATTTGACTGGTTCAAAATTAAACTGTGCTTTTGTATTTCCCTATCACAAGCAATAAGTGCAAGTACATGGGAATACAACATATTATATTTCAATATGGATGAAAGCTTAAATTCTAGCCAGTTTACATCCAAAAAATGTGATGGATTCAAGCTTTATTTGAAGTGATGGCTGTAGTATTTTTAAAATCAAAATATATATTGAATAGATTTTCACATTTGAAGATTTTAGTCTGAAATTTTTTTAATTGTAGACCATATTAATTTACACCTTGAAAATTTATGATCAAGAATTTTCCATCTAATTTAATTTTCCACGCAGCAAAAACAAATATTGCTGAAATATTTCAATTTCTGTGAAAAAAAAATAAAATAAAATTAAGTCTTCACTTAATCTTCTGTAACGCTTGCAGATAATTGCAGTTCAGGAGATTTGGGTTTTTATTTTCCCTATCACTCTGCAAAGGAGATGTATGTCTTACCACAAATCTTTCTCCTTTCATCTTTGGGAGAATGGCAATTTATTTCAGGCTTGTCTAAATCCCGGTACATGTTTGGCAGCTCATACTGCTGGAACAGCAGTAGTAATACTTGGTGTTACACAGCTTTGGTGACCCTCCAGGGATTTTAGGAAGACATGAATTGCCCACCACCTTTACATAATGAACATGTCTATGTACCTCCTCCCTATATCTGACAGAGACATTTGTATGGTTGTGGTTAAGCAAACTACCAGTGTGCTGTAAAAGAAAATACGCAAACAACACACAAACTTCCCTGTCTCATGCTGTTGCACTTTCTTTAGTGCCCTGCATTACTGCACACTGCAAACCTCCCTGGCTTTCAGTTAATTCCTGGCAGAAGTCAATGTACTCTGTTACAAAGGAGATGTAGTGGTACCAATCTCAGTCTAGATTTCTGGTATTATCAATATATTTTCCTGGTAGTGGACTGCAGTTAGCAACACGTACAAACTGGATCCACTTTTTGAAAAAGCCCTACTAAAGCTTAAAGAGTATTCTGAAGCAGAAGTAGTAGTAGAGTTTGGGTAATAAAATTATGCCCTGACTCATCTCTAATTAACAGTGCAATTTCTGAAAGGGATTAATGTTTAACAATGGGGAATAGGAAGGAAGCAGCAGCTATAATTTTTTAAAATAACCTGTTACTAACCTTCTAGAGGAAATTGATCCATACCTTCAGCTCAGTCAAATCTTTAAGAAGCTGGACAACAGTTAAAGTAATTATCTAGAGGAATTACTGTTTTTATAAAATGGGGCCAGCGCTCTACACCACCAAAAATACCTGGTTTTTATCCAGTATGCATTTAATTTCTTCAAGCAAGCTGTTGCTGCCTAAAAAGTGCTTTTTTTGTTCACATGACACAAAGCAATAGCTAAGTAACATCCATGGCAATGTAAAATGCAAATCAAATGTTAAAAAGGTTTCCTTTCGTAGTATTCCTTATTAACTAATAATTAATTCCTTTTTATTAATTTACTGGTCTTGTGAGATTGTTAAAAATTAATCATTAATGAGATGCAAATGGCAACCCCACAACAACACAGCTGTTGTTTGTTAAAGTAATTAAGGCTGTCTGCATTCATGATCACATGGTTGATACAAATTTTGAGTAGTAATTCAGACAGTGTTTCTAATGGTGTTGAGTTACAGTTGTGTTTACAAGTTTTAGAGCCATACTACAGAGGCAATTTATGGAAAAGGTTATTTTGTATGAATTTCTGACAAAACAGAGAAGTGGTGATGAAGATGATTCTTCTAGCAGGCCCATCCAAATTTCAGGGAAAAACTGACCACTTTTTTGTTCCTACAAAATTCTTCATGCTTTGCCCTCTTCAGTGTTCTTTGTTTAATAAAAGGCAAAATAATGTTGATAATTGGGGAGGAAAATGTGAAGGCTGCAATTTTGATTTTACCTTCCTGAGGAGCAGGGAAATTTCTCTTAAACAGATCTTTTCTAATTTTCTTCAAATGTTTGTGTGGAAAATACCCACTTTGGTTTTGACTAGGGTTAGCCTCAGGTAGCACACAGGCACTGTGCTTGTATGCAAGTAAATTGTCAACATTTACTGTGCATTTGAGCAAACATAGAATTAAACATACCCACAGTTACTAACAGGCTAATGTTGTTTGTACAGATGCTGGCTTGGCTATACAGAGGGAAGCCCGAGTATGCTTAGGTTTTAGGTCAGTGACTGCATGGTACAGTTTTCACATGGAGCTGAATTGGCAGCCACTAAATGTATAGCCTCAAGAGTCAGCACTGCATAGTACGCTCAATTGTTATTTTTAAGTTTCTGCCTGAGTCTCCCTTGGAAACAGTCATCTGTAAGAATTTAGCTGTTGATATGGGATAGGAGCAGGTGCAGGGCTCACAGCAACCATACTGTGAGTCAATACAAATTTAAGGATCTAAAACAGACACTGAAAGCTAGAGGAAGCTTTGAGGGAGGACATTCTGTTCAACAAGGAGCCAAATATAGGGCGGGAGGTAGTGTGACAAGGAGTTTGAAGTGGGGGAATGTCTTTGGCTGCTACTGAGAAAAAAAAATGTAGACATTCAAGCAAAAGAAATCCTGAAAAAATAGAAATGAGACAAAGTGGATGCTACCACAATAGCCTTCATAAACATGAATGGAAGTGATTAGCAATGGAGTGATGGTTGACACCATACCTATTTCCATGAAATAACAATTGTTTGCTTTTTTTAAAAGACTGTGATTAAGAACAATTATAATCTTTTGACAGGTGTAGAATTCTTCCTTTTAACACTGACGTAAATATAAGATCTCCATTCAAAGCCACCTATTTTTTGAGGGATGAAGGTGTACTGCACATGTGATACACCACGTCTCTTGAAATACATGCATAAATACAGCTATATGCCATGTAAAATACAAATACATTTAATGAACTGTTTCTTCACCTGTTAGAAACCTTGAGAGCTTTCCTGCTTTGCATGGAAGGTCATAATAGCTTCAGAGGATTATATTTTCCTTTATCTTAAAAAAAGAAGAGAGAAACCCCTTTCATTATTTGAGTTTCAGATCGTTCTTTGTCTCCTTTGTCCTGGCAAGAAAATCCCTGCCAAGATCGCATGACATTGTAAGTTGGAAAGGCCAAGTTGTTTTAATATATTTAAGGACTTTCTGCAAAATCCCTTTTAAATTGGAATGGAGTTTCCAATTCCTTTCAAGGAATTGTGCAAGTGGGTTGGGACCCTTTTTCTCAAGTCTTTACAAAAGTGTGCTTGTTTTCTGAAGTACCCTATTTGTAATAGTATAAATCACTTATAGCTCTTTCTGCCTGTGTTTTGAAACATTGACTTCTGAGCTGCTCTCCCTCTGCAACTATCTGTCTCGTGAAATTCACTGACAGGGTAAACTCAGAAATCAGTGTGAGAAGACTGGGATGTTACTGGTGGAAAAAGACCTGAAGTTTCTTTTGATCACAACAAATTAGGCCTTGTACACATTGAAAATTCTAGCAGGTATCTGATGAAATAAAGACAGGAACTGAAAATGTTTCTTTTATACATAACTTCTTTTTTTTGCAAAAGAAGTAAGCAGAATTTCCAACACTGGATGACTTCCTATTAAAGACTAGAGGACACCAGTTACTATTTCTCTTTGCTCCCAGAACTTGTCTTCCCCTTTCCATCCTTTGTGCTCCATTACTTCACCTTTTCCCCCCTTTTTTCTTCCCATCTCCTTTGGAAGAGTGAAGATTTTTTTTCGTCGGTGGAGAAAAAACTGCTTTAACATTAAGGTGATTTTCAACATGGGCAAGTAGGCACAGTAATGGATAGTGTCAATGAAAAGAGGAGCGTTGTCACACTATGCATACTGACAAGAGCCTGCTTTACCTGTGTCAGGATGCTGGTGCCAAATACTAGGCTATTACAATGTCCATGACGTGAACTGTCTAATTTTGACAGTTAAATCATGAGACTCGAGCAAGAGTATCATAAATTTGTGATCTATACTGGCAAAAGACTCCTTTTAAAACAGTCCATAATTGAACAGTCAAACTTGTTAGGAAATATGACCATTCCACCTATCACTGGAGTTTTTTCTAGTCTGACTTGACTCGTCTGCAACCATGCAAACATTCAAATGTAAGAAAAAGATATTGTTTGAATGCTTGACCAAAGAACTATATTAGATTCATTCAATTTCATTCCCTAATACTAGCTCCAAACAGCATGGCAATTATTACGCACCAGTTGTTTGAATGCAACCAAGTGCTATATTCTTTACTTTGTTGTCTTTTGGAGTAGCTTGCTTGCTTTAGTAAAGATACTAAGCCTCTCACTGCCTTTCAAGATCAGTTATGACAGCACTTTTCTTCATAAGGCATAGTCACTGAATATCAGTTCTGGTACTTTATGCATCCTGTGAGTACTGTATGTAGTTAATAATTTGTATTGTGCTGTGTAACTTGATAACATTTTTATTGCAGTGGTCTGGCACTGCCACGAGGACCAAACTGTAATGTATAGAAGAGGTGGCATCTCAGCTTTAGAGAATGAGTAAAATAAAACCTTCCCTTTCAGAAGAAATCTGAGAGTAGTAGCATGAGACAGCTTTATTTTGGAGGGCTGTTTGTCTCCTGGTGTAGAATGGCCAAATGAAATTGAAATGATGCACAACAGCCACACACATATCCCACACCAGCTCTGGGACATGGTTGGCTGTAGGCAGCAGGGCTGCTTTTTGTTATGAGTGGGAGGTTTTTCTGCAAGCTATCAGGTCCCCGCAGAGGACAGCTGGAGCAGCATAACAGAGATCACAGCGTCTGCTTCCCACTGCGCCCATTAAATTGTTCTAAAGATCAAAAAGAACAGGAATGGGCATTTCTCTTCACAAGCAGTGTCTGTACATAGCAGCCCTTCCTGCCCCCCAAACAACCACGTCTGAAGGGAAAGATGTCTAGTTCAAACAAATTGGGGAGCATCCAGGATGTCTTCTGCTCTCACTGCTATTGTCCTTCTTACTCAATGAAGCCTTAATTAGCTTGTAAGCTACTTTGAGGCAGGAGCAATATTATTTTTATGAGTCAAACCAACATACAGCCCAATAGAATAACAAGATTTTTTGGCTTCTTCAGTTCCTTTATATAAAGGCTGTACCAAATAAATAATGCAATTAACATTATTGTGTCTGTCAGACTGGTTCACAATGTCCTATGTCATATGTGGCAGTCTGTACAAAGAAGTGGATGTACAGACGGATTCTGGACATGCATACAAAAGTAGCCTACATTCACAAACAGATGCACCTCCTTTCAACTTAAAAGTCAACAATCTCCCCACGTTCCAAATTTTGAGGACCGTGAGAACTGTGAATTGTACCAGGGGTTGCATACTTCCTCCTATGACTGAGGAAGGGAAATGGAAACAAAATTCAGAACTGCAGACCAGATAGCTTTCCTACTAGGAATTCAGTTTTTTTATGGCGACATAAATGAAATGGAAATTAGTTAGCTCTACTATGTCAAAATTTGTTACCTTTCTCTCAGGCTTTTAGCTGCCTGTCCTTGAAACCTACAGAATGTGTGTTCATTTAGGTTTGGTGCTTTAAATCTACACTGACAGCTGTAAATTTAGGCTAATAAATGAATTACACAGGTAAGAAAAACAAGTACTATCTCCTTGGAGGTTATATAAGCCACATAGCTAATGCTATCAAGAAAACACTGATCAGACACTAGCTGATTGATTTTCCCCCTAGGCAGGTATTAAGCTGTGCAGCTGATGAAATTGTAACTACTCATGTTTCTCTGTCCTTCATTTTTCATTTTATTAGATTTAGTCTATTTGCTAGACAGGGTCTTTCTGTGAAACCAAGCCTCCTAGGCAAAAGCAGAAACAACCTTCCCTTTCTTTCTGTAGTCTTTAGGGACAAGCAGTAAAACTCCTTGAAAACCTCGTAAGCTTTTGCTTTTGGCCAGGAAGAACACCCCTGGCAGACCTGTTGTGCAAAGCCGCAGTAATTCTGGCTCTCAGTCCATCCTCCCATGTCCTGTCTCAGGGGCGCACCCATGTTATGGGAACATCAAAGCTAGGGTAGGTGGGCCTGTGATGTCTTGTAGGGACAAAATTCTGTGCTTACTAGTAGCCATGAATCATCCTACAAGGAAGCAGTAATTAAGGCAGGCTGGGGAACTGTCAAAGCGATACTGGGCTGAGTGGAAAACCAACACAAAACAAAAGACCAACCCGACAGCAGCAGAGGGCACTGGTGATTTAAAGACATCCTGCTAAACTGCTGAAGCTGCTGGATGCTCTGCAGAGTACCACTGTATTGCCCTGAGTCTCACCTGAAATCCCATCTGTTAATGTGAATGTATATATAATGGGTCAATTTTCCTCTTATACTCTCTAGTGAAAATTAAGAGTGACTCTAGTGAGGACAAAGCATTACAGAGCAGAAAGTGACAGAATTAAAATATATTATCTGGGAATGTGAACAAGGAAACAGAAGCACAATTTTTATGCCTGTTTAGAGAAGCTTAAAAGGTTCATGAAATAGACTACCTTAGGGAAACTGTTTCTTATGTTCATAGTGAAAAATATCAGATGCTGCAACCAAAGATTTTTTTCCTAGGCATAACGTAACTTTTTAGGGGGGGAAAAATGTATGTATTTTTTGGGGGGAAAAAACCTGTCAGTTTGTAATGTTCTTTACAGTCCCAAAGCCAGTATATCCTGATTCACTGAAAGCAGGAAAAAAGCATATGATATTTCACAAGCCGGTCTGTAGTTTACTGATGCTAAACTGATGCTTTAAAATTGACAGCTGATACTTGTTTTGTTTTATAATAAAATATGTGATTCTCTTAAACATTCTGAAGCTCTGTACCTTTCAGTGTTTCATTTAATTTGGTGTTTTTGACATGCCTTCCTTTATCCATAGTTCAATTGCACAGCTGAAGGAGCACCCCCTGAATTCAGCAGAGCTAGCAATAACTTCATATTTCTACCTGAAGTTACTATAATCAACGTTTTTTCTCCTACTAGTCTTCCTTCCTTCTTTTTATCCCCTGTGTATTATTTCCAGGTCTGCCCTAGATTTCTGCTTGTCATCTTCTGGTCCAGGGCTCTACATAAATAAATTATAATATCTCTTATGTTTGAGATTGTAGACACCAGAGGACATAGTTAACAAATGACTATCAGTCATGCGATGTCAAAACTCACCATCAAGGTGAAGATCTCTGCACCACTTTACTGGCATTGGATATTTTCAAAATGCTGGCAGCTTCATAGAAAGCTTTCCTTTTAATTTCCTTTTGCCAAGCAAAGGCATTAGCCTGCTTCTGGCAGCTTTATGGTTCCAGATGTCCAGATCTCTTATGATATCCTAAAACAGGGGCATCAGTTTTACACTTGTGTTATTGAGTTGTGTTGCTGACTCCCTAGAGTAAGAGCATGTTACCGAGCTTCTATAGCTATGTTGAAGTCATTATTCTCCATACTACTTACCTGCAACTTAACAACCACAAGAACACATAGACCTCTGGAGAGGCGCTGGATCAGAGCATCTCCAGATGACAGCACAACATTTGTAAGTACTATATATCATTTGCTTTTCCATCTCTGTGAGGTGAAGATAAGGAAAGTAAACTTGCAAAATTCAGAATGTTGCTTCTTAAAAGTATCCTGTTTATTCACTTTCTAACACAAAATATTCTATAAATCACCAGAACAGATGCCTCAGAAAATTGCCCTTTCAGAGATTTAAACTTTATCAAAAGATCTGACAATTTTCAGGTACTGAAATACTGCAGTTTATGCTTAATACAGTTCCTGTCAATGATGTTGTCTTTTCAAATGGTCACCGCAGTCCCAGACTGAGGAAAAAGTTCAGTGGTACCTATGAATTCTGTGCTTAAGCTCTGCAGTTTTGGATGCTGAAGATCCCTTTTTTGTCTTTAGATGATCCAGGTGAGGTTTTACAGACTTTGGAATTGTTGACTTCTTTTTGCAGAACATTAAATTGGGTCTGTTCCTTGCTATGGAGTAAAAAATATAAAAAATGTATAAGATGTAAAAACAAAGATGGACTATACAGTACGTGGACACAGTACACATATCACAGTATCAGCCAAGGTGGGTGGCCAGTCCATGACCACAGTCACATCTGCAAGACACCAGGACTTTTCTCAGCACCACCATTCCTCAGACACTGTATGTTTTGTACTTTTTCCATTATAACCCCAATTCCATACATCTTTATTCTGGTTAAAGACATCTCCCTGAACCTCTGTGTCTTACAGTGTTTCAACAATAAACTAATTAAGAAAGAACTGGCATTAATGCTTGATCACCCTGAGGGACGATGCAGGTTTAATTTTTTACTAGAGTTTTATTCTTTTAGATTTTAGATAAGTGATGTAGAAATGTCAATTATTTTATACAATCACACATAAATTCCACAGAATAATAGAAATAGAAAGTGTCAAAAAGAAAAAAAAATCACATTTGACAAAAACCAATTCTGATATGTTTTTCAGAACGAGTGATATTTCTGTAGTGTAGATTTTCTCTTTCAAAAAAATAATTACAGAAGTAAACAGTTTATTTCCAAATGGATTTTTCTTTTTTTTTGGCATTAATTCATGTATTTATCTTTAAAAAGTGTTTGCAAACAGGTAAATTTTTTCTCAAGTATGTTTGCTGTTCATTATATTCATAGCATAATTCCTGGTTTATATCTTATTTGTAAGTTGGAAGTGTTCAGATCTGAAAATAAGCAACACTCCTCTTTCAGTCCCCATTTATATGAGCATTGTTGAAATAAACATTCTGTAAACAATGTAATTTATAAGAAAATGTCCAAGGATAGCCAACAATAAAAAAAATAAGGGAGAAAAAGAACAAAAGCCCAACATCTGATGTGGTACAAATAGTTACTTTAAGGTTAAAAAATTGCATTCATTTTCTCTTGACCTTAGTGTTTCTAAAGCAACTCTGTCTTCTCACAACTGTTTTTTATGAGCTGAGTTTCTATTAATTTGTTTTCTTGTTTGTTTTAAAGTTTGCTGTAAACAATTGTTGGTATGCATGGGCACTGAGTTTGGCTCTAAGTAACAACCTTAGCCCCCAGCAGTTCTAAGTGTCTTGCTGATAGAGGCTAGATGGGTAATTTAAAGTGTTTTTAATTCCAGAATGAGCCAAAATGGCATAATGTGGGTTATATCAGTGAACATAATGTTTGGGTGGTTTTTTTTAATTTGGCAATTTGATGATATAGAAGCTCAGAAGCTTGCTTGCTACTGGCAGGTTTTTGCAGGCTTCAGCTCGTCTAAAATGGCTTGTTATCAAATTTATAGGGTTTTCTTGGGTTTGAGAGAAATCCGAATAACTCCAGGATAGACTCAGCTTGTTTACTGCTTGGCATGAATGAATAATGTTTACAACATAAGAAATTAGTGGGTGTTGTTGGTTTTGTTCTATTTGTTTTTAATTCCTGCCCCCCCCCCGCCCCCCCACCCCAGTTTCTAGGTGTTAGGATAAATAAATAAAAGCCTTGCCATCACTTTGTTGTTGACTTAATGGAATTTGAAAGTTTTGCTATTGCATCTGCCTGGCTGAGCGTACTAAGCAATTAACATGTTTGTGATGGTTCTTTAGTTTCAGCAGAGGGGTTATTGAAAGTATTGAAAGTATAAATGTCTATCACCTGATGTACAACATTTTGTAGGTAAGAAAAGGAACGCTTCCTTTAAAGCCATATACTTTACCATTGGTAGTATGGTTACCGTAGCTCTAGGTCATATGTATTCATTGTTAAGAAATTATTTCTGGTTATTGAGAATGTTAATGATAATTCTTATCATGGACTGGCCTGAAAGACGTTATGTGAAGTGCTTTTTTAGCTGTCAGAAAACAAACTTTTCATCCATATGCTGCAGTCTATGTTGTTCCTCTCGGTGATAAGAGGTATATTGAAACCAATATCGTTTGGAAGGGTTGATATGATTTGGGGCTGAAAAATTTGACTGGAGCCAAAATACTTTATAATGCTAAATTAGTGGCTTATTGGTTTTTATTGCTCCCTTTAATTTTGCATTACTGCTATCAGTGCACAGTAGTTTCTATGACACCTGACTACTGTTGTACTTTCTTCTTTTGTCTCCTGCCCATTTTGGTTTTGACCTTTTATGAAGGTGTTTTCTTATGAAGGTGTAAAGGTAATATAGCTTGTTCAATAGATTTGACTGTATGTTTATCTGATAAGGCATCTTTAGGGATATCTGTAAGCTTCTGTTACTTCTAACTCTTTCTAAACCCATCATTTCACACATCTAGAAGAGGATAAAATGGATTCTCTTCCTTTCTGTGCATTTGCAACAGTTTTGCTTACATTAGTTTTCATGCTTTGTGGAAGACCCCATAGCTTTAACACTTAGCCACCTGCTTTTATTTACAGAAATGAATGTTACATTTATTTCTAAGTGACTACACATGATATAAAGCTGACAAGAAGACCATAGCTTGCTGTGGTGCCAACCTTAGCCACTTTTAAAAAGTGACAGAATAACTGCCATTTAAAAAAAATGTCAGCTCCTCAATATTTCCTTCATTGGTTTGCTTTTCAAAATCGATTACTTAAGATTTTACAGAATCTTCTGAAATCCTCAGAAGCATATTAGATGCAGGATTGCCTAACATGAATCTTGTAATATTTTTGAAGCCATGTTTGCAACTATTGTAATTTTAGACACTAATTGGGTTGAGAGAAGACTGAATATTTGAATACATTGGTGTACTGAGCTGGCAGCAATTGCTGTTTCCTAAAAAATCATTCAATCTCTCTCCACACTAAAACTATTGATGCGAAGATTCAATTTCAGTTATTGATTCGTTTCAGGTTACACTTTTTGACTTAGATTTACTGATATAGACAGTTGCTCAGTACCTATTAGTTTTTACATGCAGAATCATAGAATTATTTAGGTTGGAAAATACCTTTAAGATCAACAAGTCCAGCTGTTAACAGGACAAGACTGTCAAGTCCATCACTAAACTGGGTCCCTGAGCACTGTGTCTATGTGTTTCTTAAACACCTCCAGGGACGCTGATTCCACTGCATCGCTGGGCAGCCTGTTGCAATCTGAACCTCCCTTTCCGTGAAGGGATTTTTCCTAATATCCAATCTAAAACTCCCCTGATGACCCTTGAAGCTGTTTCCTCTTGTCCAGTCACTTGCTACCTGGGATAAGAGACCAACCCCCCCGTGCCTACAACCCCCTATCAGGTAGTTGAAGAGAGCAAGAAGATCCCCCTGCCCCGGAGTCTCCTCATCTCCAGACTCAACAATCCCAGTTCCTTCAGCCGCTCCTCATCAGCCCTGTGCCCCAGCCCCTTCCCCAGCCCCGCTGCCCGTCTCTGGACACGCTGCAGCCCCTCAATGTCCCTCTTGCAGAGAGGGGCCCAGACCTGAACACAGGGTTCGAGGGGCGGCCTCAGCAGTGCCCAGTGCAGGGGGACGGTCACTGCCCTGGTCCTGCTGGCCACACTGCTGGGGACACCAGCCAGGGTGCTGCTGGCCGCCTGGGCCCCCTGGGCACACTGCTGGCTCCTGCCCAGCCGGCCGTCACCCAGCACCCCCAGGCCCTTTCCCACCAGGCCCTTTCCAGCCGCTCTGCCCCAGCCTGTAGCGCTGCGTGGGGCTGGTGTGACCCAAGGGCAGGACCCGGCACTGAGCCCTGCTGAACCTCACACGACTGGCCTGGGCCCATCGCTCCAGCCTGCCCAGGTCCCTCTGCAGAGCCTCCTGCCCTCAGGCCGGTCAGCACTCCCACCAAACTTGGTGTCACCTGTAAAGTTACTGAGAAAACACAGAATCCCCTCATCCAGATCATTGATAAAGTTATTAAACTGTACTGGCCCTGGCTGGGGGAACTGTGATGTTCTGGCTGCAAGCTGGATGTAACTCCATTCATTACCGCTTTTTGGGCTCGGACAGCCATCCAGCTTTTTACCCAGCACAGAGCACACCTGCCCAAGCCCTGAGCAGCCAGCTTCTCCGGGAGAATGCTGTGGGAGAGAGTGACAAAGGCTTTACTACGATCCAGGTAGACAACATCCACAGACTTTCCCTCATGCACTAGGGAGGTCACCTTGTCATAGGAGATCAGGATCATCAAGCAGGACCTGCCTTTCATAACCCCATGCTGGCTGGGCCTGACCCCCGGTTGTCCTGCACATGCTGCATGATGGCACTCAGGATGATCTGCTCCACAACCTTCCCCGGCGCTGAGGTCAGGCTGACAGGCCTGTAGTTCCCCGGATCCTCCTTCCTGCCTTTCATGGGTGTCACTTTGACTTACCTCCAGTCTTCTGGAACAGTGTAGGAATATTGACTAAATATTATGAAATATATAAACCCGCCCTGTCTATGTATTTGTTGCCCTATCCTTCCCTTTGTTTCCAAAATATCCATTTTTTTTTTTTTTTTTTTTAGTTTTGGAGAAGTTGTGTTGGCTGTGATAATTTACCCATTTAAATGTTTCAAAAAATGAAGGCATTTGGTATCTTGAGTTGCATTGTTGAGCTTTATTTTGTTTTAGATGTGTTGGGCTCCTCCTCTTCCATTTCTGTGAATTGGTTTCCCCCCTCCCATTCTTTTTTTACTTGTTAGACAAGTCTGCCTCCAAGTTTTCTTTACACACTGAAATGTTATCTCAGACTTTCCCCATTTTTACTGACACCTAGCACACATTGTTATTTTCTCTTTGTGTCTCTCCACTCCTCACATAATTGCTTGCACTTGCTACTTCCCATCCCAGTTTTCATACAAACTTCACAGCCAGTACCTTGCCTATGTGTTTCTTTACTCCCACTACTACATTTGGCCTTGATTTGAGGTATTTGATATGTCCTTTTCCTACTTCGCTTCTCTGTCCATGACTCCTCTTTCTCTGCATCAGTCCCTGTTACATAGCAAATTCCAATTTACCTATTTTCAAGCAGAGGTCTATTTTCAAGCTGCGGCCTTCATCCTCCACTCTAGTAGAAATGGACCTGTTTCCAGCTGGCTCAGCCTTCACCACCACTTATTATGTAGCTATATTTTCCTAAAATGACCTGCACAAGCACTTTAATTCCTCTCTGAAACTCTTACTTTTGTGTAATGTCTATAAAAAAAACCCCAACCTTGAAAATAGTTCTATTGTTGATGTGCTGTGACAGTTTCAGAAATTCAGCCTTTGTCTTCTTCGGTTTTCTCTTGCTTTAAATTTCCATTTTAATCTAGTTGAAGGCAGGGATCATTTATTTTCTGTCTGTATAACATCAAACGGTCCATAATTAGAGCTGCTAGATGGAATGATAGCATAAGTAATATACCCATGTGTATCTCTCATATTAAAAAACATTTAAGACATGGGTAAAGATACTGAGATAAGGGTAGTGAGATAAGAGAGCTATTGAAATAAGTCTTTTGATTTTCTGTTTTTGCTGAAGTTTTGATTAACCAACAGAATAGAAAGACCTTGGGGATCTTCTGAACTCTCTAAGCCATTTTGCTCTGAATTAATGACTTTTAGGATGGATTTCTTTTTTTTATTTTTTTTTTTAACACTAATGAAGATTTTCATTTGGGCTGGATTTTGGCAGATAATTAACACAACCTAAATACCAGCAGTGCCACTGTGATATACCAGAGAGGTTATTTTAGAAACCAACCAACCAATCAGACCCAGTTCCCTAATTCTGATGTCTATCTGTCTAGAAATTAAGAGTCTTCTTGGTTTGGATTATAGCACATAAAGAAGTGATTTGAACAGACAACCTAACAATATTTTTAAGCTTATGGAGAGTGTAACTGGATTAATCAATGTTCTGAGTTTTATACCAGGACCTGTAAAAATGACCCATATTTCTCTTAATTGTGTTAGACTCATAAATGTCAATACATTTTAAACAAGTTTTCTCTAAACAACAGTATGCTATTCTATATTTTTTCAGACATTGAAATATGAAAACCTATTTCAGTCTGAATATGAAGTACACAGATTGTTATTCAGAAGTTTTGGGTTTCTTTGACTTCCATGGAAAATATAACACCAAAAAAAATCCATCAAACCAGTAATATTCTATAAACTAGCCATGGAAAGTTTGTTTGGTTTTTCTTTTTTTGTAATTAATATCAAGACTTCTTTCTACATAATACTGAGGAATAATATATATTTTGCATGCTTGATTTTAAAATGATAAGAAACTGTCTGTAGTGCAGAGCATATGCATAGACTGAAGAAAGATGTTAGAATTAAATCCCCCATCCCCTCAATGATTACTTTTAATATACTTATTAGATTATGGGTAAGATTATATAGTTAGACTGTATCTGTATAAAAATGTCTTCTGATGTCTAAATTGCACAGAAATTTTCCTTGAGCTAAAATGTTTAACATTTCCTTTTATCCCCTTTTACTCTGCTGCTTCCTTTACATTTGATTGCTTATTAAGAGAGTATTTCTTTTAAACATTTGTACTTTATGCAAAATGCACTTGTACACCTCTCCTGCCACTACTTTAGATCCTGTTTTGAGGTCGTGAGAGACTAGCATCCTTTCTTTTTTACATTTCATTAACAATTATAATAGTTCTGTCAGCAGAATGCAATAGCTATAGAAAGAGCTTGCTACTAAGAGTCCCTTTTATAACATTCTTTATAACATAAATATCAATGGAATTTGGACATGATTAATGTTACTGAATTTATAGATAACTGTAACTTAGCATGCAGCACATGACAATGGAGAAAAAGCAGTTTTACTGCATTTCTTTCTGCGAAATGAAGGTGTATCACTAGATCTGTGAAGGCCTGGGAAACAAATTTTTAAAATGCCTAAAGCTCCATCAATTACAAGGTCTGGTGTAATTAATGTTGACAGATATAGCTGCATTTTAGTGCTCCTCAGGACGAAAAAAGGAGACAAGCAGTGACTTATAAGGTAGAGGAACAATTGTGATCTGCAAAACAACAAGAGTGAATTGATCTAAGATGATTTAATTGCAAAAGTTTACTTTAAGAACTAGGGTTGTTACATAATTTTACAAAAGGCACCCCCCCTTTTAAATCAATAGGCATATTGCATTAATAACGCTAAATTAAAGTAATAGTACTTTGTATGATAATAAGGAAACCATACGAACTGTAGAATGTCCTTGAGCTCTCAGTGCCACATGGTGTGAAAGATCCAGCACATGGGTGTATTGAGTAAGGAAAGAAGAGTAAATATCCAACATGTCTGTGTAGGATCCAAGTGCATTAGGTACACACAGTTCTGTTGAGTTAGATGCACCAAGAAAATGCATTTAGGTTGAAAGGAATTGGGATAGGAACTACTACAAACACTGAACTATGCTTATGTAAAGAAGAATAGAGGACCCTGACCTTGGTTAGGGTGAAAACAGAAGCTCAAGGTGGTTGCTGTGTGTATTAAGAAGTAAGATGTAAACTTAAGAAACAGAAAGTGACTTGACTGATACAAGAACAAAGAAGAAAAACTGTCTGTAAACAACATGTTATAGGAATTAGAAGAACATTTCTGACCCTCAGATCTAGAGCAGAACAATAATAGAAATAGTAACATGAAAAAAAAATATTAGGTAATGCTAGTCAGTTTGTGAAAGTGATTATATACGACTCATTTGCTTTTTATAGCTTTTCTGTGACCCTAGATATTTGCCTTTCATCCTGTTCTCATAGTTCTGAGTGCTTTGGCCATAGGGGAAGTAATTACAACACCGGAGACAAAGCAATGATTTTTCCTAGCCTTTGTCTGGAAAGGGCACACTTGCAGTGAGAAAAAGTTTGTTTTGTTTTGTTTATTTATTAATTAATTTTGCTGGGGCTGGAAGCAGCAATTTGGAGCATGGGTCATTTTTAACCAACACAGTGCTTGGAGAAGGGGGCAGGTGCGATCAGAAGGACAAGGATGAGGCAGAGGCCTAGACAAGACTTTGAGTAAAGGAAAATGAAACAGAGATCCTCATGTTGGGTCAGATGATGTTGGCAGGCACACCTTTTGAGATATGGGTCTGGGCTGCATGGTGTATGGAAACGTTCCCTGGGTTTGTATTAGCAAGGTTGTGACACACTTGTCTTGAATGAAGTTTGGCACAAACAGATTTACAGAGCTCTGGGAACAAAACAACTGCTTCAGGAGGCAGGAAACACTTCCCTTGTGGACAAGACTAAAGCAATTACTGAGAAGCAGTATTTGTTTCCTAGTTTCCTTCCAAATTACTGAATACTGGCTGTTGCTAGAGGCAAGACATTGGACTTGACGTATAAATGGTGCAATTTAGTACGGGAAATCCTATTAGTCAATTCAACTTTATATTGAAGTACTAAAAAACCTCAAAAGAACAAGTTATTTCATAGAAAAGCTGGGAGAAAGTGTGCTGCTATAGTGGTTCTTGTATAATAAGTCAAAAAATAAAATACTGCATAATGATCTGGATTTATGCATTGCAAATCCAGAAGTAGTTTGAGGAAATGTAAATAAATTTAATGTAGCCTTCCATTACCACTGAACAAGTGCTTAGCAGCTGTGAAAGATTGGTTTAAGGGCATTAAAATAGCAAAACACCCTTTGGTGTAGTCATTAAACTGTGCTTACCTAGATCAAAGATTACACTGTCCAGTGAGTGAGCTGGATATATATGTTGCCTTCTTGTAACATGTCTAGGTGCCATTAGGTAGTATGGGCTTGGTAGCCCATATAGGGTGTAAGGCTTTTTAAAGATCTATTATCTACTAGTTGCTACTGTGCAAATTGTGGTGTTAAAATATTATCTTGTTCACTAATTGCACTGAATGGCCTAGTGTAACATATTCATGTTATTAAAGTTAATGTCCCATTACATTAGTAGTGATAGTGAAGAAAATCTAAAGGCAAATTTCCTGTTTTAATTGGAGGACTGTACGGTTGAAGGGAGGTTAGTACTACTCCAGAACTGGTGGCATCTACAGGCCTAAGAAGACAGAAGCGCTCTATGCTTTGCACATTAGTAAATCTTTCCTTATGTGCCTGTTATGTTTTCAGATTGCTTAAAATTGGCACTTCAAGTGCAGTTTTTAATTCGCTGCGTTCAATCACTTTCAAGTAAAAAGCTGATCTTACTTTTTATTTAGAGCTAAATACTTACTTCTGTTCAAAGGAGAAATAGCAACTCTTGCCTGTGGTTTGGCATACATTAAGAACTACATAGGCAATCATAGAGACATGCAATTTCTCTTCTGCCCCCTGAAAACCTGTCCTGCATTTATATTGGTGGTGCTTCCAGGCTGCACCTCTACTCAAGCCCTGGAGGCGTGGGAGCACTGCCCCACAATGAAGCACAGCACAGTACTGAGCTAGGGCATGACTTCCTCCGCTGTCAGTAAGTTACGAATGGCTGCTTTTCAAGGCCTGAAAAGCTGATTTTATTCAATCTCAGACTATTTACCTTTTGCAAGCATACAGTTTGAGTATTATAAATTGCAAGGTTAGTGGTAAAATGTGAGACATGGCAACTTGTGTTATCTAAGAGAATTAGCTAGTCTATAATTTCCTTTCATGGCAGCCTGACCCCTACCAAGAGCAAACTTTTCTTTCCCCTGATACATTTGCTGGTGATGCTCTGAGTTCAGGAGGTTTCTGCTGTTTTGTGTCATCCCCCTTATGCTCTTGCATCTTGGCTGCAGGCTTTTCAGATCAAACTCTGCTTTATGCTATTCTTCCCTATAAACCACTAAGCTGCTTTAGTAAACTGTGAAAGGGGAGGGTGAGGAGGAGTGGATGTAGCACATATTTCTGTGTTTCCAATGCTTTCTCTGTCCCATTAGAGAAGCTCTCAAGAAGTTGATTGTGTTACCTTGGCATAAAGTGCAGATTGATGCCTTTCTGTGAATGCTGCATTTTGTAACAGCTCCTTGATTGTTAGTTAAAGGTGTCTTTTTCTATAGTGGCCCTGTTTGGTTGGAAGCCAGCTGCGGCATGGGAGACTCCGTTGGTCACCACCTTTTCATTTACAGGCTCGGATGAGACCTGGTTCCCATGACACTCTAGCCTCAGTCAGTTTGAGAGGGCTTGGTGTGCATGTAAGGCTTTCCCTGAGTGAATTCAAACCGTCTTCTCTGCCAAAAGGGTCCTGCAAGTTTGTTAATGCATTTTTTAACAGTTTGCCTAATGATTTCCAGGGAGTTAGATATATGGAGGGGAGGGAGCTTCGCTGCCTTTTTGAGGACTACTCTTTTATAACCCTTTTGTTCTGGTGGTAGTGTGGTAGTTGGTGAGAGTTTTGCTAGCTAATCTGCTGTGCGAAGATAATCCCTAGATGGGTTAGACATGTCAAAAACTAGGATACACATTTTTTTTTTCCAATGTCTTACTTTCAATGTGTCATTTTAATGCATAAGCTGTGCTACATTTCAATTACATAACAATTCCAGATGCATGTGCTCTTTTAAATACCCTGAAACACGAGGCCTCCTATGATATTCATGCCTTAACCTCTTCTCCTGTAATTTTTAATCTGCACACAGCTATTTTCAACAGTCAGGTGACCTGGCATCTCTTGTGATATGTTTCTTCCAAGTAAGCTGCAAACAAAGCATCTCTAAATATTCAAAATCCTGATTTCATGCAAAAAAAAATGTGAGTAAATCAAGGTGGTTAAATTGTAATCTCATTGTGTGGTATGAGATCTTTTAAATCAAGCTATGTATATTTGCAGAATTTGGGGTTTTTTTCCTATTATTTTTATCATGTTTCACACATTTTTTCCTCTTCCTGAAAAAAAAAAAACCTCACAACCAACCAAACAACACTATAAATACACCAGTTTACATAATAAACATAAAGAAAACCAGTTTATTTCATTATTACATTTTGAATTAAGCTTTTCAGCATTCACTGATGTAAGAAGTAGAAGCCTGATGGCCTGACTTTTAAATCTACTGCCATATAGACGTATTTCCTTACAGAGTAACTCTTGTAATTGGAACTGCTTAATGAAAAGATACTTAATCTCTCTGTAGGTTATCATACAAGCTTGTAATATGATTATTCATTTATCCTACCCGAATGGCAGATCTTAGATCAGTACCTATTGTTATAAACTGTGCTATTTCTAGAAATCCTTGATATGGTTTTCTGAGATGCATTGTAAATTTTGCACAGCTCCCTTAGGAGACAAGAGTAGAACTCCTATTTAGTCAAACAGCACCCACAGAGGTTAATGGCAGCACCAAGCAACAGTACATCCTTGCATATGTATGTCTGTGTACAAGGAGAAGTCTCTACCTTTCATTCCAAATTGCCTAACAGGGTGTTGCAGGTAAAAATACTAAATGAATTTAAATGTAACACTCAAAAACTCTAACATTCTTTATATTCTTTAGGCAACACTGTGCTGACAGAGAGAAAAATGGAGGTTAGTGATGTGCAGTCCAAACAAGTTACACTGGCAGTGAAAATGTTCTATTTTTTATTCTTGAAAGGAAATTATAAAAAATACATGAAGAAGGTGAGGATTTGGAATTTTTTTCCTGTGGTACATGACAGAAAAAGGGGAAAATATTTGAATAAATTAAATGAGAAAGTTGTGGACTTTATAGTGATAGAAACAATTTTTTTATTACACAGCTAGTAGTGAAACTGTGAAGTGGCAGATCCTTAATGAGACAGACATTTAATAAGTAGTTCCTCTTAATGAAATATTTTTGAAGGGCTAATCAAAGACATATTTTAGGACTTCAGAGTCAACTACAGACCAGATTAAGGCCCTGATAGTGGGCAGTGTTGACATACATGTCCTTTCATGGATTCCTATAAAACTTTATGGAATATCTGATACTAGCAGAGACAGGTTATTGGAGTTCAGTGAACATGTTTTCTGATTTGACGGCAATTCTTCTATTCCTAAAGGGAAAACACTCACAGATATGTGGCTGGGGGCTTGTTCATGAGTTTTGCAGGGGAGATGAAATTGTGTTGTGCTCTGCAAAGGAGATTTTCACGACAGCTGCCGACATAATTCCAAAGTTGTCTTTCAAGCTGTTTCTGTCACTGTCTGGATCTCCCTTTTACCTGTGTGCAGTCAGTTATAACTCTGCAGAAGCACTTCTCAGAAATTACTTTCAAACACTTTAAAGACTTAAAGTCTTCTCTTTTTGTTGTGAAGTTGAAGATGCTCAAATCTGTAATCCAATACTGATCCCTTTGTTTTTTTTATCTTTCTTTTCTGCTTCTGCCTTTTTCTCCTTTTCCTAAATGCCTTTCCCAGGTATTTCAGTTCAATTACATAATCTTTTCTGCTTAAGAAATTGAAGTCAGTAGGCTTTCAGGGTTTTGTTTTTGTTGGCTTTTTTTTTTTTTTTTTAAGTTAAAAGCCATTCTCTTTTTCCCATTATTCTATAAAGACAATTCACTGGCTTTAGAAGTTGTTAAACATATTGAAAACTTTCACTGCAATGGAAAAGCAAGGCTCTGAAAGATAATTGATTTTCTGTCCACTATAGTCAAGCAGAAAACCAAGAAGAAAAAATTTAACTTCACTCATATAGACCATTCCACTAAAACTTTATGTCTAATTACAGTTGTGAACACACAGCAGGGACACTATAAAGAGGAGATATATTTAAACTCTTCATGTTTGAAGAGGCCTTTTGACACCAGATATGATTCAAGTTAAGAAAGCACTGTCCTGACAAGTTATACTCCAACAAATGTGTTATTGATGAGTAGGTTGCGTATGAAACATTCGTCACAACATACATTTCTGCCTATTTGTTAATAGAAAGTGTGTTTTCTCTTGGTTGTTTTCCTATACTAATTAACATTCTTCCATGTTTTAAGGCTGCTTAACAATTCCAATACTTAATATAACCACAGCTACTTCACATGTTCTTTTGCACATTGAAGAGTCCAGATTAACTATCCAGTTAATGCAAAGGATGCTGAACTTCTATATTGCATACCCCATGTTAGCCACAGTATATCATTCTTCCCTTTTACACATTTTTTATGGAATTCTGTGACTGTGGAACAAATGTGTTGCTATAAAAGTAGTAGAATATATGCTTCTTATTCTGGAAAGTGTAACTCAAAACAGCTGCATGGAGCATTAGATCAAAATATTCTTTATAACAAGCAACATAAAAAAAGCTCAATTGCCTCTCAGGAACCAAACTTTGACCTGCTACCACTGACCATCCTTCTACACCTAAGAAAAAAAACCCAAAACTTTCAGCAGTAATAGCTAATTAAGTGAATATATATCAGCAGTTACATTTTTCATAACAATCCCATTTTTGCTGACTTTTGCCATTTAAAACATTTAGAATGTTTTTCAGGCTCTTATGAAAAACATGGTATTCTGAGCATTTGGGATCTAAATGCAAGGTATCTGGGCATTCATTAAATTGTCTGCAACATGTCTTCCCAAAATGCTGAAATGATGTGGGTAAGAACATGTGTTCTATTTCCACTGTTCTAAAACTTCTGAGATTCAATTTCTTGAACTAACATTGAATTTTTTAATCTCAGCAAACAGTTACTGACTTCCCAGTATACATAAATCGGAAAGGCATTTGTAGATCTACTGCTTGTACTTGGGAAGGAGAAATACATCTAGATTTCAAGAGCATACACTAAAATATATATATCATAGTATTCCTTTGATGGTTTGGAATGGTTTGCATTGGAGGAAAGGGTCTCAACAAATCTGTTATTTGTATCCTTAATTGGGTGAGTTGGAAATAACTGAAAGAATGTTGTATAGGTACTGGTTTTGCATGATGGACAGTGAACTGTCACATATGTCATCTTGATGAACTTTGAGCAAAGGTGTTGTTTAATGTCCCACTCAGTTTATGGACTTCCCTGTTTATCTCATGCTTTCAGATTTTTTCGTATTGTGCCATCAAATATCTTCCCACGCCTAGACATTCAGTGATTTTAGCCTTCCTCACTAAGTATGTATTTAAGAGATTGGTGTAGGTATATGTATGTATATACACGTACACATACAAGAACATATATATGTATATATACATACATATGATATATAATGAACCCACAGTGAGGCAATTAGATGCATCTACAAATTTGCACTTATGTTTTATCTCATTATTTTTAAATACGTGTATACTTTTGACATTCTTGTCTGATGATTACTTGAATCATTGCAATTCTATCTTCGAAATTGTGTACAAAGACAACAGAAAATCCATGTACCATTAAAGACCATCAGGCCCTCAAAGGCAATAGAAAGGAGATTATTTATATTTCAGGTAGCATTTTCCAGTCTTTCTCTGCCTCATTCAGTTTTTGAAATGTTGACAGACTTTATTGTAAGCCTAGAATCATAAATCACTACTTGTATATCCAAGTTCTCTGAAGTTATAGTAGTATAGTATAGCAATGTAGACACAAAACTATAGTCTTCTTTGGAAAGATAATCCTAAAAAAAGTTATATTGTTGAAAATACCACCACAAATGTGAAGTAATATGGGGAAGTCTGTTCTCAATTTGGTAAGCAGAAAATTTAATATTGTCTTTACAGAAGACCTTTTCTTTTGATTCACTTTTTGTTAGGAAAATGAGGATTGTGCTTGAAGATCACAGTTACTTTTCTCTATGTTGTTTCCTATTTATCATAAGACTTATTTTCTTTTTTAATAGAAAGCTTCTAAGTTTTCAGTCCTGTGAAAACTAACCTTTTTTTTCTTTTCTGTGATGTGTAGGAAAACAAGCGCAGTAGAGAGAGCTGAAACTGGTGCAGTTGGACACAATGATTTTGCTCATATGTTTTTGTTGTATCACATTGGCTTCTGGACTACCTGCATAGTATTTGGCCTTTTCCAGAATCTCCAAACTTTATTTTTTCTAGTGCAGCCTTTTCAGCCAAATGAATCTCTTAACTGTTAAGTAGTGGACAGCCAGAGATTTTACTCAGAAGTGGGGCAACACAAGAACTGTGAGTCTCTTCTAATATTTTCTTTGTACTTTTGCTAATTGAGAGACTTGTTTAGTAGTCAGTCAAATGAGAACCTTCTCTTTAGACAGCTGTTAGAGCTGGTGGTAATATGCTTGTAAGGCTGTTGAGCTAGTTGTGTGCATCTTTGGAGTGGAGAAGCTCAAGCTGTAAAAGTCAGGCTTAAAAAAGAAAATGCCATTTCAAAACCAAGACTTGGCTTTGAAGGTGTGACTGAAATAATAGGAAAGGAGGCAAGGAGATAGACTGCAGGCTCAAAGGAATTAAGAGGACTAAGTACAAAGACTGTCATCAGAGCCAGATTCATAGGAATCACTCTTGTGTGAGCTCCTATAGCTCGGATGATTTACCCTGTAACATGAATTTATCTACACGGACTGAAGGGAGAAAGTAGAGAGGCCTGTATGAATGCACAGCTAGCATTACTAAAATGATTATTTTATCCCTCTGTAAGTAGGGGACCAAATTCTTTACTTCATAAGCTTAATTGCTATAAACATCTGACATTAATGTTTTAACATTTCACCAGTTTTAGAAAGAAGAATTTTGTGTGTGGAGTTTCACTGCGTTCTTAATCAGTTAGGAGACAATACCACTGGAAAAAACATTTGAGTGTGCTTAACTTCATTACAATTTGGTGTGACATTAACAGCTATGAATTACAGGAAGAATATTTGCTAGGTAAGGAATCCTGCCGGTCCAGGTGGGATGCAGATTAAATGGCCAAGCTCATTTCCCAACTGGGAGTTCCAAAGAGGTGCTGAAAGAAAATACCTTACCAATCATAGCATTGCACTGAAAACATTAAGTCTCTTAGTTAATAAGGACAAAAGGACACATCAAAGCTGCTGAAGTACAGTTGTTGTAAAGAGACAGGGTGTAGTAGAGTGTGTCTCCTCAGATGCTGCTTGTTTTCCTTTCCAAGCTGCCATGCCAGAGAGCAGGTGCTAGTGCTCAGGAAATCTCTACAGCAGAAACACTGGCTCTGGCCTTTGGGACCAGCAAATGATTTTGTCATCCTGACATCTGAAACTCCTGAATGCACCCTTTGTCCCATTGCATCCTTTTCACAGGGCAGAAAATCAGGTTATGTGTCATGTTCAGAGAACTCAAGGAGGAGATGTGCTTAAATGACAACTGTTTTAGTGACTGGATAAAAATGTACACCGTGACCAGCCAACAAGACAGATACTAGGGTATTTGTACATTGTAATTCATTTGTGCTTTTCCACAAAGCTGAACTGCACTTATCTCTTACATGCTTACCTAAACTTATTTCCAGTTAACAAAAATAACTGTGGATAATGTCAGCTTACTAATGGGTCCAAGGATAGAAATTCTTTTGCCTGTTTGACAGATTTGATTCTTCTGCACAAATCCATGGCTTGCCCAGCTATGCCTGGAGGCAGATACACTGCTGTGGGCTTTTTCAGTTCTGTTGATGGGTTCTGTTCCGCCAACACATTAAGCTGTTTCTGTAGATAAATCATGCACAAATAAAAGAGCATACGTCAAATCTTAATCCTTTTTCAGTGTGGATGAACCAGTATTGCTAAAATAAGACCCCCTTCCCTCCTACGCTGAATCTTTGGATACCATTTGGGTCTGAACTGGTCGCATATTTTTATTTTGATAAATATTCCTGAAGGGAGAGCCAGGCACTTCCTCGTTTATTTAATTTTAATCACTGCAGCAAGCTTTCTTGAAGAGAGACATTGGAACAAGCTACCTCGTCTGGCATCCCACAGCAGTTGGTGCTCTTGACTGTAGAAGAATTTAAAGCCTTTGGGGACTGGTGTGATGCAGCCTGCATGGCCCCATGTGGAAACCGCTGCCAGGTCTCTGTGCTTTGCAGGGAATTTGCAGAGGCCTACCAGCTGGCTCCCTGAAAAAGCAGAATAGAGCACAAGCCCACCAGCACCCTTGGAGAGCCAGCTGGCCCATCTGGCCACCTGCAGAAGATACCAAAGTGTGCAGTAATCTGCTGAGCTGCTCCACTAAAACTGGACTTATCTGGTAAACTAATGCTGAGGGGGGGTTTAGTGGTGTTGGTAAGTATTATACTTCTATATCAAAAACATAGCAACACATGCAATTTGCCCTCAACAAGGAATGAGAAAAAGTAATAATTTCCCTCTACTGCTCTTCCCATTAAACCCTGTCTCTTGCATTTGGCTTGAAAACCTGCTCTAGATATGAGGGTAGACCTGGCAACAAAGGCCTCCCAACCCTCCCCAGGTCATGGATCTGTTGCACAGGTATGTGGTCCATGCATCTTTGGCAGTTTGTATTTTCCTGCAGTCCAGAGCCTGTGCTGGATCAAAGAGGTGCCTGGTTTATAGGCTTTTTTGCTCTGGCACTCTCTACTCTAATGCCAAGGTTTTGAAAACCAGACTAGGTGTTAAAAGTGGCAAAATGTGTTGAACAATATCTTTTGAATGAACAAGTATAGTTACAGTGGTCATAGTGTGTGTTAAGTTTATGCTTAGTTGTCATGCCGTAAATGGAATATTTTTGACGAGGAGAAGTCTTTGTACCATTGGGATTTAATAAGTAATTAAACATTCCATTAAACTGTTTACATGAAATGAAAACCTGCAACCATCTCAGAAATAAATCAGGAAAATGTGAATTCACAGATTTAAAGGTACTGAACATTGTTAACAGTATATATTACAGTTGTTAGAAATATTGAATCAAGATACTACTCAAAATTCAGAAACACAGTTGTAGAAACTGCCCTACATGACAGACTTGATAATATATAAAGACATTATTTTCAGGGTACCGAAGATTTTATTACCAGTTAAACTGAAAGGGAGTTTCTCTTGCTTTTCTTGTCCAATTATCATATGTGAGGCATATGTGGAACATCAATTGAATGCTGCAGTGTAGCTGAGGTAAGACAATGTTGTTATACCCATGCTGGATATCAAAAAAGGGCAAATGTTACAAAATCCAACAACCCAAAATTTCTGGAGAGTCATATGTTCCGTGGGAACTTGACCCAAAGCCCAGTTTTATCTTTCCATTGCATGCAATAGACTTCAGTATCAGCCTTCACTGAGCATCAGAAAAATATCTGAAATCCTGCGGTGATATAAATATATTGTTAACATTATATTTCCTTCTCTTACCTGTTAAAATCTGCACTTGATCTGTATTTTTTTGTTTTCAGAGAATTGGGAAAATATTTCTCCTTGATTTCAAATAATTTTTTATATGTCAACTATAAAAACTGTAAGAATTTCAGCTTCTGCGTGTTTGCAGTAAGTGACCTAGTTCATTGTAGAACTAGGTTAAAATTAGCCTTCATAAAAAATCTATTTTGATGTCATATAATCTTTTAGTCCGTGTCTTTTTGTATTTCATAAAGTGTCTATCTCTTCATGCTTTAAAAGCTGGTGTTGTTTTGCTTAGCTTTGATCAAGACATGCTCATTCAGACCATGACAGCCTTAATTACATCCAGAGATATGGTAACAAAGCAGGCTTCTTTCTGCCTGATATAGTTTGTACCTTATAGTATATCATTGATCCAGATTTTGAAATATTATATATTCTTTTGTTTGTAAAAATGATCAACTGATGGAACACGAAGGGGGTTTTTTGGTTGTGTTTTTTTGTTTGTTTTGGGGTTTTTTTGTTTGTTTTGTTTGGTTTGGTTTTTGGTTTTTTTTTTCCTCCTTTTAACAAGTCTGTATATTAGCATTCTGAGATAAGCAGAACTGTGTGGTATGTTCACACTTTATGGTCAAAAATTACACATGCACTGTAAGAAGTCTCAGCTCACAATTCCTGGCTGCCTCATGTGACTTTTTATGACAGGGAACTTGATAAATTTATGCTGGTCTTATATTCTTGGTTAGTTTTACTGACTATATTCCACCATTGTTAAGGCTAAGACTTGCTCTCTGCAATAATGACACACTGCATTCTTTATAATTTTTTATAAGTCATTCGTAATAATGACACACCGCGTTCTTTATTCCTATTTTTAGGAAAGCTGTATCTGCATAGGGAAAGGATTTGTGTGCTTATGCACAGCTGAGAGCTTTCTGAGCTATGTCAGGAACCATAATAATGATTACTGTTTTTTACTGGTTCGATTTCTGCGCAGGTATAATTCTGTCTATGTGGTCCAATGACCCACAGGAGATGGAAAATACATTACTACTGTTTACAGATTTGCTTTAAAAATACAGGATTGTTCCAATCCGAATATACAAAAGTTCATGTACAACAGCTCATATGATATTTCTGCAGAAGACTTCCATCCTGGACAAATGTTACTGTTCATCTCTGTTTGTCTTTGAGCAGCTCCTAAGCCTCAGCCCAAGATTATATCTTGTTTTGCATGGACATGTGCAGGAGTGATAGCTGACAAGCTGCTTTTTTTGCTGTAAGTAGCCATCACAATTCATAGAATATGTGTTTGTGGGGGATGTGTTGCTTGACCCCAGTCACCTTCTCACTGCAAGTGAGCGAGAACAGGGCAGAGCCTTAATTCTGCCCAGAACAGCTGAACTGACAGCTTCCAGCTTACTTTCCCATGGAAGAGCCAAAATGCAATTTGGTTTCCTTCGACATTGGGAAACTATATGCAGAGGCTTAAAATTTATTGTACACCCACAAAAGAAGTAGAACAAATACTGAAAAATTTTGAGCTTGTTTCCCTGTCTTTCTGCTGGATGGG
Source organism: Falco biarmicus (assembly GCF_023638135.1). Classification (NCBI taxonomy): domain Eukaryota; kingdom Metazoa; phylum Chordata; class Aves; order Falconiformes; family Falconidae; genus Falco; species Falco biarmicus. Next base: position 19,250,600 of record NC_079311.1, on the reverse strand, counting down.
GTGCAATTGTTGAGTTCTTGCTCTCGCAGTACAAAGGCCTTGCCCATTCTCTTCCCTCTAAGTGTAATTTCCTTACTATCATTACTACCTCATTTATACTGCAACAACACCCAGAAGCTTCAACAGTATTCAGGGCCTATTTTCCTATGCATTATGGAAATAAATAAGGAAGGAAGAAGGACTCTGTTTAAAGGAACACACATTTTTGAGGGTCTAAATTTAATTTTCCTCAGCACGTAAACAAGTGGGAGCACATGTATTGTCCACAATTTAAAAACAGAAAGCTGAAGATCCATTTTGGACTCAGGTGATACCTCTGTGAAAGGATATGGCAAGGGACTTTGAGAGTTGTGTTTCCTCTGTGATTTAATAGGTTGCTTCCTGCCTACATAATACTGAGCAAGTGTATTGATACACGCAACGATAATTTCCAGCTTTCTGTCATTGTCCCAATAAGTCACACAAACTACCTAAACATGCATGCCTTTTAGCCCTGTTCAGGTGTCTCATTTGCCCATGATCCTGACTGGGAAAGCTAAAAGAGCCAGGTCCTTTACTTCACAGTGCTATCGTCCCATGGTAGAGAAAACATACACCAGCTGGTGAAAACAGGAGGTTTTGCCGTGGGTCAGTTGCATTAACAGCATGCCAGGTATGAAACATTGCTTTATTCTACACTTGGCATATTTTAAAATGTTAAGATTTTTTTAATGTCAGTGACAATACAGAAACATTCCAGGACACAACCATGCTGCAGCAGTGGTAGAGTTTACTGCTAAACATAATTTTACTGAAGAAATTATGACCTGCTGGGGAGACATGAGCTTTCCTGCAGATGTTTCTTAGAGGTTAGCTTTGGAGCTAGGCTTGTTGTTGTTTTAAACAAAAGTTTAGGAACAAGAAGGAGCTTCATAACCTCCTTTTTAGTTGTTGTTAGGCAAGCCATTACCTGACCAGTTTCTTTTTTTCCTTTTAATTTGAGGTAGGGTTGGGGAGGTTGAGATGTTTTACATTATGTGAAGTGCTTCTGGCATTAAGCGATTAGGGAGACTGAGATTGGTTTACCCACTAGGTCATGGTAAATGAATGCAGATGCAAAGACTATGTCAATTGTGTCAACGGTGAAAGCTGTACCACACAGATTGTGAAAAATTAGAGGAGGGCAGGAAATAATTTATTTTTCTAACAACCTACTTCCCATTTACAACTTGTACCTGTTGAAGCTGAAAATGCTCCCTTTGTTTTGTCCTTTCCCTGCTGGCTGTCTCTCTTCTTTATTTGACAGATATTCAACACTTGAGGCCTTAAGTTCAGATGAATATTATTAACAGCAACCATTACGGTCCCATGGGGTTAATTTTACTTTGTGTGTGTGTGTTTTTAGAATAGTTTCAAGATGCTGGAATGCAGATATACTTCTAGTAAAAAAAAATAGTTTAGACAGGTTGATTCATTTAGCTACTCAGCAGGATCTGATTGCTTTTCTAAAGTTAATTCCCAGTGAGTTTTTTCCCAACAGAATAATACTACAGTAGCTATTACTATGAATGAAAGTAATTGTTTTCTTACAAAGAAATGAGTGAAAATTTAGCTTCTTCCCATATTCTTTCTTTGATAACATTTTTTTCAAGTTACTCAAAGTGAGACATATTAATCACATAGACATTTCCAACATATTGTTTGTGCCATTCCCTGCTTTTCAAAAACTAAAATCTTTGCATCTTCTGAGGAAATGGAAAGATTATTTGCCTTATTCAGAGGCAGGGTGTTTTTTTGATTCAAGTTTGTCATCTTTGGAGGGTGTTTGGTTTGCTTGCTTGATTGCAGCTGACAAAGCAGAAAGACCTCTTTGTCCCTCTCTTCAAGCTGTGTGTGAACTCCAGTGGAATTCTGAACAGGTAAAACAACACATTATATGTGTTGCAGATGTGCTGACAACAAGCGCTTCTGTTGTTGTGGACTTTCTAAGCAGCAACTATGAAACAGAGATGACAAGTCTATGTTTTTACTGGTGGTGGCATTTAAATGGTGTTTGATGTTCTCTAATAAAAAAAAAAAGATTCCACTTTCATACTCTCACTGGGGACTAAAGTGTGGCTTAAAATTTCTTATGTATTTATGGGTTGCACCTAGGCAAAATGTAATATAAAGCAGATTGCGATGGTGGCTTTCATGACAGATTCTGCAGCAAATTTAATAATTTGTCACATATTGGTTGAGAAGTAGTTGAGAGGCTTGAAGTGAAGAGCCAAAAGTAACTCAAGCAGAAGAATTTCATGTAGTTCAGCCCAGCCATGCTTGCAACGTGTATGTAGGTACCCAGTGGACGGTGGAAAAACCCACAGGGAGGCTGGAGGTATGCCCTCACTTGTAACATGCTCCTCAGTGCCTCACTCAGTCTGATGGCCCTAAGCCCCACAAGGTTGTCCCTGGATTGCAAGAAGCCAGGTGGGGTATGTGAGATTCTCCTTTCACTTTCTGTCCTGTCATAGGAGGGAGGAATTTCAGGGACTAAGTACAGTTCAGTGCAAGAGATAACAGTCTTTAGGATGACAGTTGCATGAAAGGCCATTTTTGGCAAAGACAGCTTTGAACTCCTTTTTTAACTCTGTGCTTTTGTCTTAGGTGGTATGTAACTTGTGGGGATGGAGGAAATGGTCTGCAGAAGGTCTAAGCAGTTAGTCTGATACTTGATGGTAACAGCTTGACTGAGAGAGACTGCAGATCCTACCATGCCCTCCTCCAAAATTCCTCCCGTGGTTAAGTATTGGTTTAGCACTTTATTATGAATACTCATGTAGTTTTAAACTGTGGCTCAGAATTTTCTTTAAACAACACAGCATCACCCATATTGTAGGCTTCACTAAACAACCCCCTCCATAAAGTATGGTTATGCAATTGTAGTGTTTTGAAATTAAGTATTGACTTCAGTTTAATTGATTTCAAATTTTATACTTAACAAGTTTTAACTGAAAGCGAAGAAGTGGTTCAAGGAACAGTCTCAATGGCATTGACTTGTAATAACATTATTTGCAGAGGGTGGTAAGCTCAGGACTAGAGTATGTATTTCAAAGGCAATGTGATTCTTCTGTCCTTGAAATACTTTTCATTGTATGTTAGCTAATATGAATGACAACTATTGCTAAAACATGACATGACCAAACCTTTTTGACAGTTAGCTAGGGTGCAGTGTGTTCCCTTTAATTTATTCTGATCATCAATCTATTCTGGATTAAAGAGGTCATTCTCAAGTAGATGTTCCTTGCAATAACACCTTGACAACCATTTTGGTAGCATTGCTGCCTACAGTGATCCCTGTCTTGAGTTATTTTTAAAATTTCCAAAAGATACATCATGAGGGAAAGATGGTATCTCCTTATTAAGCTGCTTTAAAATTCTGATGACTTAGGACTCTCTTGCATCTAAATATCAAACAAATATTAAGAATTGGGATTTTTTTTTTTTAAACTGCAAGCTTACTTAGTTGTAGAACTATAAAAAATTACAGAAATAAATATTCTTTCAATTTTTAAAATGTTTGCAATATGTGGGAACACCTGATTTGGCTCTTTATAGTTATGAAGCAGGCATCAGGTTGATTTTTACCTCTCAAATTCTCAGCAGATTCCATCTGGAATTCTGCTAAGCAGAGAATTATATACATTTCAGTAGTCATATCCCTCTAAATTTAAGGAAAAGTAGATGTAGCCTCGATATAAATATTAATGCAGAACCTTCAGGCAAAGAAAGTGCATTTCAGAAACCTTAATTAGCATCTCAGAAGGATTTCTTCAAATAAATTGTCTGGTACTGCTGTGTGAATCACTTCAGATAGTGAAATTGCCCTCAGTTTCACTGGGAGATAAAATAGCTGAGCAAGAAAACAGGAACTAGACTTCATAGTGGGTTTAGAAGCAAATCTCATTTTGAGGTTGGTGAAAAAAATAGTCTGGTATAGCAATAAGGGAGTATATCACCCATCAACAAACCTGAAAGTGTCTCATATATGTAGGAATTAATTGAAATTTAGGACTGTGGTAGAAGAGCATATACATTTTTTTCCTAATTTTTAACTAAAAAGAATTATTCACAGAAACTAAAGCATAATCCACCTATTTCAGATTGACTGACAGATTTACTTTGTTTTACTCCAGTTTTCAGTTTCTTATGGATTTGAATTAGACTGTTATCTTGGGAATTTCACTCCAGAAGAGCCTTTCAGAAGGCAGTAGTGACATTTAAACTTTAAAGAAGGTTCTTAAAAAAAAAAGAACCAAGAAAAAATGTTCTGAGTTTATATCATTCTGGATTTAATTGAACAGGTTTTATAACAAGAAGAATCAAAATCCAGTATTTAGACATTGTTGGCAGAAATACTAAGCTGGAAATAAAGGTTAGGAAATATATCTTTTGCCAGTGTATATATGCAATTTTTTATCGTATGCTCGGTTTCTCCTTAGATATATCTCTGACAGATTTAGTAACAAGTAACTTGTTTTTAGAATTATTGGAAGCAGTGCTGTGGCCATCAATGCAGAAAAGGTCATGCTGGACTGTGAAGTCCCTTCTGTTCCTAAACTATATGATTCTGTGCAAAGCTAAAATTACCAGGAAAAATTATATATTTTCATCATATATGAATGTATACAGAGGTTTAAAGTGCTTGGAATTAAATGATAAGGTTATTTAGTGGGTAAGTAGTGAAGGCTCTGCAGAGGGACCTGGGCAGGCTGGAGCGATGGGCCCAGGCCAGTCGTGTGAGGTTCAGCAGGGCTCAGTGCCGGGTCCTGCCCTTGGGTCACACCAGCCCCACGCAGCGCTACAGGCTGGGGCAGAGCGGCTGGAAAGGGCCTGGTGGGAAAGGGCCTGGGGGTGCTGGGTGACGGCCGGCTGGGCAGGAGCCAGCAGTGTGCCCAGGGGGCCCAGGCGGCCAGCAGCACCCTGGCTGGTGTCCCCAGCAGTGTGGCCAGCAGGACCAGGGCAGTGACCGTCCCCCTGCCCTGGGCACTGCTGAGGCCGCCCCTCGAACCCTGTGTTCAGGTCTGGGCCCCTCTCTGCAAGAGGGACGTAGAGGGGCTGCAGCGTGTCCAGAGACGGGCAGCGGGGCTGGGGAAGGGGCTGGGGCACAGGTCTGATGAGGAGCGGCTGAGGGGACTGGGGGTGTTTGGCCTGGACAGGAGGAGACTCAGGGGGATCTAATCGCTCTCTACAACTACCTGTCAGGAGGTTGTAGGCAGGCGGGGGTCAGTCTCATCTCCCAGGTAACAGGCAATGGAACAAGAGGAAACAGCCTCATGTTATGACAGGGGAGGTTTAGGTTGGATATTAGGAAAAAATTCTTTATGGAAAGTGTGGTGAAGCATTAAACAGGCTGCCCAGGGAGCTGGTGGAATCACCATCCCTGGAGGTTTTTTTAAAATGTGTAAATGTGGTGCTTAGGGACGTGGTTTGGTGATGGTTTGGCAGTGCTGGGTTAACAGCTGGACTTGATGATCTTAAAGGTCTTTTCCTTCCTAAATGATTCCATGATTCTATGGTTCTATGAATACTGAGACAAACTTGGCAGGCCCTTAAGGTTATCACATCAGTTCAGTGCAATAACTACCTGTAGCACTATAAACAGAGATATCTAAAGAAATCACCGTGAAGTCTGTTGTCATGATTAGATTTTACCAAAGTAAAAACTATGAACTTGCATTAATTGCATAAGTGTTAAGATCCTGTGGCAATTAATACATTTTAATTTATGTCATTTATGAAAAACCTGCCATTGTAATGTAATCTGGTGTGACTACAAACTAACCCAAGCAGTTAAAAATAAAGATAACAAAGTTTTTTTAAATGGGTTTATATTGAATGAACTACATCAAAACTAGAGTTTTAAAAAATAATTATAGATAGTTTCTCATATATAATAATGTAATTTAAACAATTAGTTGGGAAGTTACCCATAGAGTTACAGGGCCCAGAAAGAGGGAAAAGATACTTTGAAAGTAGTGGCTAACAAACCATTTAGTAAAAAGTTTATCAATTAACCTAGAAAAGTTCCCAGATTTTAGTAAACAGTTCAATGCAGAAAGAAATTTAAGACTGAGTCAGATATACATCTGTTTCTGGATTGAGCACATTTCTGAAATGAACCTTCACAGCTCGGTAATGCTACTACATATCCTCTGCTGGGTTCTTCATACAGGCTGCAAGTGGTTATAAATTCACTCATCAATTTCCAATATCCAGCAAATATATTTGTAAATTTGATTTAGTAATAAATGCTTCCTATAATTTGCATCTGTGTTTTATCTTTTATAACAAATCTGGTGAAAATATAAATTCTACATTTATGTCTGGAATCTGGAGAGTTTTCAGCAGCAGTCTCTATAATTCCGTGATGAAAATTTCTCTATACTGGAATTGTAGTCACAACAGCTCCAAAATCATGCATGCGCCAAAGAAACAAGTGATCGTTTTACAAATGCTGGAGGTTTAGAATATTTTAACCCTAAATTTTGAAATATTTTGGGGAATATTTTCTGTCTTTTATGTTTTTCAACATTCATATTAATGGAATTTTTTTTTTTAATTTTTATGAAATGATAGTTTATCACTCTTGGTTTGGAAGTGGACCGACAGTATTCAAAATTTAGAGTTGTTAAAAAGGTTGATCAATTCGGAAAAACTGTGTAATCAACATATTTCAGTGTGATTCTAGGAAATAGGTGAAAATTCAGGTTTCATAAACTTGATTCTGCTTACCACTTCAAGTTCTGAGCTGGATTGGTCAGCTTGTGGAACAGTCATATCTGTCTAAATTCCTTCACCTTTTTTTCCTCTTTCTAGAGGTTTTTGCAAAACCAGAATATAGCTCTTTAAATAAGTGTGTATATAATCATCTAATCATGGAATGTTTCAGGTCAGAAGGGACCTTTAAAGATCATCTAGTCTAACCTCCCTGCCATGGACAGGGACACTTTTTACTGAATCACATAATTCAAAGCCCCATCCAACCTGACTTTGAACACTTCTAATTGAAGGGGCATCCACAACTTCTCTGGGCAACCTGTTCCAGTTTCTCACCACTCTCATCCTAAAAAAGCCTTATCACTTTTGTCCAGTAAAAATCTCCCCTCTTTCTGTTTAAAACTGTTGGCCCTTGCCCTGTTACTACAGACCCTGGTAAAAGATGTCTCTCCATATTTATCATAAGTCCCCTTTATACACTGAGAGGCCACAGTAAGGTCTCCCTTGAGCCTTCTCTTTTACAGGCCAAACAACCCCAGCCCTAAGCGTTTCTTTAGCAGAGGTGTTCCCACCTGCTAAAGCACGTCTGTGTCTTTCTTGTGCTGGGAGGCCCAGAGCCAGATGCAGTTCTCCAGGTGGAGTCCCACAAAAGCAGACTAGAGGGAGAGAATCACCTCCCTCGACCTGATAGCCAACCCTCCTTTTTATACAGCCCAGGATGTGATTTGTTTTCTGGGCTGCAAGTGTGCATTGCTGTCTTGCATCCAACTTTTCATCCACTAGTATGACCAAGTCCTTCTCCATGAGGCTACTCTCAATCCATTCATTGCCCAGTCTGTATTGATACTGGAGATTTCTGACCCAGGTTCAGGACATTGCACTGAGCTGTGTTGAACTTCATGAGGATCACATGGGACACCTGAGCTTGTCCAGGTCCCATTGGATGTCATCCCTTCCCTCAAGAGAATCAACTGTACCACTCAGCTTGGTGATATCTGCAAACCTCCTGAGGGTGCACTCAATCCCACTGTCTATGTTTTTGATTAAGATATTATACAACATTGGTCCCAGTACGGAACCTTGAGGGACACCACTCATTACTGGTTTCCAATTGGACATTAAGCCATTGGCTGTAACTCTACTTAATTTTTATGTGGCCATTCGTCCAATTCCTTATCCATCTAGCAGTCCATTCATCAAAGCCACAACTCACCAATTTATCAGCAAGAATGCTGTGGGGATCCATATCAAAGGCCTTGCAGAAGTCCAGATAGATGACATCCATAGCTTTTCCCTTGTCCACTGGTATGGTCACTATAATCCTAAAAGATAAAAAATACAAATCATATATATAAATATAAATGCCTATTAAAACTCACAAAACTTTTTATCTTTTTGTAAGAAGAAAAAAATGTAACTAAGAATGTACTGAATACTAATCCAGTAACTTTCTTGACCAGTAATTCTAACTTGTTAGGCTTTCTGGAAATCTTTAAGTTTTCCCATTTTGGAAAAGAAAGGAATGGAAATGGAGCTTTGGTGGGAATAGGAAGTTAGTCATGACTTTCATAGTACCTCTTATTTTTTAGGGAGGGCTTTACTTTCTCTTCTTTCCTTCCCTGCCCCGCTTTCCCTTTCTCCCTTAGGACATGACAGAAGTTCTGCTATTTAAGTATATGCAACCACAGGCTTCTTCCACATAACATTCCACTATTTTTTTTTTTTAAATATTTGTTACTTTATATATTTTTATAGTATATTATATTTTTATATATAAAAATTATACGTTCCAGCTTTAGAAAACAGGAAATAGTCTGAGTGAATCTCAACTCAACTAAAGGATAACAACAGTAAAGACATAAGAATATGTGTGTGACCACCACAGAGTCCCTCTAGCATAGACTCAATATAGAGAGGTGTTTGGGGTTGTCAAGAAGTCCCTATTTAATAAATAGCTCCAGACTCTTTTACACTTTAGTTATAACCTCTTCCTCTCTTTTGTGCATTCCAGAGTGTGTCTAATTCCTGTTTTTCATTGAATTCTTGTTTCTGGCACAGTCATTAGGGATAAGATTATTAAAAAGCCTGCATGAAATAAATCTTACTGTGGGCTGTGTGTCAGAATCCAAAAGGGCCTGGGCTTAATAAAAGATGGAGTTAGGCTTAATTCTATAAAAATTTCAGTCCTGGTATCATACCTGTGTCATCCTTACTAGCAGATATACCCTGCCAATATTGCTTTCAGTAGCTGAATTACCTTTGACATATCCAAACCATGACACACATTCACATCTCTGCATGAGATGTGAAACTATTATTGCAGTGCAAAGGGGCTGAAAGTCTCCTTGCCTTGTTTCTAAAGACTAAGCTGAAATGCAGACATTCACTCCCAGTTATTCATATTAGAAATCGTCTCCCTAACACTGATTGTGTAAATTATTTTGAAATCTTTAGGGTGGAATGGACCAATTAGACTTGTTTGAATTATGGACACTAGAATTCTTCTTTTAGGTTACTTCTATTTGTTTACAGGGCAGGAAGGTAGAATACGAATGAATCTAACTTTCATGAAGATTCTCATGTAGATTTACTTGAAATCACACTCCATCTCAAAAATGCCATTAATGTTTGTGAGGTATTGTCATGGTTTAACTGTATACAGCAACTAAGTACCATGCAGCCACTTGCTCATTGCCCATCTCCCATGGGATGAGGGGGAGAATCAGAAAAAGGTAAAACTCGTGGGCTGAGATGAGATCAGAACAATTTAGTAACTGAAATGATGTAAAATATAACAACAACAACAATTGTAATGAAAAGGAGAGAGAGAGAGAAATAAAACTCAAGGAAAAAAACAAGTTATGCACAATACACTTGCTCACCATCTACTGACTGATGCCCAGCCAGTCCCCCAGCAGTGATTGGAGGCTCCCAGCCAACTTCCCCCAGTCTATATACTGAGCATGATGTTCTATGGTACAGAATATCCCTTTGGCTAGTTTGAGTCAGCTGTACTGGCTGTGCTCCCTCCCAGCTTCTTGTGCCCCTCCTCATTGGCAGAGCATGGCAAACTGAAAAGTCCTTGGTTTAGAGTCAGCACTACTTATCAACAAGTAAAACATTAGTCTGTTATCAACAATATTCTCATACTAAATCCAAAATGCATTACTCTACTATCTCATAGGAAGAAAATCAGCTCTACCCCAGCTGAAAACAGGATGGGTATGAGTCGTTACACAGAATAAGGAAGATCTTTTCCAGAGGAAAAAGAAATCAATGCCATTTGGGGAAGAATAAATAATGAGAGAAATAAATCGTCAGGCAGGCAGTCACCCAGTTTCCCACCTGTGGTGTCAAAATTGTCAAAGTCCTATGGGCATGTAACTTTTAAACAAATCACTAAATACTCCCTGCTCAGTCTCATCAGCTCCTTGTACAGGTGCATAGTGCAAGCAGTGCACCTAGAAAGCTTTGTTGAGGCTCTCCAGGCAACCCATCTTTTTGGTGCTGGTTGTTTCCCTCTGCAGTTTCAACAAAATGCTGTAAAAATTATATTTGTTCTGCTTTGCCACAATGATATATTTCTTCAACCTTGCCTCTGGATCATGTCACCCCAAAGTCACCATTGTGCCCCATCCTCATAATGAGCATGGAGCAGCAGCTTCCCCTTCTCATGAGGTCACACTGCCCTAGTGACATTCCCATCTCCCCTGCTGTATAATGTCAGCCAAAGAATTTCCAGTGAGAGAGGGCTACTAAACATATTTTCCAGCTAGCTGATCCTCCTTTTGCTGAGAACTGTTGATGAAGAACATCTTTCCTAGAGACTTCGTCCCTCTGGAGTTTTGGACAGGAGTTTAATGAAGCATCTCCTTGCTTGTTTCCTCCTTTTCCCCAGAAGATACTATCAAAGAGCTCTTCTTCCTATGACTACACTTCCTCTCACTACCCAGAAATTGTCAGTAGCAATCTGTCTGCAGTTCTTTAGTTTGGAAACACTGGCGCTTTGTGTTTCCTAAATGGAAAATCACAGAATAGCTAGGATTGGAAGGGACCTCTGGAGATCATCTAGTCCAACCCCCTGCTAAAGCAGGTTCTCCTAGAGCAGTTAACTGCTCTAGGTGCCAAACTCCATTTGGTAGTCTGTGTGCAGTTGTTTGTGTGCATGTGTGAATGAGCACATGATTTTTGCACAACTTCATGTAGTGTAGAAGACTGGTCATAGTCAGTCTGTCAGGCCATGTGAATACACTGCTGGGAGATGTCCCTTTCTTTAGGTTTGTTGATGAAGTTTAAACACATTGGAGATTTTTTCCCATGGTCTGAGTGAATTTGAACTGCTGTGATATTAATTTGAAATTGAACACTGGGTCAAAAAACTGGAAGATCCAGAGAATATTGTACTAGTTTGTCTATACCTGTGGGGTTTTACACCTAGCACAGGCTACTGAATTTTGGTGTCTTGCGTTTTGATTGCCTTATTTATGGGTTTTTAAAACTTGAAACTGCACTTTCAAAAGATAGTTAAATGCAAAATTATATACATCAGTGTCCTTCCGCAAAAATTTCACATTTATTATGTATGCCAAATAATAAAAATGGTGTTTATTGCCACAGCTAAATCCTGAAAGCTTCCAGTTAAATTCTATATTTATTTGACTAATCTTTGTGGTTGATAACTCTTTCCTGCAAACCATCCTACAGGATTATCTCCTCTATTTGGAATGAGCAGAATACAATTTTACAGAAATATTTTAAAGAAAATAAATAATATATTAATTAATTATCAGACATTTCACAATAAAATAATTTAACATTTTTAAAATAAGACAAAAGTCACACTGGTAATCTCAAATTTCCTAAGGCAGAGGCAAAAAAATCAGCTGAGAATTAATATGGTCTCTTTACATGGACAGAGTGTCACTTTATTTTAGACTAGTAGAACTGTTGCCTTTATTTAGAAGATTGATGTGAGACTGCAGGCACACAATCTAGGGACTCTGTTTAATTTATTTATTTTTTACTTTTTGAAGGAATGCCTAGCAATATATTGAATCTAATTTTATAATGTCAGACTTTTTTTCTATTCACTGTTACAACATAATTTGAAACACTGAAAATAAAAATTAAGAAAAGTGAACGTACTAGGTGAACATACACAATAAAATAGTTGATAGTTTTGATCACCTTATACATTAAGCTTACATGAGCTAGTCATAATTTATTTTCTTTAAGCTGTATACAGTGCTTCTTTTTCACTGTAGAAAATTGATTATTTCTTGGTTAAGTGCAGTGCCATTTCACTCTGCTCATTCTTTTTTATCAAAGCAGTGCCATTAAGAGAAAGTGATGAGAAAATTGAAACTGAAAGTTCCATTTTTTAATGAGATTCCTTTTAAGGTAATTAATAAATACAACTCACATGAGGTAATACATAGGAAATACTACTAACCAGTTTGTTTGCATCTACTTAATTAGATACAACACATTTTCTTTCGTTAATGTCATGCAAGCTATGAACATTGGTTGACCTACTCTGGTTTGGTTTTTGGCACATTATTATGGATTTCCAGGAACTGCCCTCAGAACCTTGATTTATACATAAGTAAGACCTAATGATTCATAGGTACGTTGAATATCAGCACATTATGTTGATAATTGAACAGTGACAATTTAAAAAATGTGTTTGGCAATGAATATATAGCACAATTTTTCTCATTTTTCCTTCTTTAAACAAAGTGTATATCTGGATAAGCTTTATGTTGCGTACAGTAAAATATCTGAGTGCAAAGACTGATAAAAGACATCTCTGTCTCTAAGTATTATATGTCTTTACTACAACTCCTCACATTCAACAACCTATTCTGCTATGATATATCAATTCAAAAGACTTGGCACGTACTATTGGGAATGACTCTTGCAAAGTCAACTGCTTGAACTCAGTTTATGTTAGGTTGCTTTTTATTTTTACACTGCTGTGTTATTGCTAACTCCTTTTTCAGATTGGAAATGAATGGAGGATTGTCATGGAGAGGTGTTTATAAATGAAGTAAAACGAAATGCTGACTTTACTAGTACTCTAAATTGGCATTTATCTGAATTTATAAGAGATCTTTAAGAAATGGCTGATTAGGGTAAGCACAATCAATAGAAAGAATCTTTACTCATTGTGTGATACAGAATGAAGTTCATTCTGAATTCCCAAAATCATAATGAGAAAATGAGTCTATGGATAGGACATATAGATCATTGTTTATTTTGGGGCAAGTTCAATAGTAATTTTATTGGTTAGCTGTGGGCTACATGAAATATGGCTTACTCCCAGCCTTTTGAATTCTGGTAGTCTGTTTGCCTCAATTTTATACTTCAGAGATGAATCAGTCTTCTAATTTTGTGACACATGCTTTGAAAATCTGATGTAACTGCCATGTTTTCCTGAAAATTGTTGGCTGCAAATGTAGACAAACCCTGAAAATTGTATTCTTAGGAGTCTCTACCGTTTTAGCATATAAATGTAAGGTTGAGGTTTTTGCCCCCATGTCCCTAAAAGCATGCACAAAGCAGCATGATTACTACAGTCTACAGCACAGGTTTTAAAATAAGTAATATAGTACCACAGGTGGTGAAGAGATTAAAAACAGCACCTTGGCTTTTAATGTATTATAGAATCATAGAATCAGTCTTAGGATCATAGAATCATGGAACGGTTTGGGTTGGAAGGGGCTTTTAGAAGTCATCTAGTCCAACCATGCTGCAATGAGCAGGGACACTGTTAACTAGATCAGGTTGTTCAAAGCCCTGTCTGACCTGACCTTGAACGTTTCCAGGGGTGCGGCACCACCTTTCTGGGCAACCTGTTCCAGTGTTTCACCGCCATCACTGTAAAAATTTGTTCTTTATATCTAGTATAATTCTACCCTCTTTTAGCTTAAAACCTTTGTTTCTTGTCCTATTGCTACAGGCCCTACTAAAAAGTCAGTCCCCATTTTTCCTGTAAGTCCCCTTTAAGTATTGGAAGGTGACAATAAGGTCTCCCTGAACTCTTCTCTTCTTCAGGCTGAACAACCCCAAGTCTCTCAGCTGTTCCTCACAGGAGAGGTGTTTCATCCCTCTGATCATTTTTGTGGCCCTCCTCTGGACCCATTCCAACAGGTCCATGTCTTTCTTGTGCTGAGGACTCCAGAGCTGGATATAGTACTTCTGGTGTGGTCTCACCAGAGTAGAGTAGAGGGGCAGAATTACCACCCCAACCTGCTGGCCACACTTCTTTTTATGCAGCCAAGGATATGATCGGCTTTCTGAGTTGCAAGCACACATTGTCAGCTTATGTCCAATTTTCACCCACCAGTACCAGTACCCACAAGTCCTCCACAGGGCTGCTCTCAGTCCATTCATCCCCCAGCCTATATTGATACCGAGTGTTGCCCTGACCCAGGTGCAGTACTCTATACTTGGTCTTGTTGAACCTCATCAGTTTCACACAGGCCCACTCCTTGAGATTGTCCAGGTCGCTCTGAGTGGCATCCCATCCTTCAGGTGTGTCAACTGCACCATTCATCTTGGTGTCATTTGCGAATTTGCTGAGGGCACATTTGATGCCACTGTCTATGCTGATCGCATTAAGGACCCCTGAAGGACATGACTCATCACTGATCTCCATCTGGATGTTGAGCTGTTGACCACTACTTTCTGGATGCAGGCATTCGTCCCGTTCCTTATCCACCTAATAGTCCATCCATCAAATATGTATCTTTCCAATTTAGAGAGAATAATATTGTTTGAGACCATGTAAAAGTCTTTACAGAAGTATAGACAGATGACATCCATTGTTCTTCTCTTGTCTACTGATATAGTCAATTCATCATAGAAGGTTACTAGGTTGGTCAGGCAGACTTACTATTGGTGAAGCCATGCTGGCTGTCTCAAATCACCTCCCTGCCCTCCGTGTGCGTTAAAATGGCTTTTAGGAGGATCTGTTCCACGATCTTTCCAGGCAAAGGTGAGGCTGACAGGTTGGTAGCTCCCAGGGTCCTCCTTTCTACTCGTTTTTAAAATGGGTGTGGTATTTCCCCATTTCCTTAGGGACTTAACCTGACTGCCATGACTTTTCAAATATCATGGAGAGTGGCTTGGCAACTACATTAACTAAGTCCCTCGGGACTGGGATGCATCTCGCCAGGTCCCATAGACTTCTGTATGTTCAGGTTCCTTAGGTGGTTTTGAATCTGATCTTCTCTTACAGTGGGAGGGACTTTGCTCCCCCAGTTACCGCCTTGAGGCCCATCCACTTGAGAGGTGTGGGAAGAGATACGGACAGTGAAGCCTGAGGCAAAACAGTTGTTGAGTACCTCAGCCTTCTCCTTGTCTGTTGTTACCAGTTTGCCAGCTGTGTTCATCAGGGGAAGTACACTTTGACCTTCCTTTTCTGGCTGACATATCGATAGAAGCTCTTATTATTCTTTGCATCTCTGGCCAAGTTCAGCTCCAGCTGCGCCTTGGCCTGCCTAACCCCATCCCTACACAACTCAGCAACACCCCTTTAATCTTCCCAGGATACCTGTCCCTGTTTCCACTGCCTGTACATTTGCTTCTTGCCCTTTATTTTAACCAGCAGGTCTTGACTCAGCCATGTCAGTTTCTTGCTTTCCTTCCCTGATTTCTTACATCTGGGGATTCAGAGCTCTTGCACTCTATGGAAAATGTTCTTAAAGATCTGCCGTCTCTGTTCTACTGCTTTGTCCCTGTGAGCAGTTTCCCAGGGTGTCCCATTGACTAACTCCTTGAACAGCTGAAAGTTTGCTTTCCTAAAATTCAGGGTCCTGACATGTTGCCTGACCCATTTCCCTCAGGACTGCAAGCTCTAGCAGTGCATGATCACTGCAGCCCAGGCTGCCTCCACCTCCAGTCTTGCACTTCTGATCAGCTCACTTGTGCTGGTTACCAGCAGGTCCAGTATCACATCCCCTCTGGTAGGCCTGTCTATTGCCTGTCTTAAAAAAGTTATCCTCAACGCCCTCCAGAAGTCTCCTGGATTGTCTACAGCTCACCAATGCTACTTTTCCAGCAGATGTCAGGGTGGTTTAAATTCCCCAGCAAGATGAGAGCCTGCGGGTGCAATGCCTCCTTTAGCTGGATTAAGAAGGCTTCATCTCCCCTTGATTGTGTGGCCTATAGTAAATACCAGCCACAAGGTTTCCTTCGTTGCTTCAGTCTCTAATTCTTACCTACAAACTTTCAAACTGCTTGTGACTATTCATCAGAGACAGCTTTTCACAATCTATCCATTTCTTGACATAGAGTGCAGTTCCTCCACCCCGCCGCCTTCACCTGTCCTTTCTGAACAGCTTGTAGCCATTACTAGCTGCACTGCAGTCATGGGATTTGTCTCACCAAGTTGCAGTAATGACAGCTAGGTCATGGCTTTCCAGCAGCATGGTGGCTTCCAGCTCCTCCCGTTTGTTGCCCATGTTGTGTGCATTGTTGTAGAGGCATTTTAGCTGAGATGTTGGCCATGTCACCTGAATTCCTTTAAGATATTTCACTGGTGTTCCATGATGGCTCCTATTACCCCAGGAGCTCTTGGTTCATCTGGTAAGGCTTCAAGTGTGCTCCAGTGTACCCAGCAAGCCTCAGAGAAACAGCCTGAGGGCCCTCACTAGTACCCAGTCCCTCTAACCTTGATGTGTCTTCCCACAGCTTGTCGTGGGCGAGCCTGATATTATCCTGCTCCCCTTTCAAGTCTAAAGCTCTGTCAATCAGCCCTGCTAGCTCATGAGCAAAGACTTCTCCCTGCTTTGAGAAAGATGAATCTTCAGGTACGCAAGCAGCCTTGGTGCTGTATAGACCACCCCCCATTGTTGAAAACGCAAAAATTCTGGCAGTGGCACCAGCCTTGGAATCATGTATTAACAGACTGGGTCTGTCTGTTTCTTCCAATATCACTGCCCGCAACTGGAAGGGTAGAGGAAAAAAATTACCTGTACTCTAGATTTTTTTTACCAACTGTATTTTGGCCCTGATGTTCCTTTTGGTTGCCATTGGACTACACGTTGCAAATTCATTGTCATCCACATGTAAGAGCAATAATGGGTAATAGACCTAGGGCTGTACCAGACCAGGAAGTGTCCTAGTGATGTTCCTAACCTGGGCTCCAGGGAGGCAGCAGATTTCCTTAAGCAGAGGGTTTGTCTGGCATATCGAACCCTTTGTTCTCCTCAGAAGAGAGTCACCTACAACTATAACTTCTCTTTTTTCTCTCGTGGAGGTGGTCATGATATAGTGGATAGGCCTTTCTGACCTTGGTAACACCTCTGGTGTAGATGGACGATCATCCACATCACCCACTGATTGGCTTTTCCACATCTTGATCCTCATACCTCTTCTATAGAGGCATCTAGGAAGGCAAGGTAGGCAAGGAGGGAGTTTGCCTACTACCCTGGTCTACCACCTTGCCACCATTCACTCCTTTCCTTTAAGCTACTGCCTTCTGCCTGGTGTATGTGTGTGATAATTTCAGCCTGACTTCCTTGATTCCATGATCAACATATCTAATAATTCTTTCTCACCAACTTCGTCAGTGATAGAAAATCAAACTAATACATGGCCCCCTCCAGGGTGAAAGCATTACTTAGATAATTTTGAGCATCTTCCCTCTGATACCCTGGTTTATATAATTTTCTTAGAGTATGAAAATACCTAATCTGGCAGGGACCTCTGGAGATCACCAGGTCCTACTTTCTGTTGAAAGTGAAGTCTTAGGTGAGATAATCTGGGCCATGTTAAGATGAGCCTTGAATATTTCTGGTGAAGTAGACTTCACTAGTTCTCTTGGAAACCTATTGCAGTATTTTATTGCTCTCATGGTGAACAGTATTTTTCTTATATCCAACAGAATTTCACCTGAAGCAACACTTGCCTGCTGCTTCTTGCCCTGTCAGCATGATTGCTTGTGGAGGGAGCATGTCCATCATTTTAACTACTTTTTAGGTAGTGAAAGACTGTGATTAGTTTGCCTTTGAGCCCTGTCT
This sequence comes from Falco biarmicus, assembly GCF_023638135.1. Classification (NCBI taxonomy): domain Eukaryota; kingdom Metazoa; phylum Chordata; class Aves; order Falconiformes; family Falconidae; genus Falco; species Falco biarmicus. The sequence continues at coordinate 19,232,835 of NC_079311.1, read as the reverse complement.
ATGTTGAACAAACCCTCTTTTTTAAACCTCTCCTCATATGTCATGTTTTCCAGCCCCCTAATCACGTTGGTGGCTCTTCTCTGCTGGACTTTCTAATTTTCCAATGTCTTACTTGAACTAGAGGACCAACACTGGACATAGTACTCCAGATGTAGCCTCAAAAATGCCAAGTAGAGTTGGGTAACCACATTCTTTGGTGGGCTGGCTATAATTCTGTTGATGTGGTCCAGCATATAGTATGCCTTAGAAGCTGCCAGAGTTCACTGCTTGTTCATGTTCAGTTTCATGCCCATTTAGGATCTTTCTAGCACAGATACCTCTCAACCTGACAGTTCCAGCTTGTACTGCAGCTTGGGATTTCAACACCAGATGAAGGCCTTGGTATTTTGCTTTGGTAAGTCTCATGTAGCTCTTGTTGGCTGTCTTCAAACCTGTCACTGTCAATGTTAATGGCTCTGTGTAGGACAGTCCTTCCTTCCACCTCTTCTCCCTGTTTTTATACACAGATTTGGAAATGGTGCCTTCAGACTTGTCGTTCGAGTAATTTATAAGGATATTTAAGATTATTGGACTCAGTATTGACCCTAAGGAGCTCTGCTTGCCACCAGATGCCAGTTTGACTTTGAGTCCTTGTTCACTACATTTTGAGCTCAGCACTTCAGCCCATTTTCTACCCATCTGGTGCTCCACTTCTCCAGTTAATAACTTCTCAGCTTTTCAACAAGGATGTTCTGGGATGCTGTGTCAAAAATGTTGTTAAAGTCAAGGTAAGTGATGCCCTGCCTCTCACCTCACCTCACCCACCAAACAACTTGCTTCATAGAAGACAGTCAGGCTGATGAAACATGTTGGCTTTTCCCAGTCACCTTCTTGTGTCTGGAAATAGCTTCCATGAGGACCTTTCTTGAGTCTCTTTTTCAAGGAATGAAGTAAGACTGACTTCTCTATAGTTTCAGAGATCACTCTCTTGACCTTTTGCACATGGGTGCAGTATTTGCCCGTTTCCTGTCATCCAGTACTCTCCCTGACCTCCATGACCTAAAGCTGATAGAAAGATAGAATTTGCAAAGATGTCAGCTAACTGTCATGTTGTGAGATTGTGATATATTGTAGTACTTTTCTGCATTGATCGTTAGTGGAAATGTAGGTCCATAATCAGGATATTTTTTTTAATATTAAAATTTAATAACAGCAATTCAGTCAACAGGATATATTGTCCATTCTAAATGAAAAATTGATAGGAAATATAATTTTGTCTGAGTGACTACATTCTCCATCGTATGTGTTTTATTGTTCTGGGACATTCAGTGGAAAAACATGTGGCTACAATCGGCTGCAGCAGAACTATTTGTAGGAAAGAAAGCAGACCTAGTCTATGTATTCACCATACATAATCAGTGGTGTAGCTCACCACATCACATCATGTTTTCAAGAACTAAAGATATAGCACAGTATGAGATACCTAATCATGAAGCTGAATTGCTGTAATTTTTTCAGGTACTCAAATCCTTCCCTGCAAAGTCCATGACAAAGACTTTCCAGAAAAATTGTAATCACTACCTGTTTTATGATCAGTGTAACGTCTAATCTATTTCTAATCTACTGAAGTACATGCAGTGGCTCACGTACATTTGGGAAGAAATATGCATATAAAACCTGCTGTACTCAGTTGTCTGATCAGTGTGTAATCCTACTTCATTAGGGAAAGATAATATAACCAGCTGAAAATGGAAACCTTGCTATTCCAGCCTTGCTTCATCAAAAATCTCCTATCACTGATCTACTGCTGAAAGAGAACAGAAAAAAATTTGGCTGCACAAGGTAGTGATGAAAATAACAGTTCTGCTACACTTTTCTCTCTATTCTTCAGCTTTATTTTATGACGGCAAGAGATGAAAATGTTTCTTTTCAAGGGAAGAATACTTTCTTTAGCAGGATATGGTCTTCTGTACAGCTCCAAGTGCAGTCTCAAGCATATTGCCATTATTATCTCAAGTGCTACTCATGACTACATTCTGCCTCCATCTCGCAAATAAGTAATAGGATAAAACAGAATACAAATATCCTTGCAAAAGTCTTAGCACACATTTCTGGAAGCCCAGTAGTAGTAGGCCAAGCAAACATGCTAACAAGGAAGTCTTTGAGTTCCACATGTTTCCTCCTAGAAAGGCAGGCAGCAGAAAACTTCTAAAAATCTCTTGTTTTGCATTGCTGTTTGTTTTTGGTTTTTTGGTTTTTTTTTTTTTTTTTTTTTTTTTTTTGTAAAAGAAAGCTCTTGAACCCATATTTAATAGTGGCATGTCTATTTATTTATTCCTGAAATTTAGAAGGTGAAGTATTGTCAAATAGCAGTTTGTGGTGTTTCTGCAGTAAGATGGAAGTCTTGAACTGGATGCATTTATGAAACAGACTAGGTGAAGCGGCTGTCTAGGATGGCAAAGGACAGGAAGCAAGAGATCCTTTTGAACCTTTGTCTCCTATTAAAAAAAAGCTCCAACAGTTCAAAAAATGAGATCTACTTTAATGTAGATTATGTATTTAGGAACATTAAACATTCTCATGTTCCCTCATTGTTTGATCAGGAAATATTTAAATGTTTTTAATATTGCAGGTGGTTTGCTCTGTGTGCATTAATCTCATCCGCTAATTCCTGTCTTGTTAGAACCTCTTGTACCAAAAATACAGGCTAGATTTTGTCATCAACATATTTTTTTTGTAAGAATTTGGTCTCAGGAATTTAGGATAGATTTACTATATGTTTGAAAGTTTTATAATATAAAGCACAAAAATGTTATACACTTAAAATGATCTAAGAGGACTTATTTAAAACTGACCGCAAAGAAATGAGCTACATAGTTCAATTGCAGACTGATAATGCTAAGTTTCATGGATATTTTGATGGAAGATACTGTTGTTACTGGGGAAATTAATGCATGTATTTGACTTGAGATGGTGCAGCTTATTTCTTACACTTAAGACAGAAAATCGAGGATGAGAAAGTCACAAAATCCTTGTGGAAACTGAATCACCTAAGACCATTGCCAAAGTGAGTGATACCGTAGAAATGCTGAAAGCCAAGCCTAACTGATGTTTGCAGTACTCTTGCCTTTTACATAACATTTGTGATCCCTGGCAAAGTCAAACTGTGGTTTCCTGTTGACAACTCTTACTCTCATGACGAAAAGAACAATGTAAATCATAAATAGTGTACCTAAAATTACACGTCGTAGATCTTATTAAAGTTGTTTACTATATATAGTATTATATGCTTCTCTCTGTGTACACACATTTGTACACAGACACACACACACATACATAAACACAGCCAGATTCACAAGCCACATATGTGAGCCCTTTACCCTGTTTTAACCTATTCATCTTTTCCTTTCATCTTCAAGACAGTTTCTAGAACACATGGAAGGGATCCCAGTACTGAAGTGTCCCACCCACACTAGGGGACCTGTGCAATCCATTTTCCACCACAGATGAGAGAGATATGGCTCATCTCTAATTAGTGGTGTACGATGCAGGTAAACACTTAAATGTGTGGAAATTGTTAAAGTAACTGTTACACCTTTCAAATTCTCTGACATTTTATTCTTCTGCTTCCTTTTGCTATACTTTCCCACTTGCTTTATTGTAAGAAATAGATATAAATGACCTGTAAAAAAGTAACTTGTCAGGGGCAAGTCAGAAAATTTTATGTAGTCTTCTATGAGGCTGGAACAGTATATTCAGAAAAAGGTATTTGTAGTTGTGGATATCTGTGCTTACAATTGTTACCTTAATGGCTTCTCTGTTTTCCTCTGCTGAGCTTAGATTGTTTGCATATGTGAAGAAGTTTTTGTTTGTTTGTTTCTGTTTTTTCCTTTCCTTTTTTTTTCTTCTTTTTTTTTTAATGAGCATTGTATGAAAGCTTTTATTACAACACAGTTTAGCAGCAAAAAGATGCTGATCAAAGCAGATTTACATAGATTGGTCTAATATAAGGTTACTTTTTACACTTTTGTAACTGTCCTATATAGCTGTACAAATGTAATTCTGAGTGTGTATTAATTTCATTTTTCATCCTTTACCAATGTTATAGAGTATTCATGCATACAGTTTTATAGCTTTTAAGATAGAGTCCAAAGTTACTTTCAGACTTGTTTGAACCAAACAATAGTTTGTAGTGCCTTATTTTTTCGTTACCTTTTTATCAACTACCATTTCTAAAATAGAATTAATTGATAATGGAAATTAATAGAAACAGTGAACATATTTAAATGTAAAGCCAAGCTTGACTAGGAGGAACAGAGAGTTTAATCTAAAAATAGAATTCTTATATGCAGTTGTAAAAATATCTCAAAGAATAATCTTCAACAAAGAAAGCTGATGTGCACTGCCTTATTTGCAATACCCCATAAGTTAATTAATTTTAAAATCTTTTGCCCATGTTTTCAGGAAAACTGAAGAAAATATCAGTCTGGATATTTGACCTCATTTAAAAATGTTATCTGAATAATTTCAGCTTGTAAAATGAACAACAGGTTTCTTGAGATCTTGGCCACATCACACTTGTCAAACAATTTCTTGTGTAAAAAAGAAGACTGCTGATAGAGGAAAAAATATATATGTGATGTTGGTGAAAGCAGGGAAACTCCCTGATGAACCTATAAAACCAAACAAAAAGTAAAAGGCTAAACCAAGCAAATGCTGACAATATTCAGACTTTTTTAATCTGAAGCAGATGTGCGTCATATGGTACTTTCCATGTGACTTTTCAGCACAGGACGCAAAAATCTTACTAACCTTTTTAGACTTGGAAGAGATAGGAGAGCTACGTGACAAGTGGTGTAGACAGTGGAGAGAAATAAAATTGTTTAGCATTAGGTATAGCATGTTGGCACTTTGTAGGAGTTACCAGAGCTGAAGTAACAATTGTACTTTTTTAATTGAGATTAAGGGTGCCTAGAGGTTTACAGATGAGCTGATGCAGCTTCAGATATGCAAACAACAAGATATTTTTAGCAGGTATTTGGTTTCTGAGGGAACTGTTCATGTAAATAAAAAGGTTCGTTTTCTCACTGACTTAGATTAGAGCATAGGGTTTATTTGCAGAACAAGCTGTGTATGGGAATAAAGTGCTTTTCTCACTATTGAGAGCCATGAAGCATAAGAAAGGATTACTTTCTTTTGTGTCAGGATAGGTGCACTGAGAAAAAGTAACTTAACACTTCGCCTTTAATCCTCTAGGGCTTGATTCTTTTTAGCAATTAAGTTAGCCTCTTGTGCTCTTACACAAGAAAAAATATCACAAACCTGATACAGGGCTGCATCCCCGCAAGGTATTAGTTAAAGGTGCTTCCAGACTATCTATGGAGAGCCGTTGAAATGGGTGATTACAGTATATCTGTGGAAGACTACAGTGGTGGGTCAGGGCCGTGTTGCCCCTGTCATGACTGTTCTAGATACATACAAGGAAAACATGGATTAGGTCTTGGTTGCAGCACAGATACACTTACAGCTTTTGTAACAATACAGCATATTTTTATACAGCATATTTGCACTTGCATTTGTGGGTGATTTTCTGCTTCTCAATGCTGTCTGCAGTGTGTGTGTCCCTCTATTGTATTGGCTTTGGTCAGCATAGACCTTCGGACATGAGGGCTGTATCCTTTGTTCCCAGACTGAGCAATAAGAGGAAGTATTCTTACTCTTCTTTGCTGTAGGCTGACTGCATCCACCTGGTATTTGTTATGTTTACATTCCCTTCTATTCCTCACTGTGAGGCAACAAGATTTATTTGAGGCCATAATCTATAAAGATAAGCAGAGATATTTTAATATTAATTTTATGTTCAAGCTGCTGATTTGGGAGCAAGTGTTGACAATGGGACATATAATGGGATCAACATAAAACATCCTGAAAACAATAAATAAAAAGAACAGTCCTACTTTATGTGACATTATTGGTGGCAGCTTTCTGGTGCATAAATCATTGAGCTGAAGTTTCAGGCCTAAATTTACTGGCACACTGTGAAATACACAAAGGATGCTGCTTCTGCACACACCAACAATTGTTAAAGACAGAAAACTTTTCAAGTGATGAAACATTTTTGAATGTGGCTTTTGAAAACCAACTGAGATAATAAAAAGTGTTTAATGACAGTGACAGAAGATGATGCATGTTTCCTCTGCTGGAAAATGATTTTAAGTCAACTACATTTGATCTCCTTTGACCTTGTATTTACTCTCCAGCACTTCTAGAGCTTTCTAACATAGCTACATTTTGAACAGAATCTAGAATATACAGTTTCCCTTATATAGTTTTTAAATGTGTGGGTTTTGTGTGGTTTTTTTGTTTGTTTTGTTTAAGTCATTTCTATCAAATAATGAAAAAATATACAATATGTTCTGGGGAAATAACTTTTCTATTTCCTTCTAAGAAAAAGTTTGCTAGAGGAGTAATGTCATCACACCTAAATAGGATTCATATTTATACCATGTACAATAAGAAAAAGACAAAATACTTTACAAATGCCATCATTTGACTTGCTGTCTTGTAAAAGTTTTAAAGTAGCTGCAGATGGTTTTTGTGATTCCTGACCGGTGAGTCTAACAGGTGGGAAGAACTGCTGACTTTGTCTCATAGATGGCTCAGATCTGGAGATGTAAAACCTGAAGACGAATAAAGGCAATTTTTCTAGTTTCTATTTTTTATTTAAAATAATCAAGAAATGCTTCTGAACACTCCTATCTTTCTGGACACTCCTACTCTTCCTACATGCTGGCTTCATTCTGTTGTCATTGAAAACATTCATAGTAGTGCAATGCAGCATAATTAATGTATTTATTAAGAGAACCTTATTACAGCTTACAGTTTTCTCAAACTGACAAATCTTATCTGCTAAAAACACCACAAGAAAATTTTATCACCAGTTACTGCTCTGGATGTTCATGTTATTTGAGATTCTGATGTTGCTGAACAATAATTGGAAAAGAACAAAGAAAATAGGCAACAAACAAAAATAATTTCTCAAAGCAGTGCTCTTCTGGAACAGGTATGATTTTAGTTTGACTGTGCATTTCATCTGGCACAAGCACCTAAGCACCAAACCACTGGCTAGCTCTTCTGAAGCACTGCCAAGTTGTTACATCACCTGCGCTTTGCTTCAGGCCTCTTCTCACACAAAGAAAACACAGGCATGGGGCAAGTTAAAGCATCAGAAAGTTGGGCTTCACTATAAAAAGTAACAAACTTCAATGACATTATTGGTTTTAATTTTTAAAAAAAAACAACATCTACTCCTGTTTGTGCTCTGCAGGCCCCTTTCTATTACACAGTGTCTGACTGTGAAAGGAACAAGATATTCTCCCTTCCCCCTACCCCCAGCCCCTCTTTTACTACCACAATTAACAGTTTCTCGGCTTTCAGAAAGAAACTTCATCTTCTTCTCTTTTAATTAGGACTTTATATTTTGTGAATATCTGTCCACTAGAGCAGTGTCCTTTTCTCTGGTTGGCACTTGCAACTTGAAACAGCTCTTATTTAAAAGGCAGAAAAATGAACATTTTGAAAGGATGTTTATACAGTGTTTCTATTCTAGTGGCTGAAAGGCAATGTTTTTTAATGTACAGTTTAAAATGTTTTATATCAAGTTGAGCCTTACACAGATACATTTCATTAAACCTGTAAGACTTTCCTTCTTACCCCATTAAATTCCATTATCAAAATTACCAGTCTGTGGCTTAAAGTCTTAAAGTTATACTGCTAATAATTGAGCAGTTTCTTTCAATGCCAAGTGCAATTTAAGATGAAACATGGCTATTTTCTCTGCCAGCTGTAAATCTTGAGCTGGAAATAGCCCCAAAATTGCAAAATTTCTGTCTACCTGACAAACATTGACTTTCACTACGTGATCCATCTAAGAAATAAAATCAAAACCAAACACAAGTAGCAAACTGCCAAGAAGGGTGATATTTAGAGGATTAAACAGAGATAAGTAAACTACTCACATGAGTAAGTGAATAATGACTGTATCTTGAACTTAGGTTTTCAATCAGGTGAAAATATAATTGTGGTTTTGACTTCATCAGATCTTCACTTTTAAGTACACAAAAAACAAAGATAACTTGTACAGGATTAAAGAACCCCCACTCACATACTGATTTTGTTCCCAAAATATTAATGTGTTTATCTGTTTTTCCCCATTGAGAAAAAAGATTACTTTCTCTTTCTAACAACCCCCCAAATTGGCTTGCTTTTCAACAACAAAATAGTCCATATGGTATTTCAAAATGGATTTTAAAATTTGTGTGAGCTGACTTATCCAAGTGAATAGTAACCATCTGGACTTCTCAATAGATCAATATGCATCAAGCAACAAAGACAGAATTCTGAACATAAAAAGAGGTGTTTGCAGTCACTAATCTTCTTAGCCACCTTTTAGTCCACAGGCATTGAGTTAGAATGTCTTTTTTACTTGCAATAATTCTGGCACTTTAAATACATACTGTTTGTGCCAGTTTTGATATAGCCATGAAAGCTCCTTCCAGTAAAAAAATTGGCGATCATAGTCAGCATATTTTTTTCTCTTGGTATTATAAATGATCTGGCTGTGTTACTGACTTACTGATTCTTATACTGAAGTGTGATAGTTTCTCTTGAGTGATACTGAAGTACCTACATGTTAAAATCTCAAAGCTGGTTTCTCTGAGGATGATGAACATGTCATGTGCTCTGCAGATCCTCAGAATTACTCTTTAAAGAAAGTCTGCTGGTTTGGTGGTGTTGTGGTTTGAAAACAAGCTGCCCCAAAAAGTGACATGATTAAGACATGATGTGTATGTCTGCAATGTGCAGTGCAGGAACTGACGCTGTTAGTTTGATCCAGTGTAGCGCAGCAGTTCCAGCTAAATGCATTGAGGGGTGATGGTACTAGTTATGTTCCCAAATCCTGCATAGGTGTATTGGTAAAGTGTTGTACCTCATGAAAGAAATTCTACTTCTTACAGCTTTTTTCTTTTGTCAAGGAAGTGCAAACCCCATTCTCCATATGTCTGAATGATAAACAAGAATGTGAAAGTACCTTCAGTCCCAGAACCCAGTAAATGTCTATGATAAATAAGTAGACCATAGGGTTCTTCTGGTTTATTTCCTAAGCTGCTGCATCTGGTCCAGTTCTACATAGGAGAGCACTTCAAATTTTCATTGGTAGCTTTCACTTAGCCAAAATTCAGTGTATTAGACAAAGCCTTCTTTAAAGACTTCCTGGCCTCCCCTTCTGCCAGTTACTTATTTGTGGTGTCATTGTTCTTCCTACTCTACATGCATTTTACAATAAGGGTTGTTCTGACTGAAAGAAAATGCCACTTTATTTACAGAGAACTACAGAAGAATATCATCCAAAGAATGAGCGTAATCCCCTCCACCCTCAACCTCATGACAATCAGTTAAGTGACAGAGAGTTGTAGATGGCCCTAGTAAATTATAGGTGACTGGTGAGACAAAACTCCCCACTGTGAACTAATGTATAAATGTAACTTTTAAAGACTGGAAGCTCTGTGATCTCTTAATATTCAATTCACACTAAACAAAAAGGGCAAATTACTTAAACTGGCTGTTATACTGAACATAACAAAAGTGGATTATTTACATTTGCCCACCAGGGCACAGTACAGGACTTTTCTGTGCTATTTGGATTCCTTGTTCGTCTTGAGTAGTATGGATGCTCCAAATGATTTCATTTCTTTACTTGGAACAAATGTTCCTTTAGATCATATCTGAGATGTTACAACCTCTCAGCCATTATGTACTAAGGAAATGTTTAACTTGTTGGTGATGTTGGTGATTAAAACAACTCTCAGTTGTTTTAATTACATTCACTATGTTAATGAGTTGCATAATATTCTATACTTTTGCCAACTTTCTTGTTTTTCCTGCTGTTTTCATAGCACCTACTTCAAAATGAAAAACTTCTGCCCATTGTTAACTAAGGGTGAAGCCTTGGTAAGACTTTTGTTGAGACCCTAGATACACATATGTCCAATGCTTGATAACAAGCACTTGACTTCTAATGTTAAGCATGTGGTAAATGTGTGACTGGAGAGGGACTACAGAAATAACATAGGAGGCTGCTTAGACTTTCTCTGAAAAACGTGGGCTGTGATAGCAGCAAACAGAGGAACTGGCAAGGAAACCTCATGTCTGGATCTAGATTAGGAAAGGATTTTGCCTTTCAGGTTGACACTGCATAGATATAGACTTGGCACATTTCATTTTAATAAATGAAGTGATTTCTGCTAGTTATGAAATATTTCTGTTTTAAAGCAAATAAATAAATACATAGTAAAAAGAAACAAATAGTTTCTCTCCTGCATTCTAAACCTCCTTGTTCTTCAAACGTATTTGGGACCTCATTACAGACCCTTTGCTACTGGATTCTGGGTCTCCAACTGAAAATGTTACATAAATCTGGAAGTTTAAGACATTACAAAGAAATCTACTTCATTTTGGTGCTAATTTTAAACAAGTTCTTAATTTTTGTGAATATTTATTTAAAAACATTACTGTAGGATCTATGGAAGTATGTTTGTATATTCACTCCTGAGGATACAATGACGTTCACATCCACTACTTCCTGAAATAGGTGCATTTCAAAGGAACAGTTTTTTTGAGAGATTAAAGTAGATAAATATAAACAACAGAAAGAGAGATGTGCTAACCCTAGCTTTGATGAAGTCAGAGAGGTAGAGAGGAAGGTACTGAATAGAGAATGAAGATCCTTGAGGGAATAATTAATCAAGGCTTTGATAATGCATTAAGTCTCTAGGCTGTGACTAGGTGACTCTGATGGAATTTGAAAAGTATGCATCTGAAGTACATATCTGCTACTGCACCAGCTAAATGGACAACTGGTAATTTGAAATATGCCATTCCTCTTCAGTACTGATTTCCCAGTTATAAAAGTCAAAGTATGTCTACAAGCATTTTGGCAACTAGTTTCATAGAGACTCAGAGTTTGAGGTGGAATTCAAGGGGAACAGAGACCAGTTAAATAAGATGAGCTATATCCATGAAGAACCTTGTAGGTAAAAAGCAAATTTGTGACTTTATGAGAAATCAGTTAAATGATTCACAAAAAATACATGAAAGATGATACTGTTTTGTATTAGTGATTAACCTTGCCTCTGTGTTCTGAACCTTTTCTTCCCCTTTTGATCCAGGACAGCTTCAGGAGCATCATACTGTGTATGTAATAATCATTGAATGGAGGCATGGAGGCATGAACAAGCAATGTCAGCAGGAGAAAGTAAGGATAATGGTCAGGTAATATTTCTCAAGTGACAAAATATAGCTTTTTTCCTTCTTCTAATAAATTTTAAACAACATTTGCGATCTCACAGTGACCCTTTTCTATTTTTGCCACTGAATGCTGGGGCTGTAACTAGAATTAAAGCTCAGGAAGATCATTGTTTCAAATTAGGAGGATATGCTGCTTAAAACCAGCTTAAATTTATTTATTGTGTTTCTAGAAATCCTTTCCACCTTATGTGGAAGGCTTTATGACAGTATCTTCAAAATTTGGGAGATGATTTTAAGTTATCTTTTTAACAGTTTTTCAGATGAGTTGCTGCTTTCTCAACATTTTGTATCCTCTGTTTGAAATACATTTTAGTCCAAATGTGTATCTAGTCTTGCTAGATTTCAGAAAAGAAAGAAGGGGCAAGGCACTGACAAAACACATGGCTGCAGGAGAAGATGTGGTCATAGGCATCTAATAAAATCTGAGTTTTCTGCTAGTAATAAAAGCTCCTATTTACAGATTGTTGCAAAAGCATACCACAGCAGACATCAGAAACACTGATGAAGGCATTCAGGATATTTTATTATTATTTTTAAACACATGTTCCTTGGCAGATCATGTTTTTCTCAGGACTATGAGGAAAAATCAATAGGGAATGCACTTCAGTGCTCCGATTATCAGTAACTCAACAGGAATAGCACATACTTAATAATTCCCTGGATTAGACTTTACTCATTTGACTTGCATCTGCAAGTAACTTAAGCAAATTGATAAAGGTCATTTTTCCTTCCTTAGTATGGCCAGGATTGGATTAAAAGCTCATTACAAATGGGATCTTGGATGTCTCTGTAGTTCTTCCCAGAATTTCAGAAGTCATTCTTACTCAGCTAGAGTTTCACATTATTTTGTGTTACTGGGTGGGCCAGTACAAAATGAGGGGATCCTGCTCTGAAAAGGCGTTGTCCAAAATTAGCATGGTGTGAGTTTTGTGCTTTGTTGCATGGAATTTCTATGCTAATGTGCTCAGTTTACAGCTGAAAGTATATATTTTCTGACTGCCAGTTCTTGAACAGGGAGCTAAGCATTGGATTTGACTTGGTAAACCAGTTTTAATGCAACAAACCAAAGAACAGAACATCTTTTTCTCATGGTGTGGTTGGCTCTATAGGACTGACTTGCTAGGGTGAAAACCAAAATGACCTCATTTGGGTCAGCAAAGTATTGGCAGTCATAGGAAGCTTTTGCTTAAGATGCAAAAGGTGTATTTTCATTTGAGACTTCTGTAATAGTCCCACCCTTTAAATTACCTGTCACATTGGTAGGCTCAATAGGTCATTGTGATCAGATATGGTTTTAATTCTTTGCCTCTGAAGGCAGGGAAGCTAGTCTAGCACTTGATATCTGCTGTCTCACCTGTTGATTAGGAGCCAATCAGATGTAGAACTATGAAAGAACTAGTGAAAGTGACCAAAACCGTGAAATATTGTGATAAACTGTCATTCTTCTAATTCTAAGTGATCTCAAGAGAGAAGGGTCTCATGTGTTCTTCTCTGGTGAGGTGCCAGCCCCTTTTTACAGAGGGGTCAGTGCTTCAGGGTTCTCAGGAGGCTTGGCGTGAAGTATGCTTGGCTACATTGCATCATGATAGTTACTCACAAGCCAGAGAAATGTAAAGGCATGAAAGCACTCAGGCAAAAGCCAGAAAAACTCTCTGTGACCTTGTGCCCTACTTACCGTTGCTGTTTAGCTCTCTTTCTGTAATTTGCTGTTAAATGTCTCGAACAGGTGGCAAGAACTGACAGCAATATGTAGATGATCATTACAAAGAATGTGCAAACATTAAAGATAGGTGAAAGCAGTTATGTTATTTTACTTTAAACATATAAATCTCCAAGTGCTTTCACTGAAAGATACAGCATTCCTGACTGGTTGAGTCAGAAAAGTCAGTATGTCATGGAAGTTATTGTAGAAAACTCTTGATTTGGTCTCCATGTGGAAGAGGAGGTGCAATAAATCGAGGAATGGATGATTTTTGGCTACAGAATTCAATAATATGAACAGAGAGTCTGCTGATTTCATGTTATGAGGATTGTATTCAGTTTGAAATATTTAAATTTAGATGTCTAAATGTGGATGATGGTGTACTAGTTAGGTGAGAAAGCCTTGCAGATACTGGTGGGCATTGCAGGCATGAGCTGAAATTAGTCTTGCGGCAGCACTGCTTGTATTGGTTAGATATCTCTATTGACTATAAGCAGAGCTACAGAAGAGCAGGGGTAAGAACCTAAGAATAACGGTCTCAGTTTGGAGATGTTTCATGGAGGCATTTATGGAATACGGTGTCTCACATAATTCAAGGAAAATATTTTAAAAATAGAAATGGGCAGGCACACCCTAAACAATAGGTTTTGCAAGTAGACAAATGCGAATTGAGTTATGTGTGAGTATGTTATGTCATCTTACTGTGTGCAGAGGGGATTTGATCAGTGAGATTTTTAGTGGTGCAAAAGGATGTGGTAGCTCAAGGAACATGTATCATTTTTCTATGCGTTGATATGCATATTTCCACATTAGGTCACAGAAGCTCAAAACACAGAAATCAATGGACAATTTCATGATGTCTCAGTTTTAGTACAAGTATCTGACACACATTTAAAAAAGTATGGATCATGAGCCGTCCCTGTGAGATGAAAAAATAGGAAAAGACCACCAAATGCAAACTTCATGTTCTATGTAAGAGGTTGCGGCTTTGGAACACACTTTTGAGCTATACTATTTATTCAGCCAGTTGCAGTGATAATGAGAGTCAATTTAAACATTGCAAAAAACTTAGTGGAGTCTTAGAAAAAAGGCATCGCTGATGTTTTGCAGGAGACAAAAGCACAGTTTTAATCAAGACATGTTTGTGGAACTTATCTGATGGAGTGAAGTAAATGTTGCTAGACAAATGCATATAGCAAGCTGTAAAGTGATTATTCAATGATAATTTATGAACAATTTAAATGGAATGGTCTTATCAGAAAGAGAAAGGCATCTTGGACAATTTTATTTATGAACGCTTTTCACTTTTCCCTGGTAAATGAAGAGTGTGCAGCATGGACATCATATAACACATAACTCTTTTAGGCTATTACTATTCTTCTTGAACTTGTTCTTTACCTAGCAGTCTCTTTAAATTATTAAGAATTACTGAATGAGTTTCATCAGAGCATCTATTGGGAGTACACTTAAAATAGTGCAGGCACATGCTAGTGCATAACTTTAAGAAGCGTTGTTTACCATCCCACCATATACACAGAGGAATTTGTCCAAATGTTCTGCTATAGTATTATCACTCCACTTGTACAGTAATTAAAAAAAAAAAATATATAACCATCTAAGCTTTTTTTAGAGGTAGTCTGCAGATTCTAAACCATCATGGATGTCCCTGAACTGCTGCCTCATGGGGGTTTTTTTGGGTCCCGTCCATTGTGTCCTTCCCCCCTCGCCCTGCTAAGAAGCTGCCATCTCAGTTCTTCAGCCATCTCCTTGACTCCTACAAAACTGTTTCTAGAGCCCTCTTGCTATGCTCTGTGATTCCATGTTGAGTATTTCAAATGCATTGTACAGAACTGTGGACAAATCAGCCAGGTAACATAGGTAAATGCATACTCTGGAACAGCGTGCTACAGGCTTGTAAGCTGAGAGTACAGCTAGCACTGATTCTCTGTCTCTTTTTCCTGAACTAAAAGAAAAGAAAATAAGCACAATTAGGACTAAAACATGTGGATTATAGATAAATTTGACTTTTTAAAAGAAATATACTAAGTAAACAAAGCAGAGGCTCAGAGATGCTCTTACATTTTAAGAATTGCCAAGGATCTGGGAGTGCGTGAGAAAGAAGTCACTCAGACCAGGGAATTGACAAAGGAAACTGAAGAGCAGTTAAAAATCTGAAACAGAATTTTTCCTTATTACATAACAAGAACTGTTGGCAAATGAAATATCTATAGATTATGTCATAATAAATACTCATTTAATTTTATATCACTGTGTAAGACTACCATATGGAAAGCTTCAATAACAGCTGTTTTCCAGTCATTATTGCATGTGAAAGTGTTCTGTGAACATTTATAGAATGTCTTGTGACTGTGACACCAGTATTCAGGAGCTAGTTTTTATTAATTCAAAGGCTATTATTTACCATTAAAGTAGGCATTTCAAATACATCTACTGCCCTAATTATGGGGGCAATAATGCGACTGACAAGAGAATTAATTTTTATTTTGGGAAGCAGGTATGTGAAGTGAGTTGGAAAAAGTACAGAGGAAGGTGGTATCCAAACCTTACTCCTGCCCTATTTTTCCTCTGTAATTCAGCCAAAATGTAGATATTTGATACAATATTTTAGTTTCCAATAATTTGTTTTTAGGGCTCTTTTTAGATCATGACTTAAAATCTCATTTGGAGAAAGAAAAAAATTGGAATGTCAAAATGATTGAAGTGGTCCATTTTGAATCTGTGGACCAGAAAGTTCCAATTTTTTGTTTTAAAGACTTCCTGTTTCTGTTTCTGTCCACCCTCCCCCCCCCTTTTTTCTAAAAAAAACCCCCCAACTTTAACATAGCTACATGTAAAAATCATATGCGTTAATTCCTTTACCCAGGCTAAGCTTGAATATGTTCTGGGAGATGTTCCAGGAGATTGTATGAGGTTCAACAAAGAGAAGTGCCAGGTCCTACACCTGGGTCACACCAGCCCCACGCAGCGCTACAGGCTGGGGCAGAGCAGCTGGAAAGGGCCTGGTGGGAAAGGGCCTGGGGGTGCTGGGTGACGGCCGGCTGGGCAGGAGCCAGCAGTGTGCCCAGGGGGCCCAGGTGGCCAGCAGCACCCTGGCTGGTGTCCCCAGCAGTGTGGCCAGCAGGACCAGGGCAGTGACCGTCCCCCTGCACTGGGCACTGCTGAGGCCGCCCCTCGAACCCTGTGTTCAGGTCTGGGCCCCTCTCTGCAAGAGGGACATTGAGGGGCTGCAGCGTGTCCAGAGACGGGCAGCGGGGCTGGGGAAGGGGCTGGGGCACAGGTCTTGTGGGGAGCCGCTGAAGGAACTGGGTTGTTTATTCCAGAGATGAGGAGACTCCGGATGGGTTTTACTGCTTTCTTCAGCTACATGCAAGGAGGCTGTAGGCCGGTGCGGGTCAGTCTGTTCTCCTGGATTACAAGTGATAGGACAAGAGGAAATGGCCTCAAGTTGTACCGGGGGAGTTTAGATTGGATATTAGGAAAAATATCTTCATGGAAAAGGTCGTCAAACATTGGAACAGGATGCCTGGGAAAGCAGTGGAATCACCATCCCTGGAGGTGTTTAAAAAATGCATAGATGTGGTGGTTAAAGACCTCATTTGGTGATGGTTTGGCAGTGCTGGGTTAACAGTTGGACTTGATCTTAAAGGTCTTTTCCAACCTACATGATTCTATGATTCTATGTGTGTTAAAACTAATCTTAAGTATCTTCAGTGATAGGGATTGCATACCCTAACTGTGTAGGCTATTCCAGAGGTTAACTGTGAATGGGAAGGTTTTCTTAATATTTAAGCCAAACCTTCTAAACTTGTTATTTAGGGTGGCCACTGTGGAATTAAACCCGAATTATTGGTGGCTGTTCCTTTTGAAGCTGTGAGGAGTATTGTTGTATTCTCGTTTTGTCCTCCCCTCTCTTTAGGTGACAGTAATGTAAAACACAATTTACAAAGTCAAAGTCAGAATAAAAGATGGTTACATATATTCTTCATGAATACATCAGTGCATTTATTTTCTAAAGGTATGGCAAGGCAGCATTGATTGTTCAGAAAGGCACTTCATGCATCTCTTTCTCTTTCTATCAAGAAAGAACCTATATATTTTTAAATAGTTGTCAGGCTTCCTGCCAAAAAGAAAGACTGGACTTAAATGTTCTAAATTTCTTTGAATCTTTTTATTTTTTCTCTTATGGTACCACACAGTCATCTCGATCTTGCAAGTTGTCTTCGTTTTATCTCTGTGAGGGAAAACCTCAGAGAAATTATCCATTTCTTTTTCACTTCTTTCAAAATAGCCCACAACTAGGTAATCCAACCAAAACCCTCCCTGTTATACTTAATTTACCAATGTTGCAGAAAATGGGAATACTGAATATCAGGCGTTCAGATGTATAATAGAGCGGCTAGTTTACAAGACATGCAAGACATGCCTGTGTAAGGTTTTGTTGTTTTATTTTTTTAAAAGCCTCTCTTGTCAAACAGTTCCAAAGTACTGACATAATAATGATTCTGATTAGTTCTAATGACAAGTCCTTAGGGCTGCATTTGGTGGATAAGTAGCTTGAGCTTAGTATTATGATCAGCACTGATTTTAGTGTTGATTTGAATGACATTTGGCAGACAAGCTCACCATACTCTCTAAACTTGCACTTTATGCCGTATGGGAGATTTTACGTTCATGTATATAGTGATTTAATGCTGCAGCTAATCATCTTTCATAAAAAACTTCCAAGTAAAAGAAATTATATCATGTTTTCAAATCTTTTCCAAATTGTCACTTTTCAAGGAACGTGAGACCATATCTTTAGTAGTTGTATAACATTTTTCTTCCTAAAACTGATGGCTGATTTTATTCCTCTTTGTTTCCACATTTTCTTTATGTTATCATACTACTGAACTAATGAAAGGAATATTGATACAGACTTCAAGGTTTTCTTTATTATGTTGGTAGTAAAACCCAACTGTTTGTATTTCACTGGTAATAGTGTTTACATTGTCTACAGTCAATCAATGTGGATGAACAGATGAATAGAGAGTAGTCTTTAAGCTTTTATAAAGTCATCTGTGAACCCAGTTCCTGCATCAAGGCCAGAACTTGTGGGTGACCCAAAGTAGCCTTTCAGAACAAGTGGGGGGGTTGCAGCACTATAATATACTCATCATCTGTTCTGAGTACTAACCTGTATTCATTAGGTTAACTTTGCCTAATTGTATCTTGTGAGCATTTGATATATTTATGCTTTAATTTGATAAATAATCTTTTGTATCTTTTCTTTGTATAGATCCTGCTAGTCTGTGGTTAAATTACCCTCTAGATACATGGAGGCTCCTCATGTCATACGGCTGTTTTGAGAAGTCTGTGTCATTTGAGCGGCTCTTGTTGAATCAGGAGCCTTTTCAAAATGATATTGAGCAAATATCATTTGCCTTTTTCACATCTCGGGACATTGATACCAGAACTGAACATGATTTTTCTGGAATAAAAGGAGACCTTTGAGACAGAGGGCCAGGGACTAGTTCAGGTTTTTCTCTGTCTTTTCTTGTGTATGATTTTGAGAATGAATATGTCAAAAATGGTATATCAATAGGGATGTTTCTTTGCATTTTGTGATTGCAATGTCTGGGCTAAATTTTAAACTGGAGAGTGATACCTAACACCAACTCATTAGGCATTTTGATTTTTGAATTCTTATCATTACAAAATGAAGTTGGAGAATAAAGGCTGTGATCACACTCTAGTTACATAGTGCTGTGATAGAGGCCTGCATTTCAGTAGAGGCTTCATGACCTTTTGCAAGGTACACTGTTTATTCAGGACAGTTAGTCCTCTCTGTTGAGTTTTAGGGAGCAGACTATAGACCCTTCCTTTAAATAACACACTTTCAAGCATTCAAAGGGAATGTTAGCTGAAGACCTTATAGAAAGCCTTCTGAAATGTTTCCATTGATTTCAGATCACATTAGAAGTGCAACCCTGTGTTTTCCTGCCCAGCAAAAACTCTTTTGAGAAAAAAACATAAACATATATCTTTGTACTGCACATATCGAAACAATTTCAGGTAAATTTTGGTTATTCATTTGGTGATATTCACTATGTTCTGTTGATTCCTTCAAATCAGTATAGGACTAATTTTTACTTTTACCCACCTACTTCATAGCAGACCCTTATGAGTTGGTCTCAAGTGAAAAAAAAAAAAAAAACCAAGCAAAAACCCAAACAGTTAAAATCCAAGCCTCAGGACTGAAATGCAACTAGTTCAAGATGATATCCACCAGAGCTAACAGCGAACACTAAAAGATCAGCAGACCTAAAATCTCACAACTAATGTAATGCAAGGAAGAGTCTGAAGCTCATTGCTTTCTGAAGACAGCGAACAGCTTTAGAGTCTGTCTGCTGCTGGGGTTTTAGAGTTTCATTTGTCTTGATCAGAAGGTTTTAGCTTTCAGGTTTATTCAATGTATGAGTCGGTTTTGCTGTAGAGAAGGCTGCTACACAAATATGCTATTGAACGATGCTTGGCTATCACACAGAGCACAATACTGAGGAAAATATATAATTACAGTAATTACAGTATTTAATAGATTGCAAACATTAAAGGCATACCCATCTTTTTGCACTTTCTTTTGCCTCTAGATATCATGCTATCATTCATACTGTTGTGCAGTGCTTATTATTAGGTCTAACGACTTTCTCATGAAACTTTGTGTTCTATTTAGAAAGCATTCAATACCATGGGCCTAACACCAAAAATCCCTGCAGCTGTGTTAGCTTCACTAGAAATATACACATTTTCAACAGCTGTGGACTTAGGTCTCCATGTTTTTATCAGGCTGATATTGACCAGGCAGTTTTCATATTTTGCAGACGTGGCTTTCAAGAACCTACTGCATGTTGTTTGGATCATGACATACTTACATGACAGAGCAGAAAGGACAGGGCTCTCCTCCCTGTTTAAGAAAAGTAGAATGTAGCTCCATCATTTTGGAAGTAAGTACTGCATTTCTGTAGCCTGAGAGTCTTGTTCACTCTGTTTAATAGAAGATAGAGTGAATGTTGTAATTCAGAAGAAATGTTATAAGAAATTTGTAGTCAAATCCAGGATCCATGATATACGCACTTTTGGTGACTCTTCAGGCAGCACAAATGTATTAAGCCTTTGTTAAGCTGGCAGCTGTTATGTATGTCTGGTTCTTTGTGAAATAGCAAGCAGCAGATCGGTTGCAAGTAAATTTAGGTACATCAGACATCCCAATTGCATTGCACATTACTGATGCCTGATACCCTGGACTGGGACTGCCACTGGCTGCCCATGGCCTGATCCTTCACTCCCTCCTGCAGCAAGCTGCTGGCCCTCTCCTTTTCAGTGAATTAATTTTAGAAAAGGTGGAAAGACTTCCAAGAAAAAATGCAATGCAATTCAGATCTATTTACAATTCAGAAGCAATGGACTGTAGCAACGTTTGAGCCTCAAAACTACACAAAATGAAATTGTTGTCATAATGAGAAGATGTGTACAAACCAGTAAAGATCTATGGCCTTTTCTGCTTGCAACAAAAATACTAGCCCAATTTAGGAACACTGCCCCCCACCACTCCTCTACCCCCCACCCCCTTATAATTAATGCAAAATTCATTGCAAATAACTGGATGGCAAACAACAAGTGTACTGTATATATATTGTCTTCCAAATATTTTGTTCCTATGTCATGGCTGCCAGGGAATGCCAGTCATAGCATAAATATGTCATTGATAATTTGTCAGTTTGCCCTACTAATGACAGAAATTGTGACTATCAAAAATAATTTTAAAAGATTTCTTAAATATCTGTCACTTAGAAGTTTATTGAAGAGTCCTATTTAATAGCAACAAATACAGCACTGCTTGCAGATAAGCTATGTAATACCATATTGAAAAAGTCAATGTGTTTAGCTGAGTGAAACATCAGTAAATACAGTCCAGACCAGTTAAATACACAACATAGAAACTCACTTTAGTTGAGCTTTGTTTTTTCCCTTTCCCCACCCCCTCCCAATTAGCCGTTTTACTACAAGAATGAAACTCAGGCTTTAAAAAAGACATGAGACATCACTGCTTTCTAGTGTGGGAAAACCATGAAGACGGTCTAAAATTTTCATTAGATTAAAGATGCCTGTGATCTTAGAAAAAAATCCCAGTTTTTGAGATTTGCTTTCATGTATTAGAAGAAAACCCAAAGAATGGGAAAAATATGAGATATGTGGGACCAGAGTCACTCTTGCTGTGGCCTGATTGGTCTCAATTTGGTGTACACTCTGTGTATACTCACTCATGCGTGACACTGTAGGATAAGTGCAACAAT
Organism: Falco biarmicus; assembly: GCF_023638135.1. Classification (NCBI taxonomy): domain Eukaryota; kingdom Metazoa; phylum Chordata; class Aves; order Falconiformes; family Falconidae; genus Falco; species Falco biarmicus. The sequence continues at coordinate 19,211,436 of NC_079311.1, read as the reverse complement.
AACCTGAATAAAGAAAAGTAATCATTTTTCACTATGTATAAGGAGTTGAAGTCCTCAAAACGACCTTGTTGTAATGAAAAAAACGAAAGCATTTTAGCTTTTAGAAAAGCATCCATTTCAGTAAAATTAATTTTTTGCAGGTAGTATTTCATTAGGTTGAAGGCTTTTTTTTCATAAGAATGCAATATTTTCTTTCTTTTGGAAAGTATTGAAATACATTGAACAATCTTCAAACAGAGTAAAGGTTTTTTGACTGCAATGAATACATATCAGGTACTCTGAGTAATACAATTTTGGATTAACGGTCAGTTGATCTGGTAATTCACAGATCCTTTATTAATTAACTAGAAACCATTTCTTAAGAAATATCTGTGTACTAGAAACTATAGTGTAGTAACAGTGCTTTTGTGTCATGAGAGGGCACTGGGACCTTGTAACAAATATGGCTTACTGTACTCAAATGATGACAGAGACTCCTATAGGGAAGTGTAAGTAACAGCAGAGTCCAGGAGTGTTCCATTGTGAAGCTGGATTGTAGACAACTGAGAGTCAAGGGAGTGGTGAGACACAAAACAAAGATTTGAACAGCAGGCTAAGTCTGGCTACTGATGTCCTTTGTAGACAGTAACTTAAGGTGGGAAAGTAGTCAAGAAAAGTTGTGACATTTTTTCCCTAATTCTAGATTCATTAACAGAATTAAAAACAAAGCTGAAATTTAGAAGAAATACCACAAAATAATGTCAGGAAATAATGAAAGTACAAAGGATTGAATTATATATGTGTTTATGGTTTTGGGCATATAAACTCTTAAAACTGTACTTTTCTAAAATTTGGAATGTTTACTATTTTATCCTACAAAGACTAATATGAACCTATTGTAATTTTACACCAAGTACCTTCTGAAACTTTGGGTGAGAGGCTTGTCACCTAACTTTTCTTACCTACAGTTAGATACTTTGTCTGTGCTAGCTAGATTCATTCTGCACTCAATGAATACAAGTTGATACTTTTAGAGAGTTGGTTAGTTCATCTGTTTCTGTTAGTTATCTTACAATGGGTGAAATTGCCTTATAGTAATACATAGATTATAGAGAGAAATTGGAAGAAAACCATATAGCAGATAGCTGGTTTACAATGACTAGCTGGACTGACTCTCACCTTAAACTGCAGCTCTTGGCTTAGATCTTAAGAAATACACTGTTAGATATTCTTTCTATATTGATTTACAGCACTGAGAATAAAAAAAATGTACAAGAAATAAGTTATAAATAATAAATACATACATACATAAATAAATAAGAAATACTGACTTCTGCAATAAACTGGCTTCATCAGTATACACTGATCAAGCAGAAATGAATCATTTCACTCTTGTCTACAAAAAATAGCAAAATGGAGTTGTTGATAGCTCAGAAGTACAATGAGCTTCTCCTGTCCTAGGGCTGGCAACATGAACTTGCTATGCAGGGTCTCTCAAATAAGGAATAGCAAGAAATATTTTATTTTGTGAATTGGTCATTTATTAAATTTAGAAACAGACTAAGAATGAAAAATCATGAGGGAAAAGTAATGTCTAACAGCAATCTGTTTTGAGATGACTAAATTGGGTGGCAAACATGCTACCGACTTCTGTGGAAGGCAAATTTTCCTCTTCAGTTTGTAAGTAACATAAAATTATTTTTCTGCTTAGAGGATGGAGATGGAATAAATTTTTCATGGTGAAAACAAAGCTTCCAATATTCATAGGACTTTTGGATTACATAAATCTGGAAATAACTTTCTCAACTCTGTTGAGCTAAAAAATTACAGTTTCCATCCTTCACCTCTCATCACACAGGCATCATGTGTATAGAGTAGTGGTAGGGTAGAGTACTCAGGAGGAGAGGTCCATCAGTAAACTTCCAGAAAGAAATGAGAAAAGAAATGACTGTACATGGCAAAAGCTGAATAAAAGGATAATTATACATATTTCCTGAGACACTTTAAAGTGTAATTTGCCAGAGAAAACATACAATTAGATTTTCTGCCAGATTGATAGGAAAAATATCTTCGTATGATGCACTGTGCTGTGTGTTTGTTTTTATCTTGACATAAAAGCCAGTTCATTAAATTCTGCTGATCCCAATAAAATGGACCAAGCAGGTAAAAAAGCAAATGCTATTGCATTTGAGTAAAACCAAACAAAAGGCCATTATAGCTAATCATCATAATATCTTTCTAGGAAGAATTAAAATAATTAGAGGAGTTTGATTTATACAATACTATTGAGAATTGTGAATTAAGAACTCGCTGTTTTGTTGTGGTTTCTTTTTTTTTGTTTGTTTGTTTGTTCGTTTTTTTTGTTTTTGAGGAGGAGGAATGCTAGAAGTGAGGAGGTGGGAAATTTTAGATAGAAGTCACTAGCTATTTCCTTTTGAAAAAATTCATTTCTCATTTTTCTATTCATCTATCTGTGGCTCTCAATGTTTCTTAACCATCTCTAGTAAGCTCTGCTATAGAGCTTAAAAAAATAGGGGGTTTAACTTTCTTTTGGACTATAGTGGTATTGATACTTATAAGATCTGTTCTGTATAATAAAAAGGGTTTACAGCAACTAGTTGTTTAGAGGAATAGAATCACATAGAATGTAACTTTACTTCTCTTCAAGTAAACTTGGTAGAGTTATTTCCATTTTTGTTTAGATTCATTACATTTGTAGTATTGTACTAATATTCCTAGTTATATGATCATATATATATATATATATATATGTATATAAACATCTGAGTTGCACTGATATAGATTGCACCATATGGTCTTTGCTTCCATTAAACATTACCGAAATTTAAAAAAGCAACACCTAGTTACTTGTATAGCAAATGAATAAAAAATACAATTTTAGATAGATATATCAAGCTTCAAATATTCATAACTATTAGGTTTAACTCTAAGGTCATCTTCTTTGAACTTTTGGGGATAGACTAAAACTTAAATCCATTATTTCTAGCTATCTAGTTACAGGCCTCATTGAAAATCTTAGTAGGGTGTCCTGTAACTTACCTCACCGTATATCTGCTCATTATTTAATGGCAATTTTGGAGCTATCCCTTAGGCAGCACAATCGCTGACCAAAGTAAAACATGAAGTAAATGGAAAGGAAATTAAACTCTTTTATATAAAGCTCCAGTATGCAGAACTCAGAATCACTGTAGGGAATTTCCCAGGAGGGAAATGTCTTTCTCAGTTGATGAAAATAGTTTTGACTGCTGAAACATGAATATAAAAAGGTTTACAAAGAAAAAAATCCCAACATTAAGTAAATAGCTCAATAAAGATACCTAGTGTAACATATGCACAAATACTTTATTGCAGAAAGGGGTATTGTGCTGTGACATTAAAACCAGTAGAGCACTTTTCTAAACTTCTTCTAGAATAGTCTTTTAAATTATTGATATTTTAATGCATTAAAAAGTTAAAGATATTTATGGTTACTGGATTGTCTCAGAAAACATCTCTGGAGATTTGAGAGGTATTTTGAAGTACAGTAAGAGTAGTCTTTCTGTGTAAAAATCAATGGCAAGTTAGACTTTATAACTTTAACAAAAATAAGAGAAAATGTTCTTTGCTTCTCTGTAGCTAGAAGAAAAGTGGGTTTGCTACCAGAACTGTAATTTCTTCACTTTTTTCCTTACTCCAGAAATCAATAAACCCCTTCTTGTTCCCAATCCATCTCATGAAAAAATTCCATCATCATCTCATATTGACAAGCTGCAGATCTGTCCATCCATGTGCCTGTCAAAGGACTTTGCTGGGATTGCTCAGGGGTGTCCTAATATCAAGTCTTCCTCACCAGCAATGGTTTTCATCTGCAGCATGCATGAATATCACTGTGGAGCCTGGCTAGAGCAGCAGAAAGTATTGCAAGTATTACACTAGACTGGGGACATCTATTACTTCTAGTCCTTTAGACTAATTTTCCTGACATCTGGAGGCCATTAGTGGATTTGTAGTGTTAAAAAGGAGCATACAGAAAACAATTGCGTTTTTTTTCGTTCCCAATTTCTTTATAGAGAGGTGGACATACAATATAGCTATCTTACAATTAATATTGTCATGAAATTTCCATGATGTTTGCCCAAAGATGCCAGGAAATAGTACTGTCTAGAAAGTTTTTAATGGGACTACCAAGAGTCATCACTCAGTGTTTCTAGACGCCTCATGTCTTGGGCCATTTGATGTATTTCTGTTAAAAGCAGCCAAAACCTACAGTTGTATCTATAGTAGTGGATTTAATAGGATTTTCCTTTAGAAATATGGTGGTCTATAGCTGTGGTCATTCCTGAATAGGGGAAGACAATACTGTAGCTTCATTAAATGTAGTATCTTTTAAGGCCAAATCACACATCACTAACTACTCGGGAATTTCACCACTGCAGTGAACTTCTTTCCTACTTTGTGCAGTGTATGTCCAGGTGTGTCCATAGTGATATAGGACTGTTGATAAATAGAGTAAATTGACAATGGCTAGCTAAGGAGTAAAGCAGTCCTCAACTGCACAAAAATTAAGGAAAACTTCCTGTGATACCATAATACATTGAGGTTTTCTTCAATGTTTATTGGTAACTGTATTGATGAGAAAATAGTTCCTTTGATGAAATCACAATTTGAGCTGATTTGTCAAAGCAAGAGATGTTTTTTTCATTGACTCAAGCAGTGAAAAAATACTGTGTTTTAGTGGAGATTGATTTGCCTGGTAATCTGATAGTATTGCTTTTGAATACTATCCAAAAGATTATCAGGTCCCAATCACTTCCATTAATTAAATAATTAATTAAATAAACTGCCACAATCACCCTAAACAGTAGTGTCTTAATTTTACACATGATTTTTGTCTCTTTCCCATCCTTGGTCCATCACAGAATCCCAGAGTATAAAATGTCAAATGGGGTTATTATTCGTTTATTTCTGTGGTGGATTATATTGTTCTTGGAATCAAATATTACTAATAAATTAAAATGTTTCCTCTAACATCTATGAGAATTAGAAACACCTCATTAACTCTCCTTGTATAAAACAGTTCAGTAATTCAGCATTTTCAGTACTTCAACAGCTAGAATTTAGTGTAATTGAATTGTAATAAATAAAATTTTATGGTCATAACTGTTAGTTTAAGTAATAGACCAATATGAAGTATAATATGAAATAGATACGCTCAAAGAATTAATGTTATTTTACCTTACTGAATTTCTTATTTTCAAAACTGCATTTAGTTATTCTTTTTAATGGAAGCATATGTCCATGAAAGCCTACCTATCAAACCAGGAACACATTGCAAATTCTCAGAGCATGTTGATGAACAAATAAATTTCATAAAGCCAACAACCTCTAGAAAGTATTGCTAAAATGTTTATGGTGATCTCAGTAGATCATGGCAAAAGCTGGGAGGAGATACAATGTTATAAAGAGTTTAGTATACACAGCAAGTATAGCAATCTAGGCTGCAGATGTGTTGACTAAAGCAATTCTATTTTTCTCAAACTTATTACTGCTGAGGTTCTAGTGCTTTAATGGGACTTCCTTCACTCTGATGACAAGAATGACTTTGCAGTCCACCTTTATGATGCATTATGACACCACATATCTCTGGAGTATCAGAGTTATTTTACAGTATTGAAGAATCTTAGCTCATAAAGTGGAAAACAAATTCTAAAGCTGCATGTCCCCAATGAAAACAAAACCTTCCTATGGTCCTTCTGTCTCTTTCTGAGGAAAATACAATAATTTACTTTAACATAGGCAGACTTGCCTATGACTGTACATGCAGAGATCTACTAAGGAAATATATTTTAAATGGTGTTTCTGTTACTTGGAAATTTGTGTTGGAGTAAATAACTGGTTTTCATGCAGAATACTCACTTTAGTCAACAGGAATAATGTAGTACTATTCATTATCAAGATAAAGAAAAAAATGAGTCTTTTTGTGGTAACTTTAAATACTGATTATGGCTTTATGGAAATCTTTTGAAATGTCTTTTGCAGCTGTGCCTCACATTGTGGATTTTTTTCAAAGAACTCTTCAGCTACATAAACAGTTTCTATCATATATTGTTGTTTTATAGATAACATCTTAAATTCTTATTCATACAAAGTACTTTAAAAGAAACTTCTGAAGTTGAAAAAAATGATGAAAATGTATTTCTGCAAGAGTAATGGTGAAGTTCAAAGGTAGATTAAAGAAGAAAATTTACATCTAATTTCTTTTTATTATTTTAGTTGATTTTTTTTTACTCTTAAGGTACCTAGGAGTCCCAAACTTAGACCACCTTAAGCAATAATGTCTAAAATGTTTAGCAAAACATTAGAACTGTTCATTAAATTCTTGGAAGTGAAGTTACTGTTCATAAAGGTGATTATCTCCTGTATCCTCTTGTTTAGGATCAGAGGGAGAAAACGGGCAGGATGTCTCAGCCTCTGCTCAGAGACAGGGGACTAGCCCTGCTGCCCATTACCTTCTGGCTACAGAGGCAGCTTGCAAGTGGTAGAAGTTAAAAAAGGTAGATTGTGTTGAGTGGATGAGTACATGAGGAAAGACGATGAAGAGCTGCTATTCTCTGTAATAACTCAACTTTTCACTGCTTAAGAAGCAGAAATGCTTGCCTGCACCAAGAAGAATGACAATTTTCAAACTTATTTTGATTAGAAAATAGACACATCCACATGCAATTAATTCATTTTGGATATTAACAAATTACAGAAATAAAATAGCAGTGTAATACATGAGTAAATGTTAGCAACAAATTCACAACCAGTTTTCTGGTTGTGTGTCTTTGGTTTAACTATCGCAGACATCTTACTTCAGAGGTAGTAGAGCTTCTACGTAAGTATGTAAAGTATACATAAGCAGTGTTTAAATATTTTGTTTTACCTAGTGTAATTTTATTTTTATACATACTAATCACTTTTTTGCATCTCTTGCATCTGACTGGAGGAAAATAATAAAAGGAATTATGGAGTGTGAAAAGTAAAATCTTGTGTAAAATTATGTGTAATTTATTAACAAGAAAATACTTTTGTCTTATGCCCCTGAAAATATGTAGAACAATATGCAGTATGGGAAATACAGCTGTATTAAATGTCACCTTACATAATAACTTGATTACAGTATTGTTTACCCAGTTTGCTTTCTCTCCAAAGGTACATTTTCTTCTGAAGGAAAGTTTGTATTTTATCACCCCAAAAAATAACTTACTTATGATTTTTTTCTTCCTGTAACTACATTTTTACTGCTTCTGTGGCATCTTGTAGTGCAAAAGATTGGTAATTACATCTAATTAGAAAACATTAAAATGCTATGACTCAGAAAAATAATGAAACTTGATTACATTTTATATAAGACATAAAATTTGAAAACTATGTTTTACACTTCAAATTGGTTCCTAACTTGATCAACAAGGATATGGTAAGATTTTGAATGTTTAAGACTATTCATTTTCCTGAGAGTATTTTAGTATCTTTTCCTCAGTCTGGTTTTTAAAAACAAAACTTATTTTATCAAAGGGAGGGTTTAATTTTATTTTTATTACTTTAATGTACTTTTTTAATATGTTTTATGGCTCACCTTTTTGTGGTAATATACGTCAAATGTACTGTGTTAAGGTGAAGGATGAATATTAGAAAACAGCCTTGATAAATTAAAATATAATGGTGCTTTTTTCCCTAATTTACCTTCTAATAGCATGTTTTTAAAATTTAAAGACCTTTTCCACTTTTATTAACTCAACCATCAAGAAGCTATAATAAAGAACTTTTACTTTTTTATTACAGAATCAGTTTTTTCATGGCATTGTTCTGGAGTAAACGTTCATTTCAGTTACAGTCCAGTTCACAAAGAGAGTTGCTTTCTGCCAGCAGTTCACTCAAACATATGCAGTTTTATAGGAGAGCAGAGGGAGACATTAGGTACAAATAGAATTGTGCTGTAAACATCATACAGGCAGTAAGGACTTTGTAGATGATGAAGGAAAGCACGGCTTACCTAAAACTATAAGGTGATTTAAAGAGTAAATTTTGCACACAGGACAAGCACACAAAAAATTGAATTCAAAAAGATTCAGGCTTAAAATTGCTATATCACACAACAATAATTCATGCCAGACCATAGGTATGTAACAAAAAACTCCTGATCATCTGCCTAAAGTTCAGATACTACTGGCAGACATATATATGTCTGTTCTAGGCTAATGATTGATACCCTGTGTATCAGCTGTAATCAGACCCAATCACTAGCAGTGCAATTTTCTAAACGGCGAAAACAAAAATTTTTAAATATATAAAATAACTTTCTAAGATTTTTATAGTTACATATATAGTCCTCAAGGTATAATGTTTCAACTTTAAGATTAGACTTTTGTAAAAAGTTTTCTACTTCCCTATTTCTTTGAATAATAAATATGTATACATATTATCTGAATAATATGAATATATGGGAAGAATACAAGAACTTTGCCCACTGTTGACAGAAACAGTGAATATGTTTATGGGCAGTATTTAATTTGCAGTGGCACTTATTTGCTTGTGTTTTCTCTGAGATTCACACAACTCTAGTGACAATAAATTTTATGTACTGAAAACGTAAGACTGGCAGACATTTAGGAAACAACCCATTATTGGTACCTCAAAGGAAAATGTGTTGGTGCTAGTTTTCCAGAAGGATTCAAAACTGCATTTGTTGGTGATCTCCTTTGCAGTGGGCTGCAAACTTTCAAAAGAGGTAGATGCCACTTGCTATCATAATACCAAGTTCAGCATTCAGTATTGCATGCTCTCATGCAATAAATTTTACTTGAAATCTCAGAAATATCTTCCTAGACTGTGAAAGCATACATGTACATCGCTGTCTGGATACACAGTAAAACTCTGCCCGCAGCGAGTGCCCAGTTTCCTGACTCTTGCCTTCTCCATGCAGCCTCTGTATGCAATCTGTTTTCATTTTATGGAATCCCACACAGTCGGGAAGGCCATGTGTCTCGCAGTAGCAGCGTAACAACCATTATGTCGCTGAGGAACCTAGCTCAGACAGCCTGAGAAAGTCCTGCAGGGATCTGCGGTGTGACTCCCTGGCATTAGTGCATATTCTGTCATTGTGGACCATTTCAAGCTTACTTCTGCACTGCCTGTTCTTAGTAGATATACATTCTTTCTTGCAAACTATTCCTAATTCTAGGCCAGGAGAAGGACTTCTGTGATGTGTACAATGTAACTGAGAATGAGAGGATATTTTCGTAGACAGACGCAAGTCTGATGGCTTGTGATCTTTTCTTTGATTTATTTTTAACTTACCCTACCCTACAACATCCTTTTCATACTTGCAAGTTATAATTGTGGTGCAGATTGGGCAATTTCCAGGAACTTACCTCTTGCAGGTAACGTAGCATTTAATTCGTCTTTGCTGAACACTTACTAAGGAGAGAACTTTAATCATCTTCCCTGATTTACAGTATTAATACTTTAAGTAATCTATGAAGAAACTTACCCTTTGTCTTACACCTCCCTAATGCGTAAAGGCCATTAATAATTTAGAGTGTTCTCCATTGTTATATGGCATTGATAATAATAAATAGGTATTTCTTCTCCAATTTGACAAAAATTCTGATGAAATGAAAACAATTCAGAATAGGTCATGCCTGAATTTTAAACAAAGGCTTAACAGGGAATAATTTGCCTTCATAAATGTTTTTGAATTGTCACTGCTCTGAAGTGTTCCCAAGGGGTAGGAGCTTTCCCTCTTGAATGGTCTAGCTAATCTACAGGCTGAAAAGCCTTTTTTTATTATATAAAGCTCCCTTATATTTCCTTTTAATACAATGAGAAAAAACTGTTTTTTAACAGCAAGACTAGGTTAATAGTCATCCCTAAGGTGAGAATACACAGCTCCAGTCTCCTTCAGTGCCAGCTCCCCACCTGTTTTGGACTAGACCCAGTCACTAGTGTGTGCTGCTTGATCTGTCGGGCAGAGCAAAGAAGAGTAACCAAAGAAAGTATGACAGATGTTTCACTTCTCCTGAATAATCAGACTGAGAGCGTGTATTGAGGAACAGACACAAATAGATCCTTTTCCTATAACTAGTGTAAAGAGAATGAAAGAAAGTTAATTTAGCTATTACAAAGTTATATGCACACCTACACAGAAAAATCTCAGGAAAATGCACTGGCTTAAGGGCTAGTGAGATACTGAAGTGCTCCTCCAGCAGCTCTTGAAATTTTGTCAGTTTTTGGGTGAAGTCCAACAAGATGCTGAGCTCTCTCAGAAGAAATCATCACCACCAGAGAAGTCCCTCAATACTTTGCAAGTTCAGTTGTGTTTGGAGTATTACCCATATTGACTTAAAATCTGTGTTTTTGTGTGCATTATCTGTACAAACAACAGCGAATATTCACAAATACAAATTTTATTCTAAAAGTGAAAGTGATTTTGTCCAGTAATAAGATGGAAACCATTTTTTTACACATGCTGTTAAAATAATTATTCAGTCATTTCATTTCCATAGAAAGAAATATTCCTGTGTAGTCTTATTATCCTTTAATGAACATGTTTTACTTGAATTACAGTTTCTTTTATAGTTTAAAATGTGTAAAACACATTTTCTTGGTGGTTTAATTCATATAGAGTGTTTTTTAATCACAAATTAATTCAAATATTTTTAAAAAGATGAAGTAGTGTCACTTACAGACCTTAAATTAAATATAATTATTTTCCCTCTTGATTTCTGGTGGGAAGGACTGCGTTGAGTGGAATGAACCAGTTTGTGACTAGAAAATATTTTCTGTCCCTGAAACCATGCCAGACTCCAGATATTGTGAAGAGTTTTGTGAACACAAAACCGTATTTGTGTAAAAGAATCTAGGAAAATGCAAAAAGTATTCCTGTGAATTTTCATCAAATATTTCAAAAATATTCTTTTAATACCCTTTGCTTGACTATTGCAATGCTTTCTATCTAAGATCATGGGCAAAAACATTTGTGAAAATGACATACTGGGACTGTCTGCATAAAATAGACTTTAATACATTGAGCTTAAGCTATCCCACTGGAAAACGTAATCAAAGAACTAACAAATATCCTAAAGATCTAATACATTGTTAATGTTTAGATAGAAAGATCTAGATCACTTGCAGTTTGAAACTTGCAATTAGTGAAAAAAATGTAACTCCACTGTTATTATAGGCTGTGATCAAATTAGTCACTTAGATCTCCTTCAGTGTATATTTCAGAAAGACCTGATTGCCACATAAGAAAGGAGACCCCACAAAGTATATACCTGACGGTAGTCAACAGATCCCAGGAAAGATCCCAGCTGGGGAATTGTGATAATAGAGGAACCTGCAAATCTGCCATTTTTATCAGGAAGTGATCATTATGTTGACTTTTTGAAAACGTTATGGACTAGAGAGAAGGAAACATTCTGCTAGGATTAATTTTTATATTGAAAAGAGGAAAATATTTGGCACAATTTCTTTAAGTATGGCACATGATATGTCAACAACATCATGCAGAGAAAAACAAACTCTTCACCTACAGCTTTCTCTTTTGCTTAGAAACATATTACATTTTACACTTATTGCTGTGTGTACCTGTTGACTGTAGAAGACATGAGCAGACCGTGGCAGAATTACTATTAGCTTAGACTTCATGAACCATAGGATTATTTTGTCTTTTGTGCAGACTGCAAGATTTGTATTTGGATAGGGATGAGGAGATTTGACATTCTGTTTCCTCCTTCGTGGCTGCAAGAGGAAAACAGGTAAGTAATATTCTCCTGTGGGCCACTGCTTTTCAGATACTTTTGCTTCCCCTGAGTATCTTTCAGCCTTTTCCTCAGGTTGCTATTCTTTCTAGATCAGCATACCCTTATTCTGAAATACCACCACTCCTCTCAGGAAAGCTTTTTCTCTGACTTAGTGTTTGCTGCTCCTTTCGGTTGGACATACAGACTGTGAAGACCACAAAAAGAAACAGCAGACTGAAGATGCACTTACAAATCCTAAAAGTAGCCTCCCACATCTACAAGCTGTTACCCCTAAATAAGAAGGATTTATTTCTTACTTGACAGCGCAACTGCTCCTGCCTTACTCTTACATATACATATGCGTGTATATTTATGTATATATGTAAATACGTATATATGCATATTTGTGTGTATATATATATGATTTTCATACTGCTGCAGTCAACCACATCCTTCTTTGGATCCTTTAATTAACTGGGTGGTTTTTATTTCTGCAATATTTTATTTCAAGCCTGAAAGTATAAACTTAGTGCAGGATTTTAATACAACATCAAATAGATCACAATCTAGTTATTTTCTGAGCCATACAATTAAAAGGGATTTAACAGTGTTGTGGCCTACATTTGCTGTCATTACTCATTATTCAGGCTGCAATCACGCAGTGTATTCGCTGGAGGTTACAGAGAAGGAGGGGCATAGCAAAGAGTTGTCAGATCTCAGAGAATGGTTGCCCTTAGGACATACTCTACTGTAATGTGACGAAGAAGAAACACAAAATAATGTCAAGCAAAAGAAAAAGCAACAGTTCCTTGGGTGTTTAAATCAAGAGATTAGACATGACAAAATAGCCTCTAGGAGTATGCTCATCTTTGATCTTTCTTAGACCTGGGCTGCTTCTATGTTTCTCAAATGAGCAAAATCAATGGACTTGATATCAAATCAGTTCCAGGATACAGTAATATATGCAGGTACATTGCTGTGTTGACTGGAGGGAAAACTACAGTTACAATATTTTTCACGCATGCTTGTAGACAGAAGCCAACTGCTCAGTACATGTAAGACTACTTTTAGAAGCATATACAGTTGAATAGAGGCAGTTTTGCCTTAGAATGTGTCACGGTGGCTTCTGTAGTCTTTTCTGTTTTATGGGATTTGCTCAACTGATTGATGACACCAGAAACACACTATGTAACTACTCAGATTGTTCCTAAGCAATACAGTTCAGAAGTAAAATGAGGCAAGACTCTGGAGACAAGTAAAATGAAGCAAGACCTGGAATGCACTGAGAAGCAACAGGAGGGAGAAAGGGAAACAGTGTACTAAAGCCGTTAATCACAGAACAATGTACCTGGCATAGAAAATGTCACTCCAAGATTTAGACGATCATTAAGAGCAAGCGTAGTATGTTTTTAGTTTTTTCAATAGAAAGTTTTATATGGTTAGGTTAAAATAGACCCTCTTGTACCTGCTCACTAACTTCAGTTTCAGAAAGCACTGTAGAAAGCAGGTCTCCTTCTGCTTCTTCTCTGGAGTCAGCTACCCTCACAGAGTTAAACATAATGTTCTAAATAGCAAAACTATGGGCATACATTTCAAATACATGATATGCTATTGGCTTCCTTATTCTGAGGCAGGCAGTGTGATGAAATATATAGTAGAAAATACATATAAATGTACAGTAGGTAGTATTGTATAGATACAAGCAATATATGTAGGTGAAGTTTTCAATTGCAACACTGCTGTTGAGGAAGGGATTTAAATGCAGCTTAATCTTACACGTGTTGTACAAGATCTGCTCATTTGCTTTTCTTTCTGCCTTTGAGTTATTTTATGTCTGCAAAGATAAGCTCCCAACAAGGTTTTGTGTACTTCTGATTTCGCTCACTTGTGTAGTACTCACGCTCTGTACAGGTACTCCATTAACACTATACAATGATCAAGTCAGTAATTCAGAGATTAAAGTTTAGAGGTTTATAGTAAACTGGAATAATAAGCATGTGTTGCATTAAAGCAATTGATGAATAGTGATTGCTATTGAATCTGAAGACTTTTTTTTGCTTAAAAACTTAAAAACCAAAACAAAACAACCAAGGCACATGTTTGTGTGAATAACATAAATTCCTTTCTGTGCCCTTCACAAAAATAGAAAACATTGACTAATACATCAGTAAGAAGAGCTGCTTTCATCAGATGATTAAGATTTGTAGATATGTCTTTTAGGGCCCCAATCCAGCAAATCACTTAAAAGTATGGTAAAAGTTAAGCTCATTCTTAAGAGCTTTTCTGGATCAGGGCCTGAGATAGGAATACTCACATTTAGTGACACAGAAGCATAAGTTAATTCTCTCAAGAGCTGTTACGAAATTTTGTCCCCTAGTACAGAAAAGAGTTATGGTAAATTTTCTGGCGTGAGTTACTCCCTGTGTCCTAAATAGCAGTTCCTGACTGCTGTGAGAGAAATGATATGGTTGTTGGTTGGCTAGGTAATCTGATGTTGTGTTGCATATCCTAAACTGTTCATAAAATAAAAATGTGTCCCTGTGTAGTGCGTCTCTCAACTGCTTATAGAATAACTCAATTGAGACTTATTTCAATGAAGCGTCTTAGCTGAGACTTCAGCAATACATAATCATAATGACAGTGAGTTAAATGTAAATATTAAAGGAAGAAAACCTCACAGGTTTTCTAATCAAGTGTTTGTCAAGCTGTTGTATGTAAATTGCTGTTAGCCTGGGGAAATGTATCTCGCTTCACTAGTAGTATAGGATCACACCTTACTGTTTATTTCTGTTTTCACATACATATTTATGTGTGAAACAGGAGTTTCAGGAGAAAATTTCATTTCTACTGAGGTTAAAAACAAAGTATCTCTGAGTTTAATTGGACATGATTTATAATTTCACCTTTGAGAACTTTATTCTTGGTACCCCTCTCCTAACTTAAAAATAGAATAAAATTAGTATCTCAAAGAGAAATGGAGTGTGACAATAAAATCCAATACTGATTCCAGACAACTGTAGAAAAATTATATTTCTTTATCCCTTTCATGATTTCTCCATTCTTCAAATTCTCATTTTTAAAAGCCTGAAGAGAAAAGAAGAATTTAACGACATGAAAATCCTCAGAAAGGCAGGGTCAGAAAGAAAGAGAAGAATTTTATAGTGACACAGGCATTGCAGAAAAAAACTTTTGATCCTCTGCTATGTACAGCCTGGTTTTAAACATTTACTTTGGTCCTAAATAGCTCCATAGCTGAAGTCCTAAATATCTGGTCAATAGCAAATCACTCAGGTGATACTCCATTTCTGACACAAAATTCCAGGTACTTATCTGTCTAATGGAATTTTCTCAGTAACACACTGTATAATTTCCCTTTTGTCACCTTCTTCATATTAATTATATTTGAATATATCACCCTGGAAAAGTCTTAAAATTAGGAGATTTCATTCCTTCCTTTGTTCGGTGTTTCTTAAAACTGTGTATATAAAGATGTTTTAAAAACTCCTGATATATCAGCTGCATTGAAGTTTAATTACTATGATGTTTTTTCCTGAATTCCAACGAATTGCTTTCTGCTACTATGTTATACAGAGCTGAACACTGTAGGATACATTTTAATTTTTTAAAGGAAGGCTCCTGAAAATGGTGCCCCAAATTTGCCTTAGCTTCTGCCCATTCAAAATGGAATGAAAAATGTTCAGATGTAGAGGAAGAATCTTATTTTGTTATTAAACTGAAGTGTAATACTTACCAGAATATACTATTTTTGGACAACACGCAAGGAAATTTTTGCGTAAATAAACCAAGGACTGCCATTTTTGGAACATTTAAGTTGACATACACCTAGAAAGAGTTATTGCTTTTTAGTACACTGTGCCTCAAAGTTCACTTTCCCTTTTACAGGCAAATGGAAAGTAAATCACTTTATGCCACTTTGCTGAGAGCAAGGAATGTTAAAAATAATAATATCAATATAGCATGATACTTTCTCTTCCATCAACTCTGATGTCATGTTGGATACTATGTTATTGTGTTATAGGTCCCAAGATGAAATGATTGACATATGAATCATATTTACCTTGACCAAGGAAAAATTGGAAAATGATAGGCTTGTCTAAAGGATTTATCTTCAGAGTAGTAGGAAGTGTAAAACAATCTAAAAGTATTCTTTAATAATGCCTCTTTATATACAATGCAACTCAGGACAACCGTGACCTAGTTTTGTACTATGAATTATCCTTAAATGTAACATTAATGAGCCATGCATATTTACCATGAAAACTGACAGTAATGTAGGTGCCCAGTGTCTAAAAAACCTGTGTTTTAATACATCAGACATATTTGATGTGGCAGTTACCACTGAAAAATAAATATTTACCAACAGTTTGTTGTGTGATGCTTTTTCCTGATACTTACAAATAATAGCAACTAGGGCCTCGATTTTGTTACAAGTCTTAGGAAACAGGTCCTATACAGGGTGCTGAATGCCTTGTAGTTTTTGGGTTACATTAGGGTATCATTACAGATTATGAGCAACACTACCTTTCCTAGTATGTTCCCATAAAATTATAATCTACCCTGGAAATGGTAAGCTTCTGCTTCTTTGGACTGTGCCTTTTTGGATGACTTTCTATTAGGATGGCATGAAGTGTCAACAGATCAAATGGAATTACCCGAAAGGAGAAGCAGAATAGGACAGCCCAATGCCCAGCTATTTCTGGTTGATGACTTGCACCAGCTGTTTCAGGCTGGGAAAATATATGTTCCAGCTATGCTGAGAAAGAGCATTTTCTGGATTCAGTGCAACGTGCTGCTACTTATACAGCAAACAAGGATTTAAAGTATCAAATCATCAACGATTTACTTTTACAAGTTACCTTCTTAAACCAGCATTACAATAGATGTACATTGCCTGTGGATGTGAAGCACCAGGCAAGAATTAAGCCCCTCTGACTTCCAAATGATCATCATTTAAAGAGCTATAATTCATATTTAATGAAGAAGAAATGGTAGAAAAAGTTTCCACAAACATTCCACAAAAGACTCTATGAACATTAATTTTTTGACCTCTGGTAAAAACCCTTCACTTTATCCTTTCATTGCATAGGCTGAAGCAACATATTTAGAGGAAGTTGGGTATTTTTAGAATGTTTTTATATAAAAGCTAATATTAGGAATAAATAATTGTTTAGATTTAGATGACATGATTGGAGAATTTCCTGAAATGTATAAAGAATGCTTGTTTTAATAAGGAAAGTAACTTCTTGCAAGCAGAATCAGAAAGAATACCAAGTCTTTATGTCCCTAACCTCGATGATGAAGAACAGAACTTAGTGGACAACCTCTCCTTTTTATGTAATTACTAAACTAGAGGATGAAAGGAACGCTGTGAATATGGTTGGATTTCTGTATTGCATTGGTAAAATGTGATGAAATCTTATTCTCACAACTGATCTAGATGTGCTTGAGTATAAGCATCTGAATGTGCTTTGCAGTCTGACTTAAATGAAAGTTAATGAGAACTGGCAAAGTATTGTGGGGTTGATAGGCAATGGACCTGAATTAGTTAAAGCCTTATTTAAAAATCCTCAACATCAATCTGGAGAAAAGTTCTTAATGTCAATTATAGGTGATAAGGAGAAGCTAAACACACCTGCAATGTCAGGGAAAAAAATGCAAGAATGAAAAATAATTTGCAAGAATAAAATCATTGAGGGAAGCAAATTAATATGTCTAGAGAACACAAACTTCTGTTGGAGAAATAATGTGTTCATCTGAATGCGCCTGGTAATGGCAAGAGAGATCTGGCTGCTGAAAAGCTGGTAGGATGGCACTGCTAAGGTAGGTTATTCTTATACCTGTCTGTTGTTCAGCTGGAAACTGCCACAGCTAACGGAAAGGAAGTGCTAGTGAAAAGGACTTCTCTCAAACTCTCTAACGTGGAAGGTTTTACGAGTTTTATTTTGAGAAGCACCAATCTCTAACCACAATTTCTCCTGGCATCTATTGCAGCTCTTGGAGAGTTCTGCCTTCCCCATTGGAGCTGCCTGGCTCAGCAGCAAGTCAATGCTCAGATCAGCCTGTGTGAAGGTTGAAACTGGACTTTATCTCGTCTACAATTTTCATCCCATCTCCTGCCCACAATGGAACTGTTCTAAATACCAAAGTGTTTTTGGCTGGGAAGGTCTTGTGCTGTCAGTCTTTCCCATTGAAGTTATTACACTTTTTATCAGTTAATTAAATATTCATTGAGGCATAGAAAAAGCATAAGGATGACCTTTGGTGTTGACAGAGAGCTGGGATGAAAAGAACTGTGATTGAGCCAATGTACAAGTATTTAAATATTGAGTGATCTTGTCTTGGAAGGGTAATGATCTTGAATTATGCAGAGGGATTAGAGTAGTTAAAATAATTTAGCTAAAGAGAAATTATTAGAAAAGGCTTTAGGAGAAGGTATCAGCCTGCTGATGATATACCAACAAAAGGGGTTAACATGATATTTCTTTGAGGTAGTTATAATCAAACTTGGAACTTTGTCAACATGTCAACAGAGCAATACTCCTGGTTTGGGATTATACAAGTTTTACACAAACTCTTTCTTTTCAAATATACATACCTTTACGATCAGAGTGAGTGAGTTTCACTGTATTGAAGAGGTACTTTGCTACCTACAGGAGTGTGGGACTCAACTATGGTGCCCACTCAAATGTTGAAAGAATGACCATCCTGGCTGTGATCAAAGGTCCTAACATGCAGTATCTGATGGTAACTGTAACAGAAAAGTAAAAGCATACAAGAATAAAACAAGTGATATGCATACCTAAAGTTTAGGTGATCAATGAGGTCATGAAGCAGCATGACTAAGGTAAATAAAAATAGTATTATGACAGTTGGCTAAGTTCCATATTCAGTTTTTCCATACCAGTCATGAATTTATATACTTCCATCATACCACTTCTCTGTTTTCTGAGCTGAAAAGCCCTTGTTTACTTAGTCTTTCCTTTGCTGTAAGGTGCTCCATATTGCTAATCATCTTTGTCACCTTATACATTGCTTTTCTATTTCTGTTATGTGTTTTCTGAGTGGGAGTGACTGATACTGTTCCCAGAATTCAAGATGTGGGCACACAGTTTAATTTTCTTCATTGTTTTAACTCCTTTAGAAGTAATTCCTAATATTCCACCTATCTCTTGACCAGTGAGCTGACATTTTCACAGTGTTCCCCACAGTGAGTCAGACAACACTTTCCTGAAAGGTAAGAGCAAATTTGAACTCCATGGCTGCAGCTATTCTTTCCAATTTTCATATGAAATGAATAGTTCTTATTGGACACAAAACACCAAAACATATTAAAGTGGGGCAGGTTGTCCTCTTTATTAGTTCTTTCATAAGAAAGGTTAGAAGCTGGACAATCTTGGACACTGAAATATCTTTCATAGAGTGTAATTTCTAGTCAACAATTTTTCAGGCATGTTAGGGTAGGGAGGATGGAAAGAAGGTTTCTAACGTAAATAGTGCTGCTACTGGCCATGTATCATGTTATGCAGGTAAACTGCCAAGTGCCAGATTCACTGGCAATCTAAGAGAGTACACAAGGTTCGGCAAAATATCTGTGATTTGCAACTGTTTTCCATGATTTAGCTCTACAAAGTCTGGAAACAGTATGAAATTAAAATCCATTGAGATCATATGAACAGTAGGAAAAATATAATTCAGAACTTCCCCATTCCTGATGCTGTTTATTTACTTCTGGAACTTTAGCTATTTTTCCAAGGACCTTAAACCATGGAAAAGATGAATGCTGCATACTTTTCCTTCAACAAAGAAGTTAATTCTCATCAAGTGGAAACAAATTTTTATTCTGTGCATTGAGTACTGGAAAACCATAAACCCTGAAGTGGCAATGCTGGAAGGTTTCTCATGCATAATAACAGAAAAAACAGACAATTTTACAGAAGTCTGGCTTAATTTCTTAACACTGCCTTATTAAGTGATAGCTCTGTGGCCAATTACTCTGAAGTTACTTATTTTATTACATATTAGATTTATAGGATGCTACTTATTTTTATTAAATTTCTGTCCTGCTTTTAACTTTTCCTTAAATGTATTACTATGGGTCACTTTGTTTACTATTATTCTAAAAAGGATAGGTTTTCTAAAAAGATAGGGTCCTTAGTTTGGCAAGCAATGATTTATGTATTTAGATATGAAGCAATGAACTGATGGCTTATTGGACATTTACTGTGTACACATACTAGTGTGGTAATCTCGTTTGCAGGTACAATCTGGATAATTGAAGAAATACCAGTGTATGCCTTACTTTTTTCAAATGGTGTCCTCCAGTGTCAAGCAATTCTACATGGCACACCGCTTTCCTTTGTGGAACAGGAATCACTTTACTGTAAATATCTGGTCGTAAAATCAGTAGAGAGAAATGTGCAAAAATGTATTCCAAAATAAATGTCAAATTATGTGCCAAAAGCATAGATTAGGTCACCTAAGTATGGTTACAAGTATGACAGTGTTCAAGAAAACTTCAATAAGAAGAAAGTAGAACAGACTTTGTATCACTTGTAGTAGCTTTAACAAAGTCCCCTTAAAATAATTTGTTAGAGTCCAACATCATCTAAACCACAACATTTCTGTTGAAAATGACACAAAGCAGAAGCAATTTCTAAATATGAAGTGAACATAGTTCATATTTTTAAATAAACACTTTGGATCACGGCTTTTTAAAATTTAGAATTAAGATTCACGGGGGGAAAAGTAAATGCCAGTACAAAGCTGAGTATCTGTTCATAGTTACAAAACTGCATTTCCCATGGCTATTGCAAATGCTGTTGGTGTATGTAGAAATGATTGCTTAAATAGCTAATGAACCATTAGCGTAAGAAATAACTCAATCTGAGCATGTGATTATTTCAAGAATAGTGGTATTATATGCAAGTTCCTACTTTTACTCATACCTGAGGTTTTCTTTTACATTTCTTGTCCTTCATGTGATTACTGCTGCAAGCAATAATAAGAAAACAAAATTTCTAGTAAACTGCTTGCTTCTTCCTAATTCAGGAACCACTGGACTCATTATTTCCAATCAAATCTACAGGCTCTAGAATTCAATATGTCATCTAAGGTTATTCAAATAAAACACAGGTAGCTTCAAGTATGATGGGAGTTTTATGACTTTTGTGCACATTAAATGGCTTTTGCAGCAATTCTTGTCAATGACCTCTGGCAGAGCTATTGGTAATAGGTTGATTGCTCACTATAGAGTTTCAGCTTCTATGTCTAGTAAAAGCAAAACAGACCTCCTGTGAATAAATTGTTCATTTTCTGTTTCTTACAAAGACTAGAAATCCACATAAGCATGATTTTAAAGGATGCTGTTTCACAACTGAAGGGATGTTGGAGACATATTCAATTACTTTTCTACTTCCCTTTTCATTTTCCTGATAAAATGACTCTGTAAATGTACTGCAATGTTTGTCAAATCCTGATGATGTTTTTGTTTTACTATTCCAAGACTTTTACAATACCGTCATAAAGGTACAAGTCTCTTTCCTACTACTTTTACAGGCATTTTTACAACCCACCAACTTCTAGTAGAAGTCTATCTGCTCTGGGAGCATTTAAACAGAAACAGATTGCTCTTTGTAATATTTTCTCCATCAGGTTCGTAAATAGTAACATAGTTATCCTCTAAAAGGTAATTTTAATTAGATTTATCTAATCAAAACAATGACTTGCTGAAATAATGTTCTTACCTTGCATATCATGCCCTTGCATGTCATAAAAAATGCCAACCTTGCCACAATTTAGACCAACAGATGCCAGTAAAAAAAAAATAACACGCTCTATGATGATTCGTATGAAAACTGGATATTTTCCTGAATTGCAATAGTTTGAATACACCCTCCTACAGTGGGGAACTTGGGGGTTTTCAATTTGTTATTTTTCTTCTTCTTCTTTTTTTTTTTTTCTTTTTTCTCTAACAATGAATGAATCAATAAAAGATGACAGTAAGTTGCACAGTATTTCCTGAGCTTCAGGAAAGAAAGAACTGCTTTACACAAAATTTGCTAAAACACTATAGTTAGTAGATTTACAGTATGAAAATGGGAAAATAGCTGAACTTTGGACAGTAACTATAATTTATACAACAGAAACTGAAGGTCCCTTTCCAGCACATTCTGTGCCTTTGTTGATGTGGTTCGAGGCAGCTGCCTCATGTCAAATAATTGCAGCAAGGATAAATACATAATTGCAGAGGTAGGCATAATGGAGAGAACATGGAATGAACATGATTGTCTGTATAGTTGCTGTTTTCCAGCTGAAACTGTTGTGACACTGTGGATTTTAGCAATTTTCTGACACTTTTTTGCATGACTTTCACAAAAATACTTATATACTTGGGCTTATGAACCCCCACATCCTTGTGAACTCACAGAAAATGTTCTTTGTATACTTGTTTATGTTCAAAAATTTAAAGCTCTTAGTACTTGTGTGTGAAGGAATATTTGTTTTCAAAGTATTAAAAGTAAGATGAGAGAGGACCATTTACTAAAGGATTGCATTTTTATCTGCTGTTCAGCTGACATGAAAGCAAAGACACCTTGCAAGACACAAAGGTGGAACATCTGAGTCACTGGGTACAGTCTGTACTAACTCCTGAGGAATATTCAGATGCTAATTTTAGAGAGTCTATCACATGCTGTAGCAAAGGAATGTGATGAATCACAACTGAATAATACCTGGTACTCAAGCAGCATATTCATCTGAGGATCTCGAAGTACATTACTAATATTTAATTATTTAAGTCTCACAACATCCTAGGAAGGTAGCTAAGTATTAATTTACCTTGTAAGAGATAGATTACTTCAGAAGAGGATTTGAAAGGTGCTGTTACAGCTTTTTAAATCAATTTATGACACTTTGAATGTTCTCAGCTAGACAATTCCTGACTTTCAGTGTACAGGGTGGATAATGCTGTGTTGGTGCATGAAACAAATGAAGTTTTGAAACAGAATTTTGGAGATATATAAAAAGGAGATTCCTTTTCCATGAGGAAACTTAGAGATGAATGAGGAATCAGGTCTTCCTCTCCTCTGCTAATTTCCCCATCATTCAGCCAGAATTTGTAAACTGTATTCTTGAAAGTAGATTTTTTTTCCTGATATTACTAAGCACTGATATTTCTGAAGTTCACTGACAGATAAGACACATAAAGTTCAGTTGGGTTTCAGGCCAGTTTTATAAATTATTACTTGGGTCCACCTGAATTTAAGGGATAATTCTGACCTTCATCTGTTCATTAGCCAAAAATCTGCTACTATAAATGACTATTTCATATGCCATTAAATAGATTCACTGACATATTTCACTCAAGGGTATACACAATCTATTGGCAATCACATCTTCTGATCTTTGTTTCTACTGCTTCATCTTGTGGTACTTTTTCATGAGCATCCTTAGTAGAATGTAATTTAATGAATTCTTGTCATTGCTGGCCCAGTCTCTTGACAAGCTTATTTCACAGGACATTACTGTGGTAAATTTCCTGGGCTCTCTTCTCCTGGATTACCCAACAGCCTTCTCAACTGCACTTTTGACTAGTGGATATGCCCTGTTACACTCCTAGAATTCTCTTCTGTGAGCTTAGTGATCTCAACTAATCTGTAAAATGCAACCCAGCAATAAGGTCTGGCTTGGAGGCATAATGTTTCCTGGAATTACCAACTATTTTCCATCAGGAAAAATGTAATATTACTTAAACATAAGAATATGTTTCCCAACGCTCTGTCTTACACTGTAAAACAAACAAATTCTATTCAATTTTGAATTATTTGTGAATTTTTTTTTTAGCTTTCTTCTAAAATTTCTGAGGATATTTTCATTACAAAGCTCTTCCAGTCACTTCTGACAGAACTAAAATCATCACAATATAAGCAGAAAACATGTCTTGGCTATAGGAACACTCACATGTTTTATTTCCTATTTTTTCTGTCTAGCAGCAATGGATGACCAGAAAATACCCATGTTCCCTTTACTTTGTAAGTTGGTTTCCAAAAACCCAGAATATGTTGGTGTTATGACTCGAGAGTTCTCTTCTTATTTGAAAGTATATTGATGGAAAAACTTAAATTGTGTATTTTAGGAGCAGCCCTGTACAAATTGGTGTAGGAACCTATGGGAAATGGCTTGATTCAAGGTCTCCCCTGGAATGTACTTTTACTTACTCCCACTGTAGTCGGAATGATGAAGACAAATCATGTTTTGTTTGGTGGATAAAAAAAAAAGTGTTCTCTAATTATAGTAACTATTACTCTGTTACAGTGTTAGTGACTTTGGACTGTCTGATGGTATTTAGGTAATCCTGACTGAAATAGAAATGTCTTAATTTAAGACCTTGAATTTAAATAAATTTAGGTAATTTTGTTCATTTTATACTGGGTCTGACCCATCAATGTTGAAATTTAGTCTTCAATATCTGTTCATGTGTAATCTATAAGTGTAATGTGGGATGAAAAAGAAAATTCTGATTGTGTGAAAAAATAGTTTTGAAGACCTGCGTTCCCCCTTAATTAGTTTTTCCACACTTACTTTAAAGAGGAGCTCAATTCAGACAACTCTAATTCAGAATATCAAGGGGTGTCGAAGAAACTACAAATCTCCATTTTCAAATCTCTCCTCTGCTAAATTTAAAAGCCCTAATTAGTATTCAAGGGTTTCTTTTGAGACCTTCCTGTTGAAATATTCAAAAGAGACATATGTTACAGAAACCTTTGTTTTTAGGCGGGAAAAAAATTAACAATTTTTTAATAAGCTCTGAAAGTAAAGACTTTTTTTTTCAAAAGTAAATACATTTACGAAAGTAAAGTTATATACTAATTTCTCTTTATTTTTCAGATATCTGACAGAAACAGGTATTTATTTTTTAAATTTAGCCCTCTTAAAAAGACTTGTGGAACACAGAAGACTCTTGAGAAGATGAAACTAGTTGAAATCATGATTGAAAATTCCTCTTTTAACAGCTGTAACTTTCTTGATCAGTTCCAAAGAATGAGAAGATGTTGCTGATAGCCTGAACTTGAAAGCATCTGCCTTTGCTTTTACCAGGTAATCTGCTTTAATTGTATTCCATAGGCCAGTGCTCAGAGAAAATCCAGTTATGGCAATAAATTGCAGTGTCCTGTAGTATGTCAACCTATCCACTGGGATAAACTTCAAATACCCTCAAAATAAGAAAAAAAAAAACAAACCCAAAACAAAAAAAAAAAAAAGAGAGAGAAGCTCCCAAAACCCAAAAAAGTACAGAGAAATCTTTTTTAAAAAAATTCCAACATATTATTTCACCTCTAGAGCTGTCATAATGGCTTAGATACGAAGTACAATATACAGCCAAATTTAGCTAGCACACCTGAAAATCTGAGAAAACTATTTATTACCTCTGTCTTTTTATATTTCTTTGGCTACTAGGTAGGTGGGACTGAAACATTGTGCCGTCTTTTTCTTCACTAGGCACCATACCAAGGTAAAAACATTTTTGGTGAAGTTTTATGGCTCTATAGTTTGCAAATTTTTTTGGGTGCTGGGATGATTTTATGAGTTTGGTATACAGGATAACTTACTTAGCTTAGAAAATAAATGCTTTGCAGAAATGATTTGTTTGTTTTACAGGTGAAGTGAGAAATATACAGCCTGGGGAGTTGGATCACATCCCTGACTTCATTTAACACAGCCCTTAGCCACAAAGTTCTCCAGCATCACTGTTGGTTAACAGCCAGGTGGGTATTAATGTGATGTATGCCAAATGTGTCTGAAAGATGTGTTCAGCCCCCCAGCAAAAAATGTTCCACATTCCTGCCTCAAAGCCTGAATCTATAAAAAAATGAATATTGAGTGTGGAGAAGTAGTCAAGGAAGGATGACTCAATCTGTTACAGAATGGAGATCTTAAATGTACACTGAGTATTTTGAGACTTCGGGTCAAAACTCACTCAAGTCATGTCTGGAAAAAATCTGTCATTATCTCAGTATTAGAATTCATTGATTAGGCTACGATGTAACAAAGAGCCTATAATTATTATTTTAAAAAGGAACAAGAATTGTCATGCTGAGATTAGTATTAAAGTACATTGCCAGAACATGAAACAGCTATTGTGTATTAACATCCCTTAAACTTTGTCACTTGACACAGAACATCTGTGAATCAAGCTGTCTTCTCTATACCTTTACAATGGCTTTTTAGTGGACTATATATGTCTACTATGGATCTGCAGCCCAAGTCTGAACCTTATTCAGACAGTGCAATTCTAGGGAAAAGGGAATTTTAGTGGTTCAGTTTTAGCAGAATTTATTACGTTTTGTTAGAAGACACCAACTCATAAGGCAAACTCTTCATGAGAACATGAAAATGTATGAAAAAAATAATTCTAGCTCATCAGTTGTTGGCAAAATTTTGTGAGATCTAGGAGGAGATAAACCTCCAGAAAATGTGTTTTATGTTTATAGGAAATGTAAGTCAAGGTGTTGGATGAGATAAATCTGTTAAAGCATTTATGAAAATGGACAAAAAATGCTGAATCCCTCCTCCAAGTAGACATTGCAGTTTTACCTGGGTATTTGACATCATAGAAAGTGATATAACCAGCTATTAAACACTAGTGGTTTCTACCTAAGAAATGTTTTATGATTAATAGAGTTGAATAGCTCTGCAGAAGAAATCTTGAGCAAATGACCTCCCCAAATTCAATACAGGTTCACTTTTGCTGTGCTACAGCTCGGGTGTAACCTCATTAGGTTGAGGAGCATCAATTATTTTTTACCTGATGATGTGTAGTATACATACTCATTAATAATAAAATCAGACACACATTTTAACCTTTTATTGAGCATATCTTTTCCTTAAAGTAAATGTGAAGAGTATTGGCACCAAAACTATTTATAACAGTTTTGACTTGCAACTCCTTTAGTATGGACTCATTGTTCTTCCAACTCTATACAACTGGAAGAAATAAAAAGGCATACACACACACACATTTGCCATTACTGTTTATACAGAATATTATTGTCTTAGTAGTTAGAACAGATCATCATACCCTAGTATAACGACAGTATTAAATAATTGCAAAGAAAACATTTATATGCAATTTGGTTTCTGGACAATTGCATTTAATGAACTGTGATTCTGAAGAAAAACAACACATTTTATTCTGTTATTTAGAAACAAGCCAACTTACTCTGAACTGTGTAAGCAAGTGTTTATCTCTGTAAAATACCACTGCTTCAGTTTTCTAAGCCAATAACACTTAATTACTCTTCTGACAGATGACATGTCATGTATGGAGAAGAGTCTATTTTGAATGGACTCTTCCTACCGTAACACTTCATGGAACTAGCGAAGATCCCTTTGGTGATGTGGCTGGCTCTGCCTTCCTCATTAGACTGTCAAGGTAGCACACACTGTCCTCTCACCAGAGTGTCCCAGCTAACCTCTAATCTTGCAGCTGTGCCTGCACAGGTGGGTGTCAGCAGGGCTGTGGAAGTACATTTGTTCATTTTCATGCAGCCTGGTACTGAAGCAGGACTTTGATTAATTTTTGGGTAGGAAGCTACCAGATAGCATATGGTAGCTATTTCAATGCAATGGCTATATTTCCTATTTTTCTATCAGTTTTTTTGAAAGACAGTGGCAGTAGTTCTGTGCTTCTACGGTAACTGTCTTAAATTGGACTTTCACACCTGGTGCTTTATTTCATTATTTCAACAATTGCTCTCTCCTTGTAGTTATTTTAAATAGTTTTTTTGTTTTTCAGGTTGTCCTCTAGATCCTAGACACCTTCCCATGAAACGAGGTGGTGTAAGACACATGATAGCTTAAATCAGTACTGACTTAGCTAAAGCTGTCAAGGCATTACCCATTTGGGGCGGTTTCTGTTACAGTAAATTTTTTTCAACAAGCTATTAAATTATCTGTTCCTGTCTCTTTGTTGGAAAGCACAAAGAAATGAATATCATTCTCAGTAACTTTTAATAAAAACTGAAGAATGATTATGGTTTGTAAGTACTTGTGCTATAGAGCAGTACACCACTTACATAATTGCACTGTGTGTGCTTTTTTCACGTTTTGATTAAGAGGTGACTCCACAATGCTCATACAGTTGAACTTAGTGCAATAAATTGAACTGGTCTTGGAAAATGGTATCAGCTTTTTTTTTTATTGCATTTTGGCTATACAGTGTTTTCTGTTACCATATCTAAAAAAGGTTGTCCATAGGGATTCTTATACCATATAAACATAAATAATATTATACAGGGATAAACAATATTTCCCATGAGATCTGGACTAATGTGTAACTCTCCTGATACTGACTGTGGTAACAAGTTCAAAACACAGTTTAGTAACCTTGGAAAGTAATTCATTTATTTGCCCGTTTTAGTGCCTGGTATAAGTGAACTGGCAGTATTACGTAAGTAAGTATTGCAATAATGGTCAATTCATAGAATTGCATAGGTTTGACACAAAATTGGTTATAATTTCATTTATCTGTAATTGTCCAAAGCCAACCTCACCTGACCTTCAAAGTAAATTGTGGTGCTATGTGTTCATGTGAAGTAAAAATTAAAGAATTGGTTGACATTTATATGGGGCAAAAGTGTGACTCGGTAAGAAATTAAATCAATTAGCATACTTAATAGATGACTAATATATTTTTGTTACACTTCAGGGATTTTGTAAATATCTCTTTTCTAATTGGCCCTGCTACCCTTTGAGAAGGGTAAGTAGCCTGCTGTGTACTGGCCAGAGCCCAGAGTTGAGCTGGATCCTCATGGTACCTGGCCTGTCTCAGACCCCAGTTTGCCTAGCCTGGTACCCCAACCCAAACAAGGGTCCTCAGGAGGTGCCTCTGATAAAACACAATAGTAGAGTGGATGTCTAGTAACACCACTTGTTCAGCCTCCAGAGATTTGTTGCTCAGGAACTTCTGCACCTGACGTGTCTTTCTGAGTAAATTTAAGAGATTAGGAAGAAACTCTCTCAGTTATTATCCCAAATAGACTTTGGCTTCCATCTGAAAAGGAAGGCAATGATCACAGTCACAGGTGGGTATAGGTCAAGATGAACTGGCAGTCCCTCAGTTGGACAATTTTGTGTTGTGGCTCTGTCTTTCTTCAGCCATGTCTTTGCTCCTTCTGCAAACTGACCTTTGCTCATTTGTTATATTTAACATTAACAGTATGTTTTAAAGGATTTGTGCATTTGACGTTCTCTTTGGTTTTACCAAACAAAACTCATAAATTTTAAAGAAGTAACTATATAAATCACGGAAATTAAGGAAACGAGTGAGGAAGGAAGGGAGCAACTAAAACAGGGTAAGCAGGCAAGGGGAGCTGTGTTCATCAGTATATGTTGTACTTTAAACTGTGCAACAAATGTCTGATAGCTAGCTAGGAGCATTAGCCTCAGTCACCACAGGTGTGATTTTGACAGATTTTACACTTCTGTTGCTCTTTTATTCATGCCCATAAACTTACCATTAGTTACACCTGAATATAATTGAGCATATATTAAGATTTTTTCCCAGAAAGAGAAGGGGTTTTTTTGTGTCTTCTTTTTTCTTTTAATTGTATAAAAAAGATGTTTTATGAGAACTTTTCTGCTTTTATCTTTACCGAAATGTACCTCAGATGAGTTAGAAGACTAGCTGAATTTATAACTTTGAAGATATTGCTGTTCAGTAAATGAGATTTCTACTTAATCTTTTCACTGAATTAGCAAGGATAATTAATTGATGAACCAATTTGTTTCCAGCAAGGAATTGCTAAGCATATACATTAAGTGCAGTGGGAATCAGATATTAAGACACTAATTTGTTATGAAAGTGCAGCACTTTGTGATATACTGAAGCCAGTACAGCCCGTGGCATTTAATTAATATTACAGATATCATAACAGCTGGCATTACACTAAGATTATGAAGATATATTGATACAATATGAACTTAATGGAATGAAACCTAAAATGAAGGGATGGCAATTTGTTCATTGTTTCGATATTGAACTGTGAGGCAAAATAATGTTTCAAGCCTTATTTTTTGTTTTTTTGTTATTTTGATAAAGAAACTTCTGCTTCTGATGTTCTCCAAATTTAAGAAATATGGAAAGGTATAATTTCATTACATAGAGCATTGTGGAAGGACCTGTCAGGCAGTATATCTTCTTCAGGTTGTATTTTTCTGAGTGCTGTGGGCAATTTTTTGGCAGCCATAGACAGTGCTGGTTTTTAAAGCCCTCTCCTTTGTCCTTAAGGGTCAGGTGGTTTACAGAGCACCCCAGGAAGCAGGTACTCTTTTATTTCTGTATTCTACATTTTCTTTTATTTGAAATGAATGGCTTGTATTGTATGTTCGTTGAGCTGGACAGCTAATGAAATCAAAAAACGGGACAAACCCAAAAGCATGCGGAACTGCTGCTCATTTTCTCTCTGTTTCTGTTGTCACAGCAGTCTGAGTCTGCCTATGCCTTTGCCTTGCTTTCTCTCCTGCAGGCTGGTACTCTGCTAGAGATGCACGGAAACCAGATGTTTGGAGGTTTGCAGAGTCTGGTACTTTAAGAAAAGAGATGTCAGGGCAGGGACTTCTCATGAAGTAGAAATTCACTATAAATGAGCTGGTTTTTTTCTCTGCAGATGTTCCTTTCCAACAGATGGGAGATTCTTTTGCTGAGGGCCAGAAGATTCAAATTATCGAGCTTTTTCTTCATTCCTTTGCCCCTCTGCACTGGATATGTGAGCTCTGCAGATGATACTGTGTTTTTTCCATGCATCCTCCTTGTACATCTGGGGAGACTGAATTCCTGTTATGTCTTATGACAATGAACTGTCCTGCACCAGATTTACTCCTTAGACAGAATTACACCTTAGTGGTTTGGTATCACAGAGTCCAGTCATACAAAATGTTAAATAACCTGTATTTCAATGCCGAGATAACAGGGCTACTATCAGACAGCACTGGTCACCGTGCAGTACCAGGACCTAAATATGTGTACTTGGTTAGAGGACGTTTTTATAATCTTACTTCATTTCACCTTTAAACTAAATACAAGAGTTTAAATAAATATCAGTGCTGATTGTTTACAGCTTTCTCCCCAGCATGGCTTTAAACATTTATTATTCTGACTCTTTTAAAATACATGGACAGTTTTTTACGACTATGTTAGGCAAACCTTCAGGGCAGCAGACAAGACAGGATATCATTCTGAGATTAAGGAAAGAAAATGAGAAAGAGGGATGTGAACAAAAGGCAGACCGAAGAGGAAGAGGATCATACTCTCTTTCCACTGCTGGAGGAAACCGCAGCCCCTATTGTGTGTGCTCTGAAAGTGATTATCTCCAGTCACTGGTTCTCTCAGAGTCTAATCCACTGATTCACTGTCTTTCTCATCAGGGCTGGAAAGGAGACATCAAAAAGCATTAATATCCACTATAACAAAGATCCACACCAAAGGGACCATTACCTAAGCTGCGTTAATATATTTGCTGGATAAATTTTGTTTCCCAAACACATTTTGAGGTGATTATTTACTCATTTGTAATACTTTCATTTTTCAGGGGACTTGACAGCTATTGTGGAAATGAAATGTAGCTGGCACTGCAGCTCCATGTGCTATCACTTTGATTACATGCATCCAAGGATTATGATTTTGAAACCACAGACGTCTGGGGCTTTGCTAATAACAGACAGGATTGTCAGCTGCCCTGTGTCAAGGATAACCTCCTCTCCCTGGGAAGCAGAGACTGAAGCGCCAGAGTTACGTCCTCACACCATGAGGTCTCTAATTAACTGCAGCACCCAGAGTAGGCCAGACTGAAATCAATATATCAAGCCCCTATTGACAGACAAAAAAAATCCTCAAACCCACCACTGATTTCAAAACAGGAGCAATGCATGTGTATTAGAATACTGCATTTTATCATTTTGCAGAGGTTGCTCAGTGCTTTGCTAAGATTTTGATAGGAGTTTTGTTTTTCTTGATTTCACAGAACTCTACTACTCTTGTCCGCCATTTATTGTACTATTATATGTAGTTACTTGCTTAAGTAATTGCACTGTGCAATAGTAGTGCCTGATGTGTGTAAGAGCAGTGTAGAGAAAACAACACAACATTACAGTGCAATACTAGTTGTTAGCTGGTGTTGACTCAGCTATACAAAATCTTGCATCAGGGCTCAGTTCTCCTCTGTGCTAAAAGGAGTGCATTCCCCCACTGTCCCATGCTACTGACCCAGGGAGCTTCCTTTGGTCACATCACCTCCCATCATACCACTGAGGAGCCCAGGCATGTTCCTCAGTCCCTCTTCGTCTGTCCCAGGCACCTGTCTGCTATCAGGACAGGTACTGGTGGACATGGTAATGCAAAGGACATGCCAAGGATCCTCTGCAAGTTGGACCTTTTGATTAAATGATTCTGAATAGCTACTCAAATGCTAAGATGGATTTAAAAAAAGTCATTAACACTAGAGCTACTTGTGCTCTGGATAATCCTCTATGAAACCTCAATTTGTGGCTGAGAAGACAGCATCTGTACTTCTGTTTATACATGGCACTTGGCCCACATAATATTTTCCTTACTGAGGCTTTCAGATGCAGTAAAATGCAAAAAATATGGTTTCCCCCTGGAAAGGCAATAAAAATGTTTAATACATTGAAATCTACAATGATTTCAGAAAGTAAGCATGGACAAAACTCAGTCCTCTTTGTGGTCTTATTAATTGATTCTTTCAAAGTGTGATTGGATACTTCCAACAAATCTGAGTCTGCAACGTGGTGTGGAGCCTTGGCTACATTTTTTGCTAGCTCAACTACATTCAGCTCTAGACGAAGAGGATAACAGCTGGACAGAGTTGAACCAGGCAAGGGAAAGAAATAATTTAATTTCTTTATTTTTTCATTATTCTGACTATAGTTTTTTAGTTCATCCTGGAGCTTTTGCATTCATTTGAATTCTTCTGTGCTATGATTGCTGTGTAACTGAAGATTGCCTGTATATGAATGCAAGACAACTTTACCATTTGAAGCTTCTACTTCTTTTTGCATTACATGTCTTGTATTGGAGCATCACACACACAAAATTGGTAACTGTGTCCTGAATGTGGCAGTCTGTTTAGCCACATAGGTTACCATTATGAACATCTCAACTAGCGACTCAGCTCTGCAGACTGGATTTCCATTTAACTTGTCTTTGAGATAATTTGAGTGCAATTTCAAAGTTGCTGGTAGGAACAGTTCTAGCTCAATGTGAGATCACCTTTCCATCGTGGTCAACAGTCCCACCTGTGATGGTGATGCCTGTTAGATCACCTGCATACCAAGCACCCTGAGAGGCTTGCCAGTGTTGAAGACAAAACCTTTCCTAGAATCAGTCTGTGGAGTAGCTTCTTTGCAAATAAGAGTGACTTGACCATTTTCTGAACTAAATGCATAATTCATTTCTCTCATTAAAGCTCTCCTTAGGCAAGAGTTTTCATTCCCTTACCATCTATAGGTGAGGAAGCAGGTATGAGTTTCATACCACATACTGTCTTGTACACTGATGGACAAAATAGACACACCTCTACATCAATCAACCTGTTATACCATGATGACAGAAAACAGCAGTATACTGGTAAAATGACAGTTTGAGATACTTGTGAGATTTTTAGTTTAAGTAACAAACAGTGATTGATTATATAAGTAGATGTTAACATCCAATTATAGGTGCATAAATAAAAATAGCATTCAGATTCTATTTGTTTGTTGGGCTACTTACTCATGAAAAACTGAAAATATGTAAAAATGTATACACAAAATTAGGTGATCTTTTAATATGAATATCATAATGGTTATTATGAAAGTCGACTGTATTTCCTATTAATAGGGTCTATAAAACTTGTAACACTGCTCTGACTGCTCTTTAATCAGTTAAAAAAAAAAAAAAAAGTTAGGTCAGGGGAAACCCCCAAAAATTTCAATTACATTTACAGCAGCCAGTGAAGGGGAACAAAATCAATGAAAGGAGCATACTTATTAGAGACCTGCAGTTGCCATAAAACTGAAACTAAATCACACCGACAGTGTCTGAACTTCAGATAAATTGTTTTGAATTCTGAATGGGAGCCTGGAGAAATAATGGAAATGATATTGCAGTTGTTGAAGGAATGAATAGAACTTTTTATATCTGTTGCCTCTCTAGATCTTGTTGGTATTTCAGGGATCAAACACTGATTTGTTATCTGGTTTATTATTATTTTTTGTATAGGGACTCCTATTGTTTCTCTAACAGATGAAACAGTGCTGTCAATCGCCTTGGCATTGACTGCTTAGAGAATTATGTGGTTTTTAGAGATGAGATATTTCTTCTTGGTAGCCATCCAAGGTGACCCATAGCTAAGCATCAGTTCTTGTTAAAAAAAGAAAAAAAAAAAAAAAAAAAGGACAAATGTAAGAGAAGGGAACAGACACAATAAGACATCCAGTTCAAACTTACTCTTTCTCTCAATAACTCATCAAGTTAATTTTCTGTGACATCTGCAATGAATGGAATCCCCTGCTCTTTTTTTGTTAATTTCTGTACTGGGGGCAGCTGCACTTCCTAAATTCGCTGTAATTGTTTGATGGTTTGGTTCAGAAAAGATTCAAAATTTAGCTTTCATATTAATTGCCTGAACTCCATAATTTACTTTTTGTAACATCCTTGAAAAAAGTTGTTGTAGTTAGATTTTATAACATATTTTGTTCTTTGCTTCCCTGTTGGATGGAACTTGCCTGCATGGACATTGCTTACGAGTCTTGTTAGAAAGCCCTGGGTAATAGGCCAACTGGTATTCTCAAGACAGTAATGATACATGTACAGAGGAAGTATGGAGGACTAGGAAAGTATCAGACTGCATTGGGAGAGAAGTTGCACCAAGGCCTATGTAACAATGGAATGCGACCCTTCACGCCAGCATTGTGACCTTGGTGCTGTGCTTTCCAGATTATGTATAGTATTGTTGCTTCATTTGAAATTATATAATTTTTTAGTTATGATTTTTTTTGCAGTTTTGTAGAGCTTATTGTAGATGTTGATAATTGCTGAGGTATAAATATTTATAGAAGCATGCATTGTTGGTAACACCAATGTGCTATACCATTTTATTGATGCAGAAATACTACATCCAGGATGAACATAACATTTGTATAGAAAGAAGGAACCTAAACTCTGAAGTGAAATTGTGGCCATTCTATGCTGAAATTAAATTTAAAATGATGCTTTGTGTATTGTGCACAAAGGGAATACTAAAATAGTTCCTGTGCAACTTGTGATAGGAAAACAATGGGACTAAAAACTGGCTTTATCAATGGGCTGACCACAGCACCTCTTTTTATTAAACAGGTTATACTGGAAAACAAATGGAGAGAAGTGTACGAGTCTGCTGTATTGCTAAATTTTCAGACAATTAACATGTTTTGCAGAACCAAAAAGTAATGTTCCTTTCACCAGTAAATATGAACTATTTCATCATCTGGTTCTAATAAAATTAATAATTCATGCATGTTAAAGTGTTGACATAAAAACTGGATAGGAAGGTATTACTGAGACTGTGAATTGATTCACAGGATTAATTTATGAGTCTGCATTGTGGGTTACCTTTATGAATTCTGATAATATGTTTCTAATGTGCATTACACCACTTGTGCTAGTCAAGTTACAGAAAAAGGTTAATTAATACAATATTTTTGTTAATATATATGTATGTAAATGGTATCCTCATACAAATGATGCAGTTTCTTTGAGGAAGAAGGGACTATTTGCAAGAGTTGTGTCAGCCCCTGGTGTGAGATGGTGAGTTAACTGTGTGTGAAGGACTAACTTCTGCAGATCGGTAACTGTGGGTGTTTGGGTGCCTGGATGTT
This sequence comes from Falco biarmicus, assembly GCF_023638135.1. NCBI lineage: Eukaryota > Metazoa > Chordata > Aves > Falconiformes > Falconidae > Falco > Falco biarmicus. The sequence goes on along the minus strand of NC_079311.1, from coordinate 19,175,740 downwards.
GAAGGGTTTGCCTATGAGTGTGTATGTTCACATACGGTAGTTAACAATGCAATGGAGAAATACACTATTTGATTACTCTGAAGAATGTGCTATGCTTTTTATTTAAAGGAAAATAATATGCAGTCATTCAGGGCTCTCATTTGGAATTAAATTCAAAACTTTTTTTCTTATGTAACTTTGATTCTTTGAGTCATGCCAGATCATGATCCATGTGTTGATGTATGTTTCAGATCTTTTACTTTCCAGATGAGTTCAGGCCCAAATTCTGGAATCGAGTAACCTTTGTAACTATGCACAGACATGGTTAGGCTTTTATTTGGGTTTGATTTTTTTTTTTTGTTTTTTTTTGTGCAATTTTCAATTCATCTGTATACTTCTAAATGAATTTGAATAATAACATACTTCATCAACAGTCTTTCAAGCAGCTATACTGTATGCCCTTTAAAGGCAGATTGTTGAAATCTCTAAAACTATTGTTTTAAAAGGTGCATTCTGGAAGCAAATTTAGAAAATGTCTTAAACTTTCAAATCTCTAGAGAAAGAGGACATTTAAGTGATTTGAAAAAGTTCAGATCTATCTGCATTTATCATCAAATCAAATAAAAGTAGTATCCACACTGATACCATTTGTATTTTCCTGAGCTTTCTTCTTCATCACCTCACTATACTGTTTCCATTTTCATCTGGCAGCGGTAAAACATAATAAACTATCGGCATTCACAGTTATGCACTGAAGAAACAGCCATGAGGTTATTCAAGAGCAGATCTTATTAGGCTGACCTACAATGAAAGCTAGTCTTTCTTAACAGCCTGTATAGGTTGGAGGAAATGTTGAGGTATATTTTTCACCTGGAATCCATAGTTAAGATACTGTTAGAAGCAAGCAGACCTCAACATGCATATCAGAAGGCAAGGTGAGGCAAAGCAAAGAAAAAGGCAAGGCAAGGAAAGGAAAAAGGCAAGGCAACACAAGGCAAGGCAAATAAGGAAAGAAAAAAGTGCTTAGTCTTCTGTGACTTACACATGGAATCTGCTGTGCTTTATTTTCCATTATTATCCCAAAGAGTTTGGTCCATTTACATTGCAGCTGGTCAGAAAGGTATTTCTGATTCTACTGCTGGAAAAGAAATTGATGTGCAATGGCTCATTAGGAATAATATTGGCGTTGGGAACTTTATTCTAAAATGAGAAGTACCCCTTTGGTATAAAGACCTACCCCAAAACTCCACCATAATGCAGAATGAAAGGACACTAATGAAATCACTGTAGATCACCATCAGTAGACACTGTGAGGTTGTAATGAACTCTGAAATGCTTGTCTAGTCTCTGAAGCATTGTGGATACCTAAATTTTGAGCACTTGAAAAAAAAATAATCTAGGCACCCACAGTGCTTCAGAGTCTTGATGATGCCTCAGGCTATGCTTCATTGTTCCTAGTCACACACTGTTCATTACATCTTATCATTTAATGGTAAATTATGCACCCAATGGATAACAGTAAAATTTGTTAAGGATAGTGCTATATTGTTTCTGCTCTCAGTGATCATAATACAGCCAATAGTTTGAAGTACAAGAAAAAGCTGTTCTGATTTTGACATCAGCTGATACCTGAAATGGGTCACAGAGTGAGTAGAAACTTTTGGCTGAAGACCTTCATTAGAAGTATTAAAAATAATCACTTATGCCGCTGAAGTGGGTTTTTTACTTGGATTGTAAGAATGCCAAGAGTAATGATCTACTGTAAGGAAAATATGTTTCAGAGGATTTTACATGGCAAATACGTGAATGAAAATTAAATGTTAATCATCTTACTAAAAAATTGCTTCTAAACATAAAACTGCAGCATAATACTGTGTAGGAAGGGCTGGATGTGTTTTATCATTGTACGGATATTCTGAGTCAGATGAGACATATGCTGTCCTCACAGCACACTTTTCTACTTCCCCTCCTGCAATGTATCTATCTGAAGGAATTATCCAAAGATTTGATATATGACTTTGAGTACAGTACGTTGAATCAAATCAACACTTCAGTTGTGTTTTCGTATCTGGTAAAATGGAAAGTATTTTCCATTCCACAGCCCCTTCCCTCAAGTTCCATGGGTCAAGCTGTGAAAGGCTAAAATAAGTGGAGAATTTATGTATTCCTGCAGCTCTTCATGATGATACACCTTCTAATACAAAGAAAAATTAAAATTAAGTGTAAGGAGCTGATTGGGATTGATTGTTTTTTGGGTTTGTTTGTTTGTTTGTTTGTTTCTCTTTTGACAGGTCACCCTTCAGGAGTGCTAGAACAGTGGAGTTTTATTTCTCCAGAGCTGAAGAAATCCAGTTTAATAGAGACCTACTAAATAATGTTGCTTTTACAGGTAAGATTATGCTGCTTAAAGGTAAGACATAAATTACTGAACAAGCCCTTAATGGAAAGCAGATGGTCAGTTAAAACATGGAAGAAGAGATTAACATAGGTGAAAAAGCTGAAAAATATATAGGTAAACAGTTCAGATCAGCACCCGCTTCACAACTTAGCTGAAACATGTGCTGAGAAACACTGGTCAGCACAAGCCAATATAGGCATGTTTATGAAAGTGTATAAGTACAAGCAGTATTTATGTGATAAGCTGTTGAACTGCAGGATGAGCAATGTTATTAATTTATCATGCAATTTTATCTGCTTTCTTACTCCTGGTCATCTATCTACCTTCTCTGGATTTGTTCATGTGGCTGCAAACCAGAGCTGGACATGACCTCAGATGCTGTTGTCTGCCTGGTGAAATGCAGCAGCTCGCTGTGTGACAAAATGGCTTCGTTTAAACTGCCCACAAATTGAATCTTACAGATTAATCTCATGACATTTCTGTGCGTAAAGAAGCTCTGAAAGAATGCCTATTTGGTCTCTGGTGGCCTGGCTTTCAATATTGTTTACACACCTAATGATACAGAAAGACATCTGATGGGATTTTCTTTGGCTCTGAGGCATCAAAATGAAAGGATTTACGTGTCTGAACACTGCTGCAAGTTCAGAAGCCCTTATCTGTCCTGACCTGCATATTTAGGAACAAAAGTTTATAGTTTTTAAAGTATTTAGAAAGCTAGTTTACTTCATAGGAAGTCAGAAAAAGAGCATCAGTAAGAGACGTGGGAGAAAAAAACCAGGTGGTGTTCTTCAAATTTAATTGGTATTTGTTCAAGTTAATTCTGTGTCTTCAAAGACTCATTGGTAATGTCTCTCCATTGCTTTGCTGAAGTACCCCATTCATAAAATAGGAAATAATATACTTTGGTCTTAGCCTCTGTGATGAGGCCTCAACCTGACAGAGGAAGAGGAAGCGAGAGGTAGAAAGAACATTAGCGTATAAGATCTTTGTGTGCAGCCTGGTCTTTAGTACTAGATGATTTAAACTAGGTGAGTATCTTGCTCCTAAATATTTCTTTACTTGATTTTGGTGATTTTATTCTAGGCAATGTATATGGAATGTGGAAAGTTGTTCAGCTAGTTTTTCACTGAAGAAGTGTTGAAATTTACATGATAGAAACAATTATCCTCATTCTCAAATAAAGGCATCAATAACAGAGACTAGTTTGAGAAAGTTTCAGTTTAGAAAATTCATTTTTTTCTCTTTTGTGTTTGTACCTCAAAAGTGTTTTTAATACTGAAGTTGCCACCAGGCAACCATTGTAATGAAAGAAGTCATCATGACGGGTATGCTTTTCTCATATTCTGAAACACAAAGGCCTACAGTCAACATCCTTCTTTTTTATGATTTAACATTTTCCTTTTGTTTATTTCAAAAGCCAATTTTACATTTCATTAGGTAGAACAATATACCATCAATCTTATAGGCAATTACAAGCTCCAGCGACAGCACATACCACATGGAGGCTAAACATGAAATGCAGAAAGTAGCGAGAAAGTACAATACCCATCTGTTGAATAATTTTTTTATCAATGCATGGAACAGAATAGAATAGAATAGAATAGAATAGAATAGAATAGAATAGAATAGAATAGAATAGAATAGAATAGAATAGAATAGAATAGAATAGAATAGAATAGACAATTTCAGGTGGAAGGGACCTACAACTACCATCTGTCTGACTAATTCAGGGCTGACCAAGTTAAAGCACGTTGCTAAGGGCATCGTCCAAATGCCTCCTAAACACTGACATGTTTGGGACATCAACCACCTCTCTAAGAAGCCTGTTCCATTGTCTGACCTACCTCTAGGTGAAGAAATGATTCCTGATGTCCAGTCTAAACCTGCCCTGGCACAGCTCTGCGGCATTCCCGCGTGTCCTGTCACTGGATAACAGGGAGGAGAGATCAGCACCTCTCTCTCCACTTCCCCTCCTCAGGAAGCTGCAGAGAGCAGTGAGGTCACCCCTCAGCCTCCTTTTTTCCACGTTACACAAGCCCAAAGTCCTCAGCCATTTCTCATAGGACATGTCTTCCAGCCCTTCCACCGGCTTTGTTGACCTCCTCTGGATGTATTCAAAGACCTTCAGTTCAGATCCTTCATAAACTGTGGGGCCCAGAATCGCACACAGCATTCAGGGTGAGGCTGCACCAATGCTGAATCACCTCTTTTGACCCTCTTGCTATACTGTGTTTGGTGCACCCCAGGATGCAATTTGCCTTCTTGGTGGCCAGGGCTTACTGATGACTAATGTTAACGCTGCTGTTGACCAGCATCCCCAGATCTCTTTCTGCAGCACTGCTCTCCAGCTGCCCTCTCCCAGTTTCTATTTGTGGCCTGCATTACTCTGTCTTAGGCGTAGGATCTGGCATTTGGACTTGTTAAATTTCCTCCCATTAATCATAACCCAATGTTCTGCAAGGCCTCTGGTCCCTCAAGAAAATCAACACCTCCCAGACTGGTGCTATAGGCAAACCTGCTAATGGTGCACTGAACTCCTGCATCCAGATCATTGGCAAACACATTACATAGCACTGGCCCTAGAACCGAGCGCTGAGGAGCACCACTGGGGACCAGCTGTCAGCCAGATGTAGCCCCATTCACTACAAGGGGCCTCTGAGCTCTGCCCCTCAGCCAGTTCTTCACCCAGTGCACTGCAAACCTGCTCAGCCCAGAGCTGGACAGCCTGTCCAGGAGGATGCTATGAGGGACTTAGCAAAATCCAGAAAAACTACATCCACCGCCTTCCCTTCATCCACTAGGAGGGTGACCTTCTTGTAGAAGGATATCAAATCAGTTAAAAAGGATTTTGCTTTTGTGAGCTCATGTTGACTGTGTCTGATGATTGCAGTATTTAAATGCCTTTCAGTGGTATCCAGTATAACCTTCTCCATAATTTTTGAAGGAACTAAGGTTAGACTAACAGGTCTGTAGTTCCCTAGTTCCCTTTCCTCACACCTTTCTTGTAAGTTGGAATGACATTGGCTAGCTCTCAGTCAGCAGGGACCTTCCCAGACTCCCAAGACCTTTGGCAGACGATAGAGAGGGGTCCTGCCGTAATATCCACTATCTCCTTCAGTACTCTGGGAGGAATCCCATCAGGTTCCATGGGCTTGTGAGCATTCATCTGATACAGCTGGCCCTGTACTATGTCAGTGTCCACAAACAGAAACTCCCTGTTCCTACACTCACGGTCCTCTGATTCAGGGAACTGAGCAGCCCAAGGTCTATCAGCATTATTAAATATTGAGGCAAAAACCAGATTGAATATCTCAGCTTTTTCTTCATCCCTATTAGTCAGATGGCCATCTTCAATAAGTATCAGTCCGATGTTTTCTTTAGACCTCCTCTTATTTTTAACATACTTAGAAGAGCCCTTCTTGTCTTAAACCACACTGGCAAGTTTCAACTCGCAGCTGAGTTTTGGCCTTCCATATCTTCTCCCTGCATAAATGAACCACAGCTCTGTACTCTTACTGTGCAGCCTGACCTTGCTTCCAGAGATTGTAGTTTCTTTTCCCTCATTAGCTCTGCAAGGAGTTCCCTGTTCAGCCGAACTGTTCTGTCCTGTGTACTTGATCTCTCTCTTGTTCCTGTGTTTCTAAAACGTGGTATTTAAAGTTCTTCAAGACTGACCAGCACTCGTGGTGTCCCAAGCCCTCAAAAGCAGGTTTCCAGGGTAATCTGCTGAATAGATTACCTGAATAGCTTACATTTTGCTCTCCTGAAGTCCAGGGTAGTAATTTGGCTGTCTTTTTTTCTCATTACAGTGAAAATTTTAAACTCAACTATTTCATGACCACTGTGACCAAGACAGCTGCCTACCATCACATCCCCCACAGGTCCTTCGCTTTCCACAAACAGCAAGTCTAGGAGGGCACCTTTCTTAGTTGGCTCATTCAGTATCTGACAAGAAGTTATCTCCTACAAACTTCAAGAATTTCTAAGACCTGCTTCTCAGAGCAGTGTGCTATTCCCTGTTGATGTCTGTGTCTGAGAAGTTGAAATCTCCCATAAGAATGGCTAACAATTCAGAGATTTTTTCCCCGTTGTGTGTGGAATAATTCACTGCTATCATCCTGGCTGGGAAAATCAGTAGTAGACACCCACTACAACACCTCCTCTGTTTTTCATCCCTCTAATCCTTACCCAGAGGCTCTCAACCACATCATGACTAACTACAAGTGCTGTGAAATCAGACCTCTCCCTTATGCATACTGTGATGCTTCCATCTAGCCTGCCCTGCCTATGCCTCCTGAAGAGTCTGTAGTCCACCATCCTTGCACTCCAACTGTGGGACTCATTGCACCAAGCCTCACCAATAAACAATGATATCATAGTTCTGGGAGCTGACCAACACTTCCAGTTCATCCTGTTTATTTCTCATACTGTGTGTGTTGGTGCACAAGCATTTCAGGTATGCTCCCAAGCCCTCTGTACTCTCAGGAGCAGTATAAATGATCCCACTAAGATAGCCACCCTTGGGCAATGCCATGCCAACCCTTGGTTTACCTACTGCTGTCCTGTTGGCATCCCCTTCCCACATCAATGCTTCTTTAAATCTCTCTCAATGAGCCCCACCAGCTTACATTCCAAGATATGTTTTCCCTGTCAGGACAGGTAGATCCCATCAGGCCCCAACTTACCTTGTCTTATGAAGGCTCTTCCCTGGTGTAAAACCCCAAAGTTTTGGTGGAAGCACCATTCCTGTAGTCAGGTATTGATATTCTGGGCTCTCCTGTTTCTTCCAAAGTCTCCCCCCATCACTAGGAGATTTGAGGAAAATACTACCTGTGCTCCTGATTTTTTAGCATTCTTCCCAGGGCTCTGAATTCTCTTTTCACTGACATCAGACATTGTTGCACAGACAGGTAACAACATTATATTATGAAGCAACATAAAACCAAAGCCACTACATTAAGAAATACTGTACTTTATCCGAGAAAAATGTAAATTTTCCCAAATTTAAGTGAGATTTGCAGCACTTGCTTGGCAACCCTTCTGTATCTTGATTTAGGGTGAGAGGAAAAAAATTCTGGGCTATGAAAAAACTATTTGAGATCTCAGGATTCTTTCCATTTTGTTACCATCACTTTTCAGGATCAGAAATCCAATGACACATTTTTAAAAGAACACTGAGCTCATCTTTAATTTAATCACAGAACTGTCCATGTATTGAACTTGCATGCAAACCACTGATTATGATGCCTATTGTTCCTTCTTTCTTGACCCTTTCAAAAAACTCTAAAACATTTGTAAATCTGGATCTTTAGAAAAGTAATGTTGACACTTCTGAAGTAAATCATAGTTATCTAGACATCTACTAATTCTGTCTCTTAGTGTGCTGGCTACTCGTTTTGTTTCTTCTTATTTTAGTTTTTGCAATCTGAATGCTGCAGCTTTTCTTTTTGAATTTTCTTCAGTTTATTTGCTGACTACACGCAAGAATAGTGTAACTTGCCAGTCTTGACATTCTGTGAGTTTTCAAGTTGTTTTTTTTTTGTTTGTGATTTGTTTATTTGTTTTTGGCGATCAATGTCTTAACACAGCCTGGGTATTTTTTATGTTAAATATTAAAAAAAGGCCATGTTCAAAATTCTGCCTTTTTAGAGAATCCCATAGCAAACACCCTGGGCAATGTCTGTTTGTTTAATTGTAATAGCCTAAACTCTGTCACTTGCCTGTTAGGTTGAATTGTTGAACTTACAATTGGAAGTTAAATTTCAAATACTCTTAGTGTGAAGTTGTTTGGCCTTATTCGGTTACTTGCATTCTTTCTAGCTTCCTGTCTCTCATCTGGCACTTATTTATCACATGGCACTCAAATGAATAGGAGTAATTTCAGTGCAAAAACATAGTTTTGTCTGTTTTGGGGGCATATTTTGTGTTTGAGAATGTAATGAGGCTAAAAATTATATATATATATATATATAATATATCACTATTTTGTTCATGTTGTGCAATGTGATATAAAAGGAGTTCCAACAGTGTTGGCACAATTATATGGGGCATGCAGGAACAAAACCACATGTCATTTATTCCCTTCTTTTTGCCAACATAACTTCAAGATCCCAAACAAAATGCAATATAGTTAAGTAGCAACTAATACTTAATATTGACAGATTATTTATTATTATAAAAAGGACATATTTTTACCAAGACAATTGAACGCCAAATATACCTTTGATGTTTGCATAATTAAGAAAAATTCTGGAAAGTTTACTAATTTCTCCCAGATCTAATTTGCTAATAATTCTCCCAGATCCATATAAAGTCAGTAGAATTCAATTTTTCCTCCAGTTTCTGCACTAACTCTGAAAAGCCCAGAGGAAGGAGCTGCTCTTATTTCTTAATGGCTAGTGAAAGCAATAGGATACTTCCTTTGCTATTGTAAATGGGATGATTTTTTAAATTTTCATTTGAATTGAAAAAACAGTAGTGAAGAATATGACTGTTCCGAAGTAGGAAGCTTTTCCAGTATGTGTACTACTGCCATTGAGATAGCTCAATTTTTTAACTTTTTTAAATTAGAAATTCTCAGCTCCTTTCCACCCCCAAGTTTCTTGGCCTGCATGGAATTGCAGTAAAATAAATGACATTTAATTTATCATTATGGTCTCACAATGTAATGCTAAAAGATTTGGAATATTTTCAGATTAACCACATTTCATGAAACGCTGTTAAGCTTTAGCAATTCTTTCTGTTGCTCAGAGCTATCCTTGCTTTCTTGCTTCTTTCTAAATTTTTACCAGCCACATGGCTACTACATTTGCAAATTCCTTTGCTGAATCAGGTTAAAATAAATAAAATTAAAACTGAGAACTCTTGAGTGGGGTTGATTCTTGCTTTTGAAAAAAACCCAAAATTTCTGAATACCTTTAGTCTGTCCAAGCAGTCCCTCAATGAACTTATTTAAATGGGATTATTCATCATGGAAATGTACTGCTTACTGCAAGTAAAACATGCAGTACCTTTTTAAAATGTGTAACTATGTGAGAAATCTCCCTGGAATTAAGCATGTGCTTCAGGTGCTTTTCTGAATTTAGGCTTTTGTAAAGTTAATTAAAAGATTTTTTTCCCCTTCTGCATCTTTTGTTTCAAATTGTACATTATTTTTTCTTTTTAAAATAGAGACCTTGAGGCAGATTCTTTCTGGATTCTACTAAAATTCTGCTAAAGAAATTTAGTACACCTAATATACTTGGGTATTTTTGAGTACTTCATAAGTTGCTATCTCCAAGGATTTATACACTTTGGAAACCTCCACCCTCCCTACAAAAATATGTTTATTATTTGATAAATCAAATGCATATTACTTATTTCTGACAATGAAGAATTCCATACAGCAGTAAGGCTCCAGTGCGGGATGGACCTACCCATTTAGTGATCGTATTCCATAGGTTCTTATCTGCTTCAAATACACTTGCCTGAAGTAATACCAAAAAGAAAAAAAGGAAGGAAGAAAACCCATTCCACTAAAAAAAAAAAGAGAAAAAAAAAAAAAAAAAGAGAAAAATGGCAAATTCATTTAGCTACTTGGCTCATATGGTTAATCTCAGAGTTAAATGGATTCAAGGATGAAAATTACAGCAAAAGAAACCATTTCAGGCCGGTTCATCATACCCTCAGCTGTCCTGTCCCATCAGGCTGGTCAGCTGAAGCTCCAAAAGGTGCTCCTTTAAGGGACAAACACTCCTTTCTGCAGCCCAGAGCAGTAATGAGCTCCCCAGGCTCACTGTGGGCAGGAGTGGGAGACACCACAGGCAAGCTGTGGTGGGTAGGGTCCTTATGCTCGGCTTTGCCTGGAGGTGATGTCTCTGTGCTGCTGGCAGAGCTTGGACACTATCTGGGCTAATGATGATCATAGTCAAATTAGAGGCTATTCTCACTCCTGCTTGTTCAGCCAAAGAGAGAAGAAAGGTGGCTTAGAATCATCCTCTCCTCTCCTCTGTCTCCCACTTTTGAATTTTCCTGAGCACTTGGCTCTGCTAAAGTTTATTATACTAACTGAAATTAAGCAAACCATTTTCCAGTTATAGGCAGTAGAACGTGTTCATAGTTCAGAAATGGACATTCTTTGTATCCTTCCTGCGGTTCTGTTCAAATATGTCAGGAGTGGCACCTTCCCTGCCTGTTATAAAAGGGTGGAAACCTGTAATGAACCAAAGCACACACAACATCTTTTGCCATCTGCAGAGCTTCCAAACCTTTGCTAATTTTATGGAGATTGGCCAAAGACTAGGTAAGCCAGAATCCCAATTAAAAACATGCATCAATGCATGGACTGGAAGGTAAATATGTTATAGGTACAAATGATGAGAAAGCAGTCAGTGAAAAACATAGAGCAGCCAAGAAAATTCAGCAAATATAAACAGGGATACCTAACAATTCTGTGGATAAAATATTAGGCAGAGAAAGGTAAGAATGGTCTTTTGGAAAAGAGGCAAGACAGTCTGTAAAACAAATTTGAGTAAGGCAGAAAAGCTTCAAAACTAGAGTGACATTACCCTGCTATAAAACTTTTAAACTTTCCTGCTATAAGCTGCTTCTTCCTCTCTCCCAGTACTTTGTCAAGACAGATGAATCATGGTGCACTTACTCTAGCTAAAATAAACCTTGAATTTTAGAGCTTCATTACTTTCACTTTTTTTTTTTTCCTCCTGGATTGTCAAATGGAAAGATTTATTCACGCTGAGATTAATGTGCAACAAGACTCAAGTATTTATAGCTGAATATTTGTCATTTTTAAAAAATTGTAAACAACCAGCAAAGCAAATGTATCTTTGTAGTCCTTCAGGCTAATGGTTTTAGTTCTGCTTTTTATTTTAAATGAGTGGGATATAGCTGCATGGTAGCAAAATTACATAGACATCTAAATGGCCATACAGTATGGAACTGTGAATTTTCTCTCTGATACAAACACAAGATAATAGGAGGTGAAAGGTGGCTGTTGTTACTGTCTGAATAAATGAGAACAATACATTTGGAAAGAAAAGAGAAATAACAGTGGCAACTTAAGAACTGGAAATAAAGTAAAACAATAGTTTTCTATTTTGTCTGAAAAGATGGGGAAAAAGGAGATAAACCATGGAAGAGATCAGCCACACACTAGAGAATATAGTTGGCTTGACTCTCATCTACACTGATCCTGAATGAAAAGTACTGTTTAATGTAGTCCCTTTGCTCATGGCAAGTGCAGGAGCCTACATGAAAACCAGGAGTAAGGAGAAAATTGGTTCAAAGGCTGGGGCGAAGTCTTCTAAGAGGCATCTATGGTGTCTCTCACGATAGAGTTTATCTCCTGATTGGTTGTAGTATATCACCACAGATTGTCACCTTATCTCCAGAAAAATTAAATAACAATGTTAATGGGCTGCCAGGCTGCCAGTCTGAGAAGAATATATTATACTCTACTCTACTCTACTCTACTCTACTCTACTCTACTCTACTCTACTCTACAATACTCTACAATACTCTACTATACTATACTATGATATAATAAGATAGAATGGAATAGAATGGAATAGAATTAGAATAGAATAGAATAGAATAGAATAGAATAGAATAGAATAGAATAGAATAGAATAGAATAGAATAGAATAGAATAGAATAGAATAGAATAGAATAGAATAGAATAGAATAGAATAGAATAGAATAGAATAGAATAGAATAGAATAGAATAGAATAGAATAGAATAATTACAGTTGGAAGAGACTTACAACAATCATCTGCTCCATCTGCCTGAACAATTTGGGGCTGACCAAAAGCTAAAGCCCACTGTGAACCTCAGTACTAGTGGAGATCATGGCATTGAGTAAAGAGATGCCCTGGAGGATGCAGAAACAGGCTTGCATGGGTTCTTCTGGCAGGTCCATGACTGCTGCCAGCAGTGCTGAAAGGACACAAGCATGCAGCAATGTACCACCAGAATATGGAAAACATGTTAGTTGTGCCTTTTCTGGTACAGTTGTAGATTAATTAGTGTTTGCCCCCGTCAGGGATTACGCTGAGCTAAACCAAGAGACAGCATATCACTGTGCTGCTACAACAGTGCAGTGCTACACTGAGTCAGCATATCCCTGCTCCTCTAAGCAGAAAATCAACACTGAATCAAGGTGCTTGTTGCATCATTTCTGCTAGTCAGGTGTGCTAGTGGATTCAGAAGGCTCTGCTTTTCTCCTTGTGCAAAAGTGTATGTTTGTTCTATAGAATCATAGAATCATTCAGGTCAGAAAAGACCTTTGAGGTAGTCAGGTCCAACTGTTAACCCACCACTGCCACGTCCATCACTAAACCAGGTCCCCAAGCACCGCATCTACACATTTTTTAAACACCTCCAAGTATGGTGACTCTACAACCTCCGTGGGCAGCCTGCTCCAATGCTTCACCACACTTGCCATAAATAAATTTTTCCTAATATCCAATCTAAACCTCCCCTGGCATAACTTGAGGATATTTCCTTTTTTTCTGTCACTTGTTGTCTGGGAGAAGAGACTGACCCCCACCTGTCTGCAGCCTCCTGTCAGGTAGTGGTAGAGAGATAAGGATCCTTGTGAGTGTCCTCTTCTCCAGGCCAAACACCCCCAGTTCCCTCAGTGGCTCCTCATCAGCCCTGTGCCCCAGCCCCTTCCCCAGCCCCGCTGCCCGTCTCTGGACACGCTGCAGCCCCTCAATGTCCCCCTTGCAGAGAGGGGCCCAGACCTGAACACAGGGTTCGAGGGGCGGCCTCAGCAGTGCCCAGTGCAGGGGGACGGTCACTGCCCTGGTCCTGCTGGCCACACTGCTGGGGACACCAGCCAGGGTGCTGCTGGCCGCCTGGGCCCCCTGGGCACACTGCTGGCTCCTGCCCAGCCGGCCGTCACCCAGCACCCCCAGGCCCTTTCCCACCAGGTGGATACAGGTGATACAGGAGATGTTCTAAAATCAGTTTTTCAGAAAGAAAAAATGATTGTCAGGAAAAAGACCTGTTTTTAGGGCGCCAGGGCTTAGCACATCCTTCTACACATATATTCACACGACAGATCTGCCTCACTTGTGCTATACTACACAGGAGAAAATGATCTAGAACTAATTCTACTATGAATATTATCAGAGCAGATATTTTTCCTTGTGATATCTGATATCCTTCAAATTTGCTAATCATGCAGGCAGCACGAGTTATTTCTGAATTGAGAAGTAATAACAGGTAACTCTGTTGTTACCACAGACTTGTTTTTACCAGCTGCATGTTTTATTTAAAGCTAGGTTGTGTGTAAAGATCTGGGTGTGAAAGGGTATGACAAACAAAACTCGATTATATGTCAGACCTTTAAATAAAATAAATTCTGCTCAGTTGAAATGTGCACATGTGAATTAGTCATTTGGTATTTAACTAACATAGTAATCAATTTAAAGACTCCAGACATTTAAGATTTTATTTATCCATTTATTTCCTAGCCTGTCTGTGTGCATGCCAGAAATGGTAATGTTCTACCAGCCAGATGAGAAAAGTAGAAAAAAAGGACAGGCTTTATAAGGTTTGCTGTATAAGATCTCCCTTCCAGAACCCCTGAGGTGGAATTCAAATCTATGGCTTAATTTTTAAATATGATAGGGATAAAAAAAACTTTTTTGATTATTTAAGAAATATTACAAGATTCAGGAGATTATTTCATTAAAGGACATGTAGCACTCTTGTATGCTTATCATATCAGATTGACCTAGTAATGTTTATAACTGTAACTAATTTTGAGACTAATCTCTTCATACTGTGTCCATGGCTCTTATTCCAGGCAATGGAATTAAAGATAGAGAGCATTTTGCAGGATTCTGTCCTGTTCCTCTAAAATTAGTTACAGAAGCCTCAAAACCAGCAAGCAGAATGTGAATTCAGTGACCCCTACTTAAAAAAAAACAACAACAAACAAAGGAAACCACTGCAACAAAAGGTAGCCAGAGGAGTAAATAGTGCTCCAGTTTTACAGCAGCTCAATAGCTGGGGCACTTGTCCAACGATGGTGTTGGAGACTGCCTATATTTTACATTAAGCAATAATGTAATATCCTGAAACAGAAACCAACCAAACGTCTTTTGTTCCCCTTCTCCTGTTCAATCAGTGAATGCTTAACCTGCCTGTGCTAGATGGAAGTGCCAGGCCTAGGAGAATGGGTCAAACCCACTTTCCTTCACATAAATTAGCCTTCAGATTAATGGTTATGTTTTAAGAAAGGTATAAAGGATTGAAAGATCAAGAAAAGAAATTAGCAGGTTTTCAGTTGATGTCTACGCTACTCAATGTTGTCCTGTACTGAGTACCTCAGTATTGACATGTAGGGTGAAAGCTGGAAGAATGACAACTGTATTTTCCTAAAAATCTTTTTGCTGCTTTATTTTTGTAGAAAGCAGAGTTGTGAGTCCTGTTTGTTTTCAAACTACAGTGAAAGAGGTATCCAAGTCACAGAAAAGAAGGAAGATTGATTTGCATAGCTATCCCATGTATTTTTTATGGTCTAACATAAGAAGTTCTGAGTTCAGGGAGACATATATAAAGTGGTCCGTGCAAGCACTCTAGTTTGTACGTACCACTTGGCAACTCAGATCCCCTTGGGTGCACTGTCTGGCAAGGAGCATTTAAGCTGAGGTCATGCATTCTGCTCCGGCAGTCAAGGACCTAACTACCTTTTTTAGTTGAGTGCCAAGTTTTTGAAATAATATATTCAAAAGATGTTTCAAATGTTTGGTTGTCTGTGAAAAATAAAAGAATTTAACTAAAAGTCAGGTAATGAGTATCTTCTGTTAATCAGACTTGACTGTAGTCCTTGTAGGTTTTGAACAGCCTAGCAAATACTGCTAAGAAGAAACAGGCACCTCCACTTTATACCAGCAATAAAAAGGTGGAGTAAAGCTTTTTCACAACTATTTCACTCCTTTACTCATCAGAAACTTCGCTTATCTGAAGCACTTGAAAGACTTGAATTTGTTCAATAAGTAATTAATATAAAAGCCAATTATGAACTATGGTGTTAGCCATGCTTGTTTTCTCATTGCATACATTTTCTTCCTACATCAAAAAGCTAGCACTGTCTCTTCACAGAAATAAATTGAGTGAACAACAGTTGGAGTCTTTGGAAGACATTTTAAAAATTGTTATAGACCTTAACTGCTGTTCTTTAGAAATTTTCTAATTGCTATAGGTAACTAATCTCACTTTCTGAATTCCCTTTGACTAATGTCATATCGGATGGCTGTATCATAATGTTATGTAACACAGTGCATCTTGTCAAGAGTGATATTAATGTCTTTACAGTTGAAGAATAGAAGAGAATTGTGCACAAGATGCAAGAATTGTGCAAGAATTTGTGCAATATAAGGAGCCTTGGACAACTTGCACATTTTGATACAAGCCATGTGACTCTAAATAAAGAGAAGCAGGCAAAATCCTGCTCCTCCACAGCCATGCTAACCAGTAGAGAAAGGCATGGGGAGCCAGTAACCATTATATCTTTCTCAAATGGAGCTCGGAGCAGGATCCTCCTACTACTCCTGCTCAACACCGAAGAACATAGTTTAAAGCCCTAGTACCAACCAAATGCTTTGAAATAATCTCATTAGAAACTTGCTCGAATAGTGGTCCTTATACAGGTTTCTGCACTGTTATGTCAGTAGCAAAATGTGTTAACATAAGGCTAAACAAGGAAGTAAGGAAAAATATCTCTTTGTTCATTGTTGCAAGAATTTATGGATTTGTCCTTACAAAAATCTGAAACTATTCTTTTAAAGAGTGAAACAGTGATTAAATTCAACAGGACAAAGTCCTGCTGTGAGGTTACCTTTTTCATTATGTCATTTTCATCTCTAATAGCCTTGGGACTTTGTTTTTTCAACTGTCTCACACTGTCTGGAATTTAACATCCTATTGTCTGTGCAGCAGTTATACATTTTTATGCAGGAAACACCCACTTAGTGCTGTTAAATCATGAGGCCAGGCAGCTTTTATAATCAGCTTCTTTGAAAACCTTTTGTATAAAGAATACTGTATGAAAGGCACCAATAAAACATTAATGACCCATGCTTCCGATCTCAAAACAGCAGGAACACACACATTCAAGGAACTCGGTTTCCATCTCTGCTAGAGACCATAGCAACATGAGCACTTCTGTACCTTATGTTGTGTGAAGTATTTTTTTTTTTCAGCAACACAAAATACAACACAAACTTCAGTGGGAATTCTGGAATATTAAATAGAGCTCTTTTTGAATAAAACTATGTAGTATTTACTGGGATAGCACCATCACAAAATACTAAGAATATAAGTGGTTCCTCTCTGTGGAGTGCAGGAAAAAAATAGACAATTCTTTGACTCCAGTGGCATTGTTATTCAATGTAAATCACGTTATGGGTAAAATTTGATGTTTGCATGGTGATCATTACTGTTGTGGTACTCAGCCAACCCTGATGCAGGCAACAAAAGTAAAACTTCTTAACAAACCTTTAAGGATTTGTAAAAAAATGTATGTTAATTAAGTACATGTAAAACATATGAGTCTCATGCATTTGAGTTGATGGTGAGTGATGGTTGTGCCTACCATGATGGTTACAGTAAAAACCTTTGCTGGCTTTATTGTCTGGCTGAAGCAAATAATGAAAGTAAGGATGGTGCTAGATCAGAGTGAGGTTTAGTTTAACTCCTGAGTGCCACATCTGTTCATGCTGTGTTCGAGCTGTTATGGGAAAGAAGTCTCATTTATATATGTTAAAATGGCCAGATAGTCTAGAAATAGATTAGTACTTTGATTTTGCAAGCAGGCATCCTGGTTGCCCCTTTGTTTTGTTCCCTCCGTGTCACTTCCACTGTTACATCAGCCACAACGAAGCTGAACAATGTGACATCCTACTGTTGGACTGCTTTCCCTGAAAATGTTTCACTGATAAGAACATGCTGGATTCTCTTGGAGTTTTTTTTACAAGTTAACTAAGAACAAAGTAGCTTCCACCCCCTGCCACCCCACCCCCCCCACCCCCCGCCCCCCTTTGGTTGTCTGTTTGTGAGTGTCCATGTACTTACCATTAGGTCATGGCTTTATTTTCTTTTTGTTAAATCTCAGTCAGCTACCACTGCCCATTAAGGGCAGGAAAGAAGAAAATAATTCTATTGGCTTTTATGCTACTAAATGGAACTTTTTGGAACTAAGTGTCTTAATCATTTGGAAAGCAAAACTGCTACATATGATGAAATTCACTGTCAGTGAACTATTTAAAGAGCAATGCAGGTGGGATTGACAAGATGTTCCCTGCTGCAACAAGGAAGCAGTATTGAGCTTTCACATTTCCTATCATTTTGATTAGTTGGCAACATGTAATTGGTCTGTGTAGAAAATGCTGTGCTCTCCTCGTATCTAGAAGCCAGCTCAAAAATAAGATCTTGACAGCTGACATCATTCACCTCAGCCCACAAACAGTTTAGATATGGCCAAACATAGGAGCAAGAGCTTTAATGACTCTTTTTAAATTATGTGAATTTGCATAATTATTACCTTTGAATTTATATGTAACCACACAATGCATTGCTTACTTAGGTAATATAGACACCCATGTTATCTGAGGGACAAGAGTATTAGCCTATCTACCTTGCTATCATCTCTCTAACAGTAAACAGTGAAAAAAGCAATATAAGAAACAGAGCAACCAAGGAGAAATACTTCCCTCGTTATATTTTGTTGCAGCCTGAGGTTTAAGGATTTTTTTAAGTTAGATGTTACATCCAGATCATTGTTTTGGATCTAGAGATGGGTCTGTCCTTAATGCATTTGGCTTATGCCATTTTTAAGATGCCTTATGCTTTTGGGGTCTATGCAGAGACTACCTCAGTTTATTTCAGTGTGGTGTAAAGAAGTTCTGCACTGAGGCACCATAAGAAGTAAATTTCCTCCCTGAATTAATTAGAAGTGAACCTGAGTAAAAGTCTTGTTCCCTGTCTGTATCTATCTCAGCTATTGATCCTTGCTCTGGACATAACAGCAAAAACATATGTAGCCCTATACTTACAATACTTTTCTAAGTATCAGAGGCATTTAAAATGCCATAACACCTGAAAATATCAAAGGTAATAGAAACTTTATGAAGTAAATTGCTAGTACCAAATTAATCCCTTGTGTCACTCTGCTGAAATCAGTGAAGTAACATCAGGGAGGAGTTTAGGCCATGATTTTTAAAATACTACCTAGCACAAATTAATTGTACACCAAAGGCTTTTAAACCATGTTAGATAAGCTACACAGTCAAGGCTAATCTTATTATAGTGGCATGGTAAAATTAGAATTACATTACAGAGAATTTAATTCTGCTCCTATGTGCCTTATTTAGGTGCCCATTATCTTATTTTTCTGCCCTACAGAAGTGCAATGAAAGCTAAAAACTCACCCACTCGCATCTGCCACTACAATTTACTTTTGATTTTGTAGCATAATTTTGATCATGGTCAGAAAAGAAACATAATCAATAAGAAACAAGTAGGTGTTATCTCCAATGCATGTCTGCCTTCTCCGACACTCCCCTTCCCCCCAAACAGTGTACTGAACCAGAAATGGAGTGAAGATTCAACCAAAATAAGAACAATTAAAGAAGACCAAATTTGGAAAGAAATTAAAAATCACCTAACAAAAAGTTATAGCTCAATACATTTATAAATTCAGAAATAGGAAACAGTAAATGCATAAAAAAGAATTAATATTTTTTTGAGGTAAAATGAAGATGAGATCGCTAATGAAGGAGGAAAGTGTAACTTGGTAATAGAGGTGCCCATGGCAACACTGTCAATTCCACATTGTTAGGGCAGCATTAGGGTAGAAAGCTATCTACTCAATATAAAGAACATCTTTTATATTTGCTTTTGATACTAAATTCATTCACTGTTTTGTAGTTTCTCTTTAGCATTATTACACTGTGCTGAATTACTTTTTTAAAGGTCATTCGCTACTCAATGAATGTGAGAAAAAATACAAAGAAAGGAGGCAGAGGAACTGGGATGTGGTAAACTGGAAGATGATCAAAGGTTAAAGAGAGGCGTTTAAAAAGCTGATTTTTAAATTATTTTTTTTTTTTTTGTGACACATTTGCAAGGATTATGTCAAAATAGTGATTGTTAAGGGAGTTGCTGTACACTTTTAATGATGCTAAAATCCTATCCACTTTGCAGTCAGTAGGGGTTCTGCTATCTAGCTCATTGTTCTGATGTGGAGGAACATGGTGTCAGGAACTCATCCCCACTTGCTCTTAATATACATCATATTTTATAGATGACCAATGAAGGATTGTTTGGTTTTGGATATTACAAATTGTTATAAAGAAGCAGTAGGTTTCAACCAGATTGCAGGCTGATAAGTGACAGCTCTATGGAAAGGTGAACCTAAAGCTTAGTATTGGTCAAAAAGCCAGACTGAATGTTACAGCTTATTAAGAAGTTAATAGTGGGAGTTATTATGCTGCTGAATGCATACCAATATCCTGAATACTGGCTGTGGCTTGGTTTCTTCAATATCAAAGACAATCTATTAGAACTAGAAAAGTTTTAGAGGAAGGAGATGAGGCACATCTACATTAGCAAGTAACTGAACAGAGCAGCTAGTTCTAAGTACCTTACGTCTGTGCTGTATATAGCTTGGGAATTTCTCTTCTAGCCAAACATAGTAGAGCTATGCACACAGTTCAAAGCTGTTTGGAGCACACCTGGTTGGGCTAATTTTTTTTATTTTTTTTTCCCTGGAATAAATCTAGTTCTTTTGCATCAAAACTATTCAATGTGCAGCAAGTGGAACAAACAGGATTTGCTTCAAAACTGCTTAAATCAAAATGCTGTAGATGCCATGCAAGGTGATCAGGATATGATGTATATGAAGCTAAGCAAGCAAGCAGCCTGCTGCCCAGGAAGGGTCATCTGAGAAATAAACTCTTCGGTGACATAGACAATGAGAAAAGGGATTTATTGTCCACTAAGACTTCTGGTGACAAAAACCTATGAGGTACTTTATAAACCTAGCAGGGGAGTAGTTTAGAACAAGCAATAGAAAGGGACTTTTCTTATTGCAACAGGGACTTTGTGTCTTGGGATGTCCATGGATTCTAAAATTCCATATAGGCTCAAGGGGGAATAAGTTAAATTTATGGAAAAAAAAATCAATGTAATTTTATTATATATACAAAAAGTAGCTCTGTCTCAGCAAGTTCTGTAACTGAAAATTGTAGAGACTAGGGATGTTTGGGAAGTATCACGTCCTGTTTGCTCTGTTCTAGTACTATTCCACCACTTAAACTTCTTCATTGGGACACTCTTAACAAGACTATGCTCAGTAGGACAGAACTTTGAAATGCCACTGTTTGGCTTTTTTAATAGTAATAGGTGTTTGTCATTTGTTGTCCTTTGCATATCACTAGTCAGGTGGTCGTCAAATTCTTTGAGTTCATGAGTACTTTTGAAAATGGTTACTGATCTTAGTGATCACTCAGCATTGAAATTTGACTTTAATAAGACAGAAACAGTTCCAAAGACAAGGATATTCCAATCCCCAAGTATAGTTTGGTTTTGTAGTGTCTGCAGTTCACATTTAGACTGGATCTAATTTCATATTTAATAAGCAAGCTAATCAATGACAACTGAAACTGTAAGCTAATTCCTACTAACTTGCAGAAGTAAAATTAAATTCCCTTAGTATGTATCCTAAAAACATCAGAATCAGAAAACAAACACAGCTGAATTTTTCCTCTTTTTCAGGAAGTACTTTCTTTTATGCCTTGAATTTTTTTTTAAAAAAATCCTTTATGGAAAGATCTATCATAGGCTTCTTTACTGAACTTAATTAATTAGAAAGCAGCTGAGTAAGACACTTTCGTCTCAATATACTGTTCTACATTACAATACCAGTCTGTTTGTACTGATTAAATAGGTGCCGGTTTCACTGTGCTGTGTACAAATAATGTTCTTCATGTTCTGAAGTTTATAGAGTGACTTGAGAAGTGCAGAACTTATTGCATTAATTTCAGGTTTATCATGATTTTGACTAGCACTGAAATATTATCCCCTAGTGTTATCCCCTGCTGCTTTTCAGGATAGTAAAGAAGTAAGTATTTCTTTGTCATTGGTGGTGGAATTATACAGCTACCTTATCATAACAGTTTATTTTTGTTTAGTTTTAGATCTGTATAGTAACAATTTATTTATAGTGAGAGATGACCAGTGATCATCAACTGGTTCTAAAGCCTTTATTTGAATGAGGTGTGAGGGATGACCAATACTTGTGAAACTTAAAGGGCCTTATCATGTTACATGTCTCAACCTTGCTTAGGAGGAAAACGCAGGTAAGGATATATAGCAATTTACTGATGCATGTTTAACCTGTTGGTTGTCTTAGGGTTTCTGAGAGACATGTGGATCAACAGCCCTTGGTACCTGTAGGTTTTGGCTATTATTAGTTGTTCTGAACCGGTACAAACAAATATAGTATTTACTACACGCTGTTAGTTTGTTCTTTAGGCATGTCCTGGTCCTATATGTATAATTAAATATTAACAATGTACCTGTATAGAGCTTGTATTCTTTGTTGTTTTTGCAAGAAAAAAGCATCTCAGCTGCTGGTAGTGAAAGGGAAGGACAGGAATTTATGAGATAATATTTAAAGCAATAATATTCTACAGTCATTTCAAATCAACTGCAGTGGCAACCAGAGTTTTATCTGATGTAAAGCCTAGGATGGTGTGCTAAACATTAGAAAGAATCTTTGGGCAATGTAAAGCCTTAGGTAAAGGTGATGATATGGAGCCTGAACTTGGCATAGAAACATTCTTTTTTACTTCCACTGGCTTTGGGCCATTACAAACTTGCCTACTCAAACGTTCGGATTTAATTTCATGATGCAATGGTGTCAAAACTTTTCAACCAACAGCATGAATACTGTGAGAAATCTTGAGGTAACTTGCAAAAAACCCCCAACCTACAGGCATGAAAACGGAAACAGAAACAGCACAAAGAGGAATGCTGAAAATGTATTCTTTAAAAGAAAATAACAGTTAAGCATTCTTCTATATTATTTTGTAGACATAATCCCAAATTAGATTATGAGGGTAACTGTTAGCAATGTACCTTAGAATTTGGACTGAACACAAAAGTCTGCTTCTCTTAAGAAATCTGCTTTATATCCTAAAGTGCAAGACTGCAGTTTAAGCAATTTACAGTCAGCTGAAAAACCTCCAGGGCAGCCCAAATAGATTTACTTCCAGAGTTACCTATTAATATTCTTTCCTCTATTAGACAAAAAAGAAACTCAATGTTGTTTTGAGATAGATTTACAAAGGTAAAAAATCTGTTTTAAAATACCAGCTGAGTTGCACCAGTTGTGTTTATTCAGATACTTGCTGGATCAGCTTGAAAAGTCATAGGATGCGTGAAATATGAGAAGTGGAATGTACTTGCACTACCAAATTTTCATCCCAGTTTGTCACATGATCATTTTTTGGCATGCGAAATAGCGAGATGAAATGAATACCTCCATAGTCAAAAAAAATGGTTCTGCCCCTCTACTCCACCCTGATGAGTCCCCACGCTGAGTACTGCCTCCAGCTCTGGAGTCTTCAGCATGGGAAAAACATGGACCTGTTGAGGCAGGTCTTGAGGAGGGTCAAAAGATGATCAGAAGGATGGAACACCTCTCCTAAGGAAAGGCTGAGAGAGTTGGGCTTGTTCATCCTGCAGAAGAGAAGGGTCCAGGGAGACTTTTTGCCACATTTCAGTGCTTAAAGGGGTCTTATAAGAAAGATGGGGACAGACATTTTAGTACGGTCTGTAGCAGTAGGACAAGGGACAATGGTTTTAAAATAAAAAAGACTAGATTTAGACTAGATGTAAGGAAGAAATTTTTTATGGTGGGAGTGGTGAAACACTGGGAAACGTTACCCAGAGGGGTGCTAGGTACCCCATCCCTGGCAGTGTTCAAGGCCAGGCTGGATGGGGCTTTGAGCAACCTGGCAGAGTGGAAGGTGTCACTGCTTATTGCAATGGGGGTGGACTAGACGATTCTTAAAGGTCCCTTCCAACCCAAACTGTTCTATGATTCTAGGAACTATTCTATGACAGTTTATAGATATTAATAAAAGTACAAATCAGAGTGATTCATTCTTTCATCGATGGCATTTTCTGAGTGTCAATTGACTTAAAAGTTTTGTCCTATAGAGGGAAGGTATAGCACATGGGAATTCATGGATTGCTCTACTGAATCAGATCAGAGTAATCTAGTGTTGACATCTATAGTGAGAAACAAGAAGCAAATGTAAAACAACTTTCAAACTCCAAGTTCTTCCAGAAGAAGGTACTTTGGTACACTGCTGTTATGTGCTATGGCGGTTCCCTTGCACACTGCACTGCAGTGGCCTATATCCCTACCATGGAAGGTTTGAGGCACTCACCTGTTGTCAGATACGTTTGCTGAGCGTAAGCAGCACATAAGGTTCTTACCCTATTTTTTCATAACATGGCTGAAGTAGTGTGGTGTGCTGACACTGGCTGGAGGCCACATGCCCACCCAAGCTGCTCTGTCAATCCCCCTTCTCAGCCAGACAGGAGAGAGAAAATATAATGGAAGGCTTGCGGGATGGGATAAGGACCGGGAGAAATTACTCAGCCATTACCATCATGGGCAAAACAGACTCAGTTTGGTGAAAGCAAATTTGCTAATCAAATCAGAGTAGGATAATGAGAAAATAAAAACTAAATCTTAAAACATCTTCCCCCTACCCCTCCCTTATTCCTGGGTTTAACTTCACTCCCAAATTCTCTACCTCCTCCCCACCAGCGGCACAGGGGGGATGGGCGTTGCAGGTAGTTCACCACACTTTGTTTCTGCTAATCCTCCCTCCTCAGGGGGAGGACTCCTCACACTCTTCCCCTGCTCCAGCGTGGAGTCCCTCCCACAGGAGACAGTTACCCACAGACTTCTCCAACGTGAGTCCTTTCTGCAGGCTGGAGTTCTTAATGAACTGTTCTAGGATGGGTCCCTTCCATGAGGTGCAGTCCTTCAGGAACAGGATTCTCCATGTGGGTCCCACACAGGGTCACAAGTCCTGCCAGAAAACCTGCTCCATCCTGGGCTCCTCTCTGCATGGGTCCACAGGTCATGCCAGGATCCTGCTCCAGCCCAGACTTCCCGTGGGGTCACAGAGTCCTTCAGGCATTCCCCTGCTCCAGCATGGGGTCCTCCACAGGCTGCAGGGGGATATTCACTCCACTGTGGACCTCCATGAGCTGTAAGGGCACAGCCTGCCCCACCATGGTGTTCACCACGGGCTGCAGGGGAACCTCTGTTCTGGTGCCTGTCGCAGTTCCTCTCCCTCCTTCTTCATGGACCTTGGTGTTCACAGTTTTTTCCTTCACATATTCTCACTCCTCTCTCTGGCTGCAGGTATGACCTGCAAGTTTTTTTTCCCCCTTCTTAATTATGTTATTACAGAGGCACTACCACCGTCACTGATGGGCTTGGCCTTGGCCAGCAGCAGGTCCATCTGGGAGCTGGCTGGCATTGGCTCTATCAGGCACAGGGGAAATTTCTAGCAGCTTGTCACAGAAGCCACTCAGATACTAAAACCTTGCCACTCAAACCCAATACATTCCACCCTTCGCCTCTTTGAATCACATATTTAAGAGTTATCATTGAAATCCATACTCATCACAAAATCTTCACAAACTTCACTCTCATCAACAAAAAAAGAATTCCCCACATCAAAGTCAAAATAATATCATCACAACACCAAATGGAAGTGGATAATTTCTGCACAATCCATCCCTTGTTCCTTCATCAAAATTGTAACAACTGAAATTCCTCACCATCATTCTGCTCTCTAACACTGTTCAGTCCATGTTTTGCCCATTACCTCTCCCAATTACTATCCTTATCTTGAATTCCTTGACCCCCATGTTGGGTACCAAAAAGGACTGTGCTAGACACCAGGGTGCCCACCAAAGCTGCTGTAACACTCCCCCATAATTATCAGATGTCTTTCCTATTGAATTTCTCTCGTATTTTTGAAGTCTAAACTTTGTAGCCCTTCATAGTCCATAAGGTCTGAAAAGCAGAATTTATCTTGTTGCATCTTCCTGTGTGGAGTTGCTACAAATTTATCTTTGCAAGAGGAGCCAGAAGTCTGTGGAGCTTATGAGAACACATAGAGGATCAAACTAGGCAGTTTCGCAGAGTAATGAGCTCTGGGTCAAGTGAGCATGGCTAATTATGACTGGGCTGCTATCAGAGGTTTTGATCTTATCCAGATTCAAGTGAATTGCTCTGACATCCCTGCCATGGCAAAGCTCAGTTTTCACCAATTTACTTCAAGTTGGAACCTTATCATCTGGCGCAATACCCAGGGTATAAATGAGAGTCTTGGCATTGACTTAGTGGTCAATGGGTTGGATTGGACCCTGTGGCCAAGTTTGGCTTCTAGGAGGGTACTTTTTGAATGAAGCTAAAGTGAAGTAGAACAAATAGAATTTTGTTACCTTGGTTCATGTTTTGGCAGCTTGTACATTCCTAGTGTGTGGAGCTGGGATCCAAACTCCTATTACAGAGACCGTTTATGTATGAAAATACTCTAGGCAGGGAAACAGACATTCTACAGAGCACCAATCTACATAAGCTACATACCCCAAAGGACACTCTTACATTTCCATGATCTGGTACTTAGTAAAGCCTAAAGCAGACAACCTCACAGCAAAGGTGGGAACCCAGGTTTATTTTTTGACGGAGTATTTTAGGCACAGTGGGAGACAACATTTGAAATTACCTTCTGAATTGCTTTGGACTGAAATGAAGAGGTGTATAATGATGGTGGTGTCGTTACTGTGTTCCACATCCAGCTCCAAAAGAATAATTGCAGATCATTTGTGCATATAGCATGTTGTTTACACAGCACATTTACAAGTTGACTACAAATATCTGCATTCTCAACTTTATTAAAAAGTAAAATCAGCTGTGAGATACAGCAGTGTTGACCCAAAACATATGGCCAAATAATAAAACAGAACAGAAACCTAGTTTAAAAAGTTTAATATACTATGCTGTGCAGTGTAGAGTACCTTATAAAGTTTTAAGCGAACTGTGAAAAGTTTATACGTATTTTCCAAACATTCTCCAAGAGGAATTCTGACCCGAGGTTAGTTGTAACTGTGTTACAGCAGGCTTTATACAGTAGACTTTCGAAGTTCAGTTTTAAAACTGAAATCGAGCTTGTGTTTTTGACTATAACAAAACCAAGGATCTTCTAAAAAAAATATCCACCAATACAAAATTACCATATAGAAATGTACTATGCAAATGAAATATTATGAAGATTTATTAAAACAAATGCAAAATGTAGAAGTAGTGCTGTCTCCATTTCCGTAGATGCATATCTCCAAACTAGTAACTGGTTTGACATTGTAAGCTGGATACTTGCAATGAGTGCTATAAAGGCACAAATCTTACATCTACTGGAATAGTATGGTTTGGTTTATGTTGGCAAACCAAGCCTGCAGTCAATATTTATGGACTTTAGCTGAGATTTCAATCTGCAGAGATGACAATGCTCAGTGAGAAAGAAAAGGTTTGTAGCAGAATGAACAGCAAAAGTTCTTGGATCTAGTTCCCTGGGGCATTACAGCAAGCTAGCAGCATTGTGCACACAGAGGTTGTTGAAAACTGAGAGATTTAGATTTAGTGGTGTCCAGAGTCAAACTCCATTGACATGCTGTAGCTGCTTTCAGCTGTGCAAATCCCACAAGATGATCCAGAAAAGATCTTTTATGAAATATCAAATGTATCAACATTCTTACCTAAGTGATTGCAGTTGATCAGGTATTTTCATCAGAGAAATTGGAGTTATGATTTCCATTTCTTTCTATTTCCTCAGACTGGCCACTGGATCTTTCACAGACATCATGTCTCTATCATGCTTACAGGCATACCCTTCCTGTTTCCCTTTCTTTCTGCTTTTTCTGCTCAGATTCTTTACCCATTCATCACTCTCCTGCTCCACCTATGTTTACAGGCTTCTGAGAATTGTGCACCTTAGGAAGTTTATTTGATATCTTGGTTCACATGACAAATTGGCACAATTTATGCTAGACCTACAAAACAGCTATTTTCCCACTGTTAATTCCAACCCCTACTCAGCACTATCTTGTAACTGTCAACAGCATTTGTCTTGAGCTTTTTGAAAGCCATTAGAGTGACTTTCTGTGGCACCAGGAAAATTTGTGTTATGAAGAGAGCACCAGTGCCACTTACACTTGAAAAAGCCCTGCTTTCAAAATGGAGGCTTTTCACCAGGGTGGATTTGTCAGTGGGTTTTGAAGTAGGAAGTTCCTTCTAGTAAGCTTCAAATTCTGCCGACTGCAGTCCCTTCCTCATTGGAAAGAACTGAAGCACTGTCACTGCATATTATTTACTGATGTAATGCAGAAAACAAGCCAAGTTTCAGAATGGATGCCTACCGAGGTTGCAGGAAGAGGGGTAGATTAAGCTGATAAAGGCCTGTTAAGAGTATCTGATGATATATTGGTTTAAGTGGACTTGGTACAGCATTACTGCTCCACCTGTCACTTGTATACCACATGGCACTGTCATCTCTGCCCATGCAGTGCCCAGTTGCTGCATCACAGCTGAATGCCACTACATAACAGTGACCTTACATGCATCAGTCAACACCGCTCACCTATCTATTACCAAATCAGAGTCTTTTCCATTGTCATCTACAGTCAGTCCAACTAATCACAGAGACTCTGAGGCTTACAACAGAGACTGAAGCTCATATTTTTATTGCAATATACAAAAATAAAATGAAATAGGTGATTTTCACATTATTCATGTGAGGCATCCATGATTCCATGTTGATCTTAGAATCACTTAGTTATTAGCTGCCAAGGTCAAACATTTCCAACTCAGTATCAATAGAAACAGTTTAAGGAGTAATGTCACAGAATAAAAAGGCACTATGAAACTGATGTGATAATCAGTTCACTTCCCAGATCTTCCCCAGAGGCCTCCTACCAAAGAAAATACTTCCTCTCTGCCCACGCCACACCCCCACCCCCACCCCTTCCCCCTGCCCACCCTTAGGAAATCACTTTGCTGATCCATGCCAAAGGAGTGAGATTCAAGGACTTTTAAGGTAGTTGTCTGGAAATGAGCCTCAGACACAGTGCTCAACTGGAACATAATTCTGGGTAAAAGCTTTTGCTGATGTTCCTGCAGGCACTTGCCCATACTGATAGTCTGATATAGAAAGCTGTAGAATGACTTCCTGCCCGAAAACAGCCCTTCAGCTTCCAAACACTTATTTTCAGAAATTTACTGAGTTAATAGGCAAATACTAACTATAGAGAGATTACCAACCCCTTTTAGGGATGTGGGTTTTTTACATATATTAGCGAATTGCCCACCTTACAGCAAATACATTGAACCGACCTATTTCATAGCATGACAATTTAGATGGAAAAATACACAAAGGTGATTTATTTGGATGAAAAAATCAGCAATTATTTAAAGAAAGAAATCTGAGAGAGGCCAAACTGCAAGTCTGTTTTGACTGTTTAAAAATGTGAATATCATCAAAGCTGATAGGCAAGAAGCAGCAAGATCACTTACAGGGACAGAAAATAGTATTTTGTCGGTGTTGAAATAGAAGATTAATGAAGAGACCCAGCCATCAACAGCGTTGGACTTTTGAGAGTATGAAGCCCTTCAGATGTCAAGTCAAAAGCAAATGAGAGCAGATGGAGGCCAAAGATTTTGGAAAGAGGAATTTCAAAGTAAGCCTAGCTAGTGTCAGCTCATCAACCATAAAGACCAGGTAGATAGTATGAGAAAAGAACATTTAAGCAGTAGGAATAAGAACATGGAGACTAAAATTTTATTTTTCTTTAACAGAAAATTTGTTTGTTTTTTTTTTTCATTTTGGTAGGTTTAAAAGTAACAATACTCCTTCCATGTGCTTTCCTCCTTCCAAATTAAAAAACAAAAAAACCCAAACAAACAACAAACCAACAAACCTTTAGGTGCTCTGTGAAACTTTTCACATTTTAGAAATTGAACTTATTTTGTCAAAAATCATCTCTATCTAAAAATAGTGGCTATCTTAATAGCATGTATAGCTGGAATCCCCAGTGAGGTAAGATTTTCACTTCTTACCTTCCACTCTCATAGCTTACTTTCTGTAGCAGCTACCTTCTACAGATAAAATGCAAAAAAATACCAAATTATTAAAAAAAAAGCTTGTAGCCTAGCTTTAATGAACTGAAAATGAAACAAACAATTTTCACACAGTCAAATTAAGCAATAAATGACAAAAAAAAATTCCTGAACTCTACCTATTATATAGAAACATTCCTCAGCCACAGGATTAATGAAAACGTGATGGCTTTTGCTATCAGTTAACACCTTCCCTCCCCTCATTCTAATCTCAAAGAACAAAGATTTTGAACTTGATTAGAGCTTCAGTGTTTACAAAAAACACACACAACAGGACTGGGCGATATTTATAACTATATATCTCCAAGGCTTGCAAGAAACTCCAAAAAGAGGATTTAAGTAGGTAATTTTGGTCTTGATGCATAAACTTTAGAAATCAGCAGAAATACTACAGGAGATCTAGCTAGTTTTGGCCAGTATCTAATGAGTGAGAACTTGGTAAGCAATGTGGGGTTTTTTTTGCATCTGACTATGTTTAAAAGCTTTAAGTGTATTCTTATTATACCAAATCCCTTTCACTTTATACCTTAGAATATTCAAGGTCTTGAAGGTTCCTGTGTAATGTTTATATTTTATAGTGCATCATTACAACATTTCCACTGTTTTTATTAAATTTTATCTCCTTGTCCCAGTACTTCTTATTTGGAAAATGAGATGTAGTGGTTTTTATGTGTTATTATTGCTGTTAGGCAGCTCTCATGTGTTGACTGTTTATTTTCTAAGTCTGTTTTCCTTGTGTCTCACTGCATAAGCTATCAATCTCTATCAGATTCCAAGGTGTTGTGGAGAAAGCTTTTAATTTCTCCATTCCCTGCCAAGCAAAAAAGAAAAGCAGCAAAAAGAAAAGTGTTATGCTCAACTAGAAATGTATTTTCATTCCCCTATTAAAATTCTTCAGGCATGTGTATCAGAATACAACTTGTGTGTGTAGGAGAGAGGCTTATGTGAGTGTATGTGCACTTATGTGTGCAAGCTACTGCATAAAAAATAAAAATACCACTTGTAGAAAGCATGACTGAATTTCTGATTTGAAAGCATTATTTTACTCACTTCCAGTGTTATCTTGGTACTTCTGTTTGAGAATAAAATATATCTATTTCAAAGCAGAGGCTGACCTCTGAACTTTTCTGATATAAATTACTATAGGCAATGCTAAAATAATTTATGAAAACTTTATATTTGATTGTTTAGTTTGACTTCCATGGTAACTATATTTCTGGAATAAGCTTTTGTGCTTTTAAACAGAAAAACCCACTGTAAGATACTGTGGGGTTAGATTTTCTTTTTATGCAACTGAAATATCCCTCCTAAGGGATTTTAAATGGATGAAGAGCAGGTGTTTTGATTTAATGGTAAATTGGTAAGCTGATTACCTTGAAAATTAACGCAAGCTATAACCAGAAATTATTCCCCTTCAAAAGATCAAGAATAGGGGAGGAGAGCAGAAAACAACAACACAGCATTCTTAATGTTAAAATACCTTTCTTCCAAGTAACATGAGTGCAAACATTGGTCAATCTATGCTCATACATAGAGATGCATGTATTGATTTTATTATTGCTTAATACAGCATTTATGAATTCTGTCTTCTCAGCCCTGTATTATAGAGGATAATGGAGAGTAAAAATAATGTTAGTAGCTTGGTGCTTTTGTGCCCCTATTTTTTGATGAGACAAATTAAGATGTGTATATGCTCTACACAGGCACAAGCCATTTATAGATCAGAGAATTCTGGCCAATTCTGACCAAAGTGTGGTTAGAATAAGGATTAAAATTTTAAAATTATGACTAGACAGATAGATCCCTTTTTTCTCCCTGTAATTGTTACTTTTTTAACTATTGATGTATGCTTTGCCTATTAATCTATCATGTAAAGTTCACTCCTCATTCAAAATCACAGTCTTCTCCAAAGAATCAGGAGACATCAAATCATATAGAAAGACATACGCCTCGTACCAAAATTACCATTTTAAAACATCAATTCCATTAACTGCTAATGTGGGAAAGTGAATCAATTTGCTGGTTTATTTATATAAAAGCCAAGTTCTGTGCTGAAAACAACCCACCATATGTACTTACTCTTCATTCTATGAAAATTTCAAGGGTAACCAAAGAAATCATGCTCAGTCTGGTGTTTAGGGACAAAATTTTATATAATCAATACAAGCAGAATGGAAAGAAGATCAGTGTAAATATACCAAGCAAGATGTTTTGGCACATGTAATTAAGTACCCAAGACAAAGATTTCCTGAACAAAACATACTTACAATATAAAGTTGTAAGCTCCAAGTTGCTTTAAATCCTTTAAAATTATGTGTTTCTTAGTAGGCACACTGAGTGTATGAAAACCTTCAAAATTTTAGAATACAGGATCTTAACACCACTTAAATCATGAGATTAACATAATGCTGATAAGCTACCACATTAAAATAATCAGTATGCCAATTCTTAAGGAATATATCCCTTAGCTTTATGGTATACTACTTTCTTCATAAGCCTCCTGGAGAGTGGTGATACTTAAAACGTTTTGCAGCTAACATATCATCTTGGTTTTCTCATAAGTTGGACTATGAAACTAAACTGATTAGGGACATTTAATTAATAGTCCAATATTTCACATATGAGTTTAGCTAATACGACATGTACTTAAATTAGAAATCTCTGCTCTATTTCTTAGGTCATTCTGAATTGATCTACCTACCAAATTCATGCTGCCTGAATTAGTTTCCCAGACTATAGCACGCATCTTAGAGGAACACCTCAAGAAGTGGGATTTAAATCAATGGTTGGGAAGTTCCAGAGAATTGACAAAGCCACAGGTAACATCATTGGCTGACACAGAGTATGGTTTTCAAGGTTGTATTTGCTGCTTGTTGCTTGTAGGAAAACAAATAAATTGCTGTCTTTTGCATACAGGATTGTACCATAACGAGGGTATCTGGAGGATTTACTTGGTTCCATTTAATTCTTTTAATTCAAATCATTAAATAACCAATAAAGCATTAAACATAAAATAACATTAATTTTCTAGATTAATACTTTTTTATTTATTATATTTTGACATCCTTCAATCATCTCCTTTCAGTGATGACAAAGGCACCTTGATGGTGTTTCTTCTAAATTAAACTGATGATGTTTATCATATGTTGTTCCATGCTAGAAATTTTTAGAATGTGATTTTGTTTCACAGTGCTGAGGCTAGTTAGTAGGTTTAGTACATTAGAATAAGTAAAGTATGAGTGGTCTTAAGTCTGTTACGGATAATCTGTTCTTGCTGTGTTAAATCAGAAGATGCTATTTTGAAATATGTGTGTTATCAGAAAATTGTATTTCAGCACAAACCATGTTTTCACACACCAGGAAGACATACTTTCAGTATACACCTTCAATATAAGCAAAAATTTATTTAATAAAGTGAATAGGTTTAGCCTTAATGAAAAAGACAGGCTAACATCACTATCTTAAAGTAGCCAGTTACCTTTTGTATAACATGTACTGGACGAGCTTCTTTCCAAAACTCCACTCAATATGCCAGTTAGCTCTAGAATTTTCTCTCAGGTATGTAAATACTAATTTTCTGGTGTGAATGATAACAGTATTAGGGAAAAAAAAATAATTCCATTGCTGTGACCAGGCAGGTCTGGGTGATGAGATATATCTCTGGAGTTCAGAAACAACTTCGAGTGCATAGAAGTGAAATACTCACAAATTTCATGGGTTTTTTTTCCTGATCTTTCTTCTCCCTCCCCAGCCCCACTTCCTGTTTGCCTCCTTGCTGCTTCTTAAGAAGAAATAATTTAATGTCAGTTATGTAAGAGCTACAGAAATATTCTGAAGATCTTCACAATTAAAACCTTAATTATTTACTAAACTCCGTCTCAGTTCACATTCAGCTGGCATTTTCTCCTCCTGTTCCACTAGGCAGCATGTCAGCTATGACACTGACACTGATGAAATGTTTTGATCATCTGTATGCTCTAGAACACCAACCATCACTGAAAATGCAAAAATGAAAAACATATGGAGCAAAAAAAAAGCCAAAGCACATATATTTGACAGATAAAGGCTTGGAAGCTGCTTTACTTCTTCTGGGTTGAATCATTACTATTATAAATGCTGCTGTACCTTTCTGTATGAATAAATATAAGCATTGTATTTCACTTCCTCCACAGAAAAAGACCCCAAAATAGCATAATCAAATGTATTTCAGACCCACAGTCAGATACTCACCTGGTATAGATGGTATAGCTCCACTCTTACAGTAAGTAGTCTATCAAAACAATAAGGAAGGGCAGAAAAACTGAAACCTCACTAAACTAAAACCTTTGAAATCTAGACAGTTAAATGCCAGCTTCAACAGCCAGGTCTTCGAAGCAGCAGTGCTGCCTCTCTCTGATCTTATGAAGGAGGCTGTGTGAATACTTACCTTTTTGAAATGCTCAGTGACACCGCCTATGGTAGTAAAAATGGAAAACATGCAATCTTAATCAACAAATTTAGAAGAGAGCGGTGGCTTGTGGTTTTGTACTTGATCTCATGAAATCCACTAACCTCTAATTTAATGTGTTTTCAGATCCCAGGGAATGTCTTTAGTACATACTGTCTCTTAGCAGAGTGTGCTCAAACTGATGGCCACTGTAGCTAAGATGAAAATGTCATTCTGCTGAAATCTGAAGGCACTTCACCTTGCAATTCCAGACCAGGGAGTATTTTCTGTCCTTGACATTCATTTTATTTATGTGTATCATTGTCAGTAAAAGGTTTTTGCTAATGCCCTCTGTGTCTACCCCCCCACATCCCCTGCCACCCCCCCACCCCCCCACCCCATCCACCCCCCACCCCCGCTCCAAGAAAGAGATTCCATCTTTTTAAGAATTAAATGAAAGTGCGGATCTGGGGGAAAAAATGGTGAAATACAATTCTAGTCCTATTGTAAACTTCATACAGCTAGCCATCACCTGTGTGCCTTGATGTTATATGGTACTGTTCACATAGCAATTCAGAGAATATTTATTCAAAGTCTCATAGATAACTGTGCCCTATTTTATGCTCTCTGCTCTTCATTACAGCAATAGATCATGGTTTCCTTGATGGTCAGGCAGGTTTTGGGACTCCAGTTATTTTCATTTTCTTTCTTAAAGCCCAAATATTATCTGCAAGGTAAAGTAAATAAAGCTGATCTATTATCTCAGGAATGTTGTACATGGCTGTCTACATGGGCATGTCACATGTCCCTGTTAAAAGTGCATCATACCGAGAAAGGAGTTGTCTTAAGTCAAATTATTATTTCCCTACATACAGATCTAAACTTCAGCAGTGGAAACACTGGGAGAATTATTCCCAGGAAAAATTGTTCCTGCATGGTTCCTGGCACAGGTCAAACTGTGCTATTCATTAAGATAATAAAGCCTGACCTGTCTAAGCCCCTTGACCCAGTTAAAGGTACCCAGACACTTTGAAAGAGTCTATAAACAAAAAATATATACGTATGTTGAGACACTTTGGACTCCTGTGGATCTCTGTGGGTGAACTCTCCATATCCGTGTATTCAATTCGAAAATATTCATGTTAGGGACTATAAAATGTGTGAAGATTGTCTTAGAAAATATATATTTGATGACTACTAGGTGAATATATATCATATAAAAATGTACACACAACTTTAACAGTAAGGGAGCTTGGGCCATTTCCACTTTCCTCCCTAGCAATTTATTCTCCATCACATTTGGCAGCTAGGAGTAGTCAGCTGTTTACATTAGGTAGGATTTCATATATTCATGGAATGTATTCACAAAATCAACTTACTTGATTCACATTCAATAGCTCTGTGTTTGGTTGAGGAAAATGACAATTCTGCTCCATTCCAAAGGAGGAATTTCCATCACAAAGGGAAGTTTAGAAGGGAAATGCTGTTCATTTGAAACTTTTATAATGTGATAGTATCTAAGATCGATGACAGTTCATTGTCAAGGAGAGATATAGTAAATAGGGTTCCATGGGAGTCTGCCCTGAACTGAGGACAGACATATAAATATACACTTCAATAAAATATATCAATGTGAGCAGAACCATATAATTTCTTCCTTTAGAGATCAGTAGAAAATATAGTCCATTTACTCTTTTTGCAGGTTCTGTCAAACTGTTGAGGGGTCCAAGATTAGACCTATAGAAAAGGATTAGAATTCAAAATAAATTGACAGATATTTATAGTTTCCACACAAAATCAATCTAAAATAAGTAAAAGAGTAATAAGAATAGATGCGAAATTCTAAAGTTAGCCCCGATAATCTGCAAGACGAATAGAAATGGAGTGCAGGAAATCTGCAGTTTATGGTGAATCACAGAACATGACTCAGACCTGTCATGCTGTTGCAAAACCCGTAAGAGCTAAAGATTTTTGCCTTTCTACTATTTCTGACTTTTCCTGAAAACTGCATTTCAAGGACGATGTGGGCCAAATGGCTGCAGAGAATGGCTGTAGAATAACAGAATATCTGAAGAAAAATTGAAGGAGCTTGGGTTGTTTCCAAAGACAGAACAGTAGCTTCAAAGATGAAAAGTGTATCTGTTCCTCATGATCATTGAGATTAGGACAAGAAAAAACAAGTTAAAATAACATCAAGAAAGATTTAGAGACCGTAGCTACCATTCATGTGATAAAGACTTTAAACACTGAAATACTTGGTTGAAGGAGGTAACTGAATATTGCTCACCAGAGGTTTTTCAGAAACTGTTTATCCAGAAATGCCACAGGTATATTAATCTTTCCTCAGACTTTCTGAGTTCCCTTCTCTACTATTTTCATAGATTCTATAGCATAATGTCTTTTGTTCTCCATGACATGTAAGAAAGATTTGGTTGCAAAACCAAAACCAACCAACCAAACAAAAAGGTGTACAGAAGGATTATTTAATGTATTGCAAGGAACACAAAAAGATCTGGAGTCATCTATCAATGAATATTAATGTTTTTATTATTCTGTTCCTAAAGTGCATGAATAGTGATATAATCTTAATTGCCTTTTGAGATAACACAACAACATTTGGCAGAATCACACAGACTGTCTTCAGAATCACCGTTACTTCTTCCTTTCAGATTTTAACACAAAAAATCACATTGCGGGAATTCTTCTGTTTTGCAGGGAAGATCATAAACTCCATTTTTCACTCATTACTTAAATTAAAATTCACTGCTTGTATGTGTGCAGAATAGCACCCAACCTTTTTTTACACAAAAAAAGGGAAGGAAATTAATTGAAAATTAATAACATCTCTTCTATGGGATGAATCTCCGTGTAGTTAATAACAAGAACAAGAAAGTAAAGCCTTGTTTATTGAGACTGATGTTTCTGAGGAAGAAAAGAGACAAAATCCTGACAGAAACATGTTTGTTCTGATGTTCTTGTTCTTTGTTTCCATGTCTCTATTAAGCAAATTTTTGCATGCAGAAGAAAAATGCTTCAGTCTATATTTTTAATTTTTTGGATGACTGTGTAATAGTAGTTTGTCGGTGCCTGAAGTACATAAAATATGAGACGAAGAGTTCCACCTAAAGGGCTGGAGATAGGTTGATTTTAAAACCCAAGTGCATAATTTCCTGACTATATCCAGTCTCCTTTATATCATTCAGAGATGTGGATTCTGCTGAGATTATCT
The DNA here is from genome assembly GCF_023638135.1 of Falco biarmicus. Taxonomy (NCBI): domain Eukaryota; kingdom Metazoa; phylum Chordata; class Aves; order Falconiformes; family Falconidae; genus Falco; species Falco biarmicus. The sequence continues at coordinate 19,138,430 of NC_079311.1, read as the reverse complement.
AAATGTATTTCCTGTCCATGGAGTCAGACAGGATCTTCATCTAGCCTTGTGCTACATTTGTTCAATTAATCTTTGCTTTCATTAGAAATTGGTGTGATAATGTACCACTACACTTAATTCAGCTAAACAAGACAAAGCACTATTCTTGCACCCAGTGACATTAACAGGAATTTCCACACTGGCTTTTTTGACTCAGGAACTGGTATGAGATACTGCAGCAACACAAATAACTCTTCCTTCAGATAAGCCGATGACTGCTACACCAGAAGGTTGCACTGCCATTCAGCGAGACCTGGACATGCTGAAGAGCTGAGCAGAGAGGAATCTAATGGAGTTCAACAAAAGCAAGGGTAGGGTCCTGCACTTGGGGAAGAACAACCCGATGCACCAGCACAGGCTGAGGGTGACCTGCTGGAAGGCAGCTCTGCAGAGAAGGACCTGGGAGTGCTGGTGGTCAGCAAGTTGCCCATGGGCCAGCAGTGTGCCCTGGTGGCCAAGAAGGTCAATGGGATCCTGAGGGGCATTAGGAGGACCATGGCCAGCAGGTCGAGGGAGGTGATCCCGCCCCTCTACTCTGCCCTGGTGAGGCCACATCTGGAGTGCTGTGCCCAGTGCTGGTCTCCCCAGTTCAAGAGAGACAGGGAATACTGAGGAGGGTCCAGCAGAGGGCTATGGAGACAATCAGGAGACTGGAGCATCTCCCTTAGGAGGAACGGCTGAGAAAGCTGGGCTTCTTTAGCCTGGGGAAGAGAAAACAGAAGAGATCTTATCAATGTCTACAAACCTCTGAAGGCTGAGTGTTTATAGGATGGGGCCAGGCTCTTTTCAGTGGTGCCCAGTGACAGGACAAGGGGCAACGGGCACAAACTGCAACACAGGAAGCTCCATCTGAATATGAGGAAGAACTTCTTGACCTTGAGGGCAACAGAGCACTGGAAGAGGCTGCCCAGAGAGATGGTGGAGTCTCTGTCTCAGGAGACATTAAAACCCCATATAGACAGGATTCTGTGCAACATGATCTAGGTGAACCTGCTTTAGCAGAGGGTTGGACTAGATGACCTCCAGAAGTCCCTTCCAACCCTGACCTTTCTATGATTCTATGATTCTGTGACTCACATTTATTCCTTTATTTTCAGAATAACTTAAGTTGACAATTTTTTTGAGAAGACTGCAGACCAGGATTCAGTCCTGTGCCCCACTAGATTCAGAGAGCATAGCAGCTTAAAACGGCAACATGCTACATCACATAGACAGACCTTAAATGTGCACTTTTTGAACAGCTCTTTTGTCTTACTGAAATGAAACAGTACTGGCTCATACTCTAAAATCTGCTGAGTACAAAAAGCTGAGAGGTATTAAACATGAGATTTCTCAAGTATGATAGTGGTAGAAAAATGTACAAATGAGAGTCACATAGTAATTCATTTGGGTGGTTGTTTCCAGATATTTTGCTGGGCTTGAGTAAACAACAGAGTCTGAACTTACGCAGCAGTTGCATCACATTTACTTGAGGGCTTTTATTTCCTAAAAGTTGGTTTTATAGCTGCAGTTCTCAATTCTTTCTACATTTGGTTGTGTGCACTTTACTATTTATTGGAAGCTGTTGTCTGGTTCCTCTCCTGACTTGCACACAGACTTTTCATTTAGAACTTTTTGTATATATCTATTGTTAAAGCTTTTTTTTTGTCCTGGTAAATCTTGCCAAGATCTAAACAGAACATAGGTGGATTTTCTGAGAGTTTCAAGTAGGACTCCTATGGAGTAAAATGCTTAGACTTATGGATTAGTATGACATCTCACCTGGCTGTTGAATGGAAAAACAATTTATAAAATATAAAGTGGCATCCTTCTCATATATGTTAGTTTGTTTAACTTCATATTATGAATTTAGCATAATTTAATAAGATTAATAAGTATTCTCCACCCTAAAGGAAAAAAATTGAACATTTTCATCTTACTTTCATTTCCCATAACATATAGATTAAAAAAGAAAATTTTGCATGCTACTAAATTTCAGCTATGTACTGAGATTTTATGCCCAAGTTACAGATCTGTGAAAATAAGCTTGCTGATAGACATCTCAACAGTTTTAAAAATATGTATTAAAAGAAAATCTGTTTGCCAAAAAGGCAAAAACATTGCCTGTGTAGAGACATTTAAACTAGGTTTGAAAGGGGAAGGGTATAAAAACAAGCTCATTAGAGGTGAGCCTGGGGGTGGCATGCCAGGCTTGGAGACGCAATCAATAGCACAGCTGAAGTCCACCTATGCCAGCATGGGCAACAAACAGGAGGAACTGGGAGCCATTGTGCAGCAGGGAGACTATGATATAATTGTGATCACAGAAACATGGTGGGATAACTCACATGACTGGAGTGTTGCAATGGATGGCTACAAACCCTTCAGAAGGGATAGACAAGGAAGGAGAGCCAGTGGGGTAGCTCTGTACATCAGGGATTGTTTTGACTGCCTAGAGCTGAATGATGGTGAGAACAGGGTTGAGTGTTCATGTGTAAGAATCAGGGGGAGGCCAACAAGGCAGATAACCTGGTGGGAGTCTGTTATAAACCACCCAATGAAGGTGAAGAGACAGATGAAACTTTCTACAAGCAGCTGGGAGAAGTCACAAGATTTTTGTTCTCATGAGTGACTTCAACCTACCAAATATCCACTGGAAATGTTATGCATTGGGGAGGAAACAGTCTGGGAGGTTCCTGGAGCATGTGGAAGACAATTTACTGAGCCAATCAGGGGAGATGTCCCACTGGACCTGCTGTTTACAAACAGGAAAGGACTAGTGGGAGATACAGTGGTCAGACGATGTCTTGGACATAGTAACCATGAGATAATATAATTTTTTATTCTCAGAGAAGTAAGGAGAGGGGTCATCAGAACTACTGCCTTGGACTTCCAGAGGGATGACTTTGGCCTGCTTAAGACCCTACTTGACAGAGTCCTTTGAGAGATAGTCCTGAAGGGCCAAGGAGTCCAGGAAGTCTGGACTTTCTTCCAGAAGGGAATCTTAAAGACACAGGAACAGGCTGTCCCCATGCGCTGAAAGATGAGCATGGAGAAGACCAGCCTGGATGAACAAGGATCTTTGGCTGGAAACCAGGGAAAAAAGGAGAGTTTACCACTTTCGGAAGAAGGGACAGGCAGCTCTGGACAACTACAAGGATTTTACAAGGCAAGGATTAGGAAGGTGAAAGCCCAGCTAGAATTCAGGCTGGCCACTGCCATAAAAGAAAACAAGAGATGTGTTCACAAATACATTATAAATGAAAGGAGGGCCAAGGAGGACCTGCACCTTTTATTGGATGCAGCAGCGAACATTGCCACACAAGATGAGGAAAAGTCTGAGGTAATCAATGTTTTCTTTGTCTCAGTCTTTAACAGTAAGACCAGTTACCGTCAGGGTACCCAGCCCGCTGAGCTGGAAGACAGGGACAAGGAGCAGAACACAGTCCCCACAGTCCAGGAGGAAACAGTGACCTGCTGCTCCACTTAGATGTGCACAAGTCTATGGGGCCAGATGGGATCCACCTGATGGTACTGAGGGGGCTGGTGGAGGAGCTCGCCAAACCATTCTTCACCATTCTCCATCATTTATCAACAGTCTTGGTAAATTGGTCAAATCCCAGAAGACTGGAGATCAACCAACATGACACCCATCTTTAAGAAGGGCAGGAAGGAGGATCCAGGGAACTACAGGCCTGTCAGCCTGACCTCAGTGCTGGGGAAGGTTATGGAGCAGATCATCCCAAGTGCCATCGTGCAGCATGTGCAGGACAACTGGGAGATCAAGCCCAGCCAGCATGGGGTTATGAAAGGTAGGTCCCACTTGATGAAATGAACCTGATCTCCTTCTATGACAAACTGACCAACCTAGCAGATGAGGCAAGTGTTGTGCTTGTTGTCTATGTGGACCTTAGTGAAGCCTTTGTCACTCTCTCCCACAGCATTCTCCCGGAGAAGCTGGCTGCTCAGGGCTTGGGCAGGTGTGCTCTGTGCTGGGTAAAAAGCTGGATGGCTGTCCGAGCCCAAAGAGTGGTGGTGAATGGAGTTACATCCAGCTGGCAGCTGGTCACAAGTGGTGTTCCCCTGGGCTCAGCGCTGGGGCCAGTTCTGTTTAGTATCTTTATTGACGATCTGGACAAGGGGATCAAGTGCTCCCTCAGTGAGTTTGCAGGTGACACCAACTCAGGTGGGGAGTGTTGACCCGCCTGAGGGCAGGAGGCTCTGCAGAGGGACCTGGGCAGGCTGGAGCGATGGGCCCAGGCCAGTTGTGTGAGGTTCAGCAGGGCTCAGTGCCGGGTCCTGCCCTTGGGTCACACCAGCCCCACGCAGCGCTACAGGCTGGGGCAGAGCGGCTGGAAAGGGCCTGGTGGGAAAGGGCCTGGGGGTGCTGGGTGACGGCCGGCTGGGCAGGAGCCAGCAGTGTGCCCAGGGGGCCCAGGCGGCCAGCAGCACCCTGGCTGGTGTCCCCAGCAGTGTGGCCAGCAGGACCAGGGCAGTGACCGTCCCCCTGCCCTGGGCACTGCTGAGGCCGCCCCTCGAACCCTGTGTTCAGGTCTGGGCCCCTCTCTGCAAGGGGGACATTGAGGGGCTGGAGCGTGTCCAGAGACGGGCAGCGGGGCTGGGGAAGGGGCTGGGGCACAGGTCTGATGAGGAGCCGCTGAGGGGACTGGGGGTGTTTGGCCTGGACAGGAGGAGACTCAGGGGGATCTAATCGCTCTCTACAACTACCTGTCAGGAGGTTGTAGGCAGGCGGGGGTCAGTCTCATCTCCCAGATAACAAGTGACAGGAGAAGAGGAAATGGCCTCATGTTACGCCAGGGGAGGTTTAGATTGGATGTTAGGAAAATTTTCTTCATGGAAATGGTGGTGAAGCGTTAAACAGGCTGCCCAGGGAGGTGGCAGAATCACCATCCCTGGAGGTATTTAAAAAAATGCATAAATGCAGTGCTGTGGGATCTGGTTTAGTGATGGACATGGCAGTGCTGGGTTAACAGTTGGACTTGATGGTCTTAAAGGTCTTTCCCAATCTAAATGATTTTATGATTCTATGATTCTAAGGTGTGATTTAGGTATGGAAAGGATTAATGGAGGTCTTGTTTCCCCCTTGGGCCAGTCCTACCCCTAGCCCAACATGGCTGCTGGAGCCTGTGTTCCCACACTTCATACCTTGGCTGGGCCATTGCAAAGGATCCCTTTCACCCATTTTTTTTTTTCAATTTGGTCTGTACTTCACACTTTTGTTTCCATAACCATTATATTAGAAAAAAAAAAAACCCTGAACTTTATGATTTTTTTAAGGGAGACAATTGCAATTTCTGTCTTTCAAAGATATTGCATAATTCATTGAATGGTAATACAACATTGTATTTAATATATTTTCTTCAGTTAAAACATGTGGGAGAACAAGACAGTCTTGACTGAGTCAATATTTTCTTCCTAGGAGACCAGTGTTCATTTAATTACTGAGCAGACTATAGCAACAAAGCATTTATATATATATATGTGTATATATATATATATATATATATATATATATATATATATATATATAAATTACAAAAATATCACACAAAACCCTGTTTTGGTTGCCATTAGTATGTTTTCAGAGACTTACCCAAACCATCAGTTTTTGATACTTAGTGTTAATAATAAATTAACATGGATTTTAAATACTGAGAGAACAACAAGGTTTCTTTAATAGATATATCATTGTATAGGCTAAGACGAAGTTTCTATGGTACAGAATATTACAAAGCCTGAAGCTGAGTTTTTGAACCTGTAATTGCCCCTTGTTATTGTTGAAATTGAGTAGCTGTAGTTATCTGTAGGTATTTACCAGTTGGCATAAGAACAAGACAAACTTAATGGCAGCTACAAATAACTGTCATATCCTCAGCTCCTGTGGCAGCTATTGGCTTTATAAAAGAAGATGAATCTGACAAATATTACAGTATAGAGCTATATATATATGAAATATGTGTGACCCTGAGCCAGTAAACAGCTTCAGGAATGAAGGATTTTGAACAGAGCTAAAGAAAAGATGAATCATCCAGAAGATGAAAAGTAATAGAAAAAAAGTAAAGGTGTAATAAGTGTAAATAACAACAAGAATTCACAGCCTCGTTTGATACTGATTTACACTTTATTGTCTATACTTCAACATGCATATGAAGTGTAATCAGCTTAGAAGGGTCATCTTTCATATTTTGTATACTGACTGGAATATCAGTCTGCCAAATTTTCATCCAAAGCCCAGCAAATCACGGTGAAGCTCATGCTCCAGCATGGGAACAGGTCTGCTATGTGGAGCTCAGCATTAACTTCTGCAACCAAAAAGGCTGAAGAAACTGCCATACATGCTCAGGCTTTCCCTGTCTGGTGATGCAGAGATGCACTTGAACTTTCACTGTAGGTTTCTGTTCAGGAGGCAGACAGCTATTTGGCCCTTGCTTAAAGCAGTGTGCTTTATGAATTAATTATGTCTGCTTTTTCTATACAAAGCCATTTACTTCCAATTTCATTAACATCATACAGATCAACATATATTTAATTATTTCATAGAATTCAACATGTACAGCCCTTTGGTCACAAGCTTCAAAGGTATTTAAATTTGAGGCTAAGAAATTTTTCTTTGTAAACAGGGAAGAAAAAAAAGAAAGAAATTGTTCTTGCTGGATAAGGTTCACTGTGGTTTTATATATGTAGTTTTATATTTTTTTAGTTATACACTATCTAAATTAAATGTATTATTTGCATTTTATGTATTATTAATATATTATGATCTATTCCATCTTTCAGTATGAAAAATTCAGAGCCAAATGATCATTTCATTTGCAACAGTATTAAAAGAAGGTATTTCATTGATTGCAGTGAAGCTATTGACAATACAATTGAATGGATTTCTTCTATAGAAAGATTTGCATACCATGAAAAAAATATTTCAGTAATATGGAAGTTATTTGCTGTTAAATACATCTAAGGATTTAATCACTATTCAGTCATGATGAAGTGCTGTTGTAAAAGACACTGCTTCATTCCAAGTTTTAGTCTAAAGAGATATGCCCTGAGAAACAACATGAGTGAAAAAAAGAGTAAGAGGATGGCTGGGAAATTGGCACTGATGTATGGTGTTCTTCATCCATAGATGAGCTTTTGAGTCAGATTTATGTTCACAGTGAGCTCAGATCAATAGAAGTGATGGCTGATGGCTATGAAACCTCTTGGTCCATTCCCTAAATTCTAAGTTGGCAATTTGCTCATCAATATCAGAGTCAGTGCAAAACCCTGTGCATCAGGACCAGCTGCCTCAGGTGGGAAGCAAAAATGCAAATTGATTTTGTGATTTAATTATACTCGCAGACTTAAGGGAAAGATCTAGATACAAAGATGTGATGAAATATTTTGTATATTCTTTAAAGGAATGTCTTGGAAGTTAAAACATAATATTTAGGTATTCATTATTCAAACTGAGCTTGTACGGGAGATTACTAATTGCTTTTAACATACTCTTTAGTGAAGCATAAGCGTATTTCTCCATTGTATTTTTGTATGCATGTATGGAAAATTGTCTTGACAGTGTTCTGGCTGAGATGTAAAATCTACCCATAATCCTTTTACCCAGTGTGACTACTAATGAAAAAGCACATCATTACCATGTGCTCATTCCAAAGCTTTGTTTACCCTGTGTGCATATGCAAATAGGATAGAAAAGAATTAGAGGGAAAACTATTAGTCCTGGTTTGAACCCATTCAGCTTTTGAGAGGTATATCTACATGGATTTTAGAGAGTTATTTCTTCTGAAATACTCACATAAAAGAGAAATCAAGCCTTCTTGAGGTGAAGGAAATACATAATAAAATGAAGTTAATTTCTTCAGTGTAAAGAAACAAAAATATACCTAAAATAAATTCTATTTCTTACCATAATATAATTGTTGCCAATAAATAATGATAATTAAAGGCCTATATATTAATTTATTAATGGTTGTGAGTTTCATAAGAGGATGCTTTTATTACAATTTTTTAACTAAAACCATGGACCTTTAAGTAAGGTATTATTTTGATTTAGTCTTAAATGTGTTACTGTACCTAGTTATTTTTGTGCCTCATGAATACATATAACAGTATTTCTTAAAAAGGCTTTTTTTAACATTTACTTTGGTTTCAATTCTTTAATTTGTCGAATTCCAGTAGATTAGGGATATTGAAATAATTTTATGTCAACTATTTTGAGAACAGGTCAGGAAAACAGTGTAACAGATTAGAAATGAGTTGACTTATCCAGCTCTACATGGGGTCAAATGCATGTTTTGTGGTCTGCACTGTATAAGAAATATGAGTAGACAGTTTATTTTTTAATAATGTGTATTTATGTAATGTATATAATGTAAATATATAATGTAAATAATAAAGTGTATTATTTAAATCGTGTTTGAAAACAGGACTGCCATTTTTACAGTTATAAGGAATTTGGTAGAAGCAACCTTCTTCCAAAAATGATTTAGAAGAATGACAGTGCTAAAGGTAGTGGTCTTTAGTTTATGAATCTCAGTTTGAGTTGTTGAAGGTTGGATGACTTTTTGAAGGTCAGGCTGCCTATAATTGATTCATGGTTAATGTTAAACATGGTGTTATACATTTGCATAATCTTCATGCAGTTAGGTTTTCAAAAAGAGCAAAATAATTAAAAAAAATTAAAAAGCTATTCCCCCCCCCCCCCCCCTTTTGCAATTACACATCCCAAATATCTGCTTAAAGACAATGGTAATGAAGGATATGGACTTTGCAGTTTGATGCAGACTCCCCATGGTATTCCTTTGAACTGCTGAGACATAGCCACTTACTCTTTCTTGTTTATTCCAGTTTTCACAAACCTTGCCACTCAGTGTAACTGCATGTTCAAACCAAAACATAAAATAGTGTAGTTTTAAAAACTCATTAATTTTCTTTGTACTCAAAAGCAGCAACATTAAAAAATGTAATACGCAAATTCTGAACTAAAATGTGTTCCAATTTTACTGCTGTTTACTTCAAAGGGTTTGAAAAAAGCATGCTGGAGAATTGCATTTTTGTGTTGAAAAATTAATATATCACTGGCACTGACCCATTTTCTGATTCTTTGCTTTATGAATTTTTAAAGTTTTTATATTTGTAAGACAGGTCCAGGGTTAAATGTCCTTTAGGATACTGCCCCTTGGAAGATTAAAAAGCAAACCATATTATACTTTGGAATGTTTATTTTTTAAAATCAATGAGATAGTCTAGAAATTGTAATTGTCTTGACTGCTTCTGTTGAGGCCAAGATTGCTAAACAGTTTATGTTATATATGCAAAATTGCTTGTGTTTTTGAGCTGATCCTGAGAATCCTTACTTTTTGTGGTCTATATTAACTGAGATATTAAGGCCAACATTCTTGTCTTTATAAATAGAAACGCCTGTTTTCAGTTATCTTAGCTGTTATTTTGAAAAGTAATAAGTTCCTCTGTGTTCCACAAAGGTTATAAAGCTGCATAGGCTACAAGTAGCATTTCAAGCATTAATGCTTCTCTGCAATACTCCATCTGACTGATCAAAAATGGTTGCAATATGTATTCATCCTTCTGTGAAGGCAAGACAGAAGCAGCTACAAGACTATTTGACAGGTTGTAGCATAGGTAATTCTACAACTATAAGGTCTGTGTCCTGGCAAATCTCCAATAACTGTTCAGATAGACAGTCATTTATAAAGAACTCAGTAACCTAAAAAAATGTGCTGAAGTGATATTCTACTGGGTAATGTAAGTGTAAAGCAGGTCTTATTAGAAATTTAGCCTTGTGTTCAATTTCCCACGGAGCACACTGAATCCAGCAAAACACAATCTTCCCTTTCCTGAGAACTTCCCTGTCCTGAAAACTTTCTGAAACTTCACAGTCATCTACACCAGAAATTACTGGAAGTCAGTATTAGTACCCATCTCTTTCTGTTTATTCCAAGGCCATCTAAATGTTTAAATGCTTTGGGCACTATATGATGTAATTTTCATGTATTACATTGCTCTATCATTATAATATAATTAGATTTAAATACAGTGAGTGTGGTTTATGATTTCTGATTATAATAATCTGTTATTTAGTGTATGTAATTATCACTGTTCATGGCAAACTATAATTATTCTGTTTCTTGGAATAATTTCTAAGATGGAATTTTTAATGTCTGCTGTAAAGATTGATCAAATACATTTTTCAGAGGTGGTTTTGGTTTGTTAAAGCTGGTCTGATTATTTTGACTGTTTTACATGATTCGGGAGATTCCCTTACTCTCCTTTTTGCATCAACCTCTGCTATAAACAAGGGGGAAAAATGCAGTGTTCCAACAAGATTCTGAACAATAAAAATCCACGGTGTGTTAGTCTGTTAGGCTACAAAAGATGACACAATATGCAAGAAATTTTTCTTTAGCATATGGTCTAAAAACTGGCAGAATGGAATTTTGCATTTCACTTGAAATATCTGAATTCTTAAAGGAATTATCTTCATGAACTTGAAAATTACCAAAAACTATGATGTGTGCAATATCTTACCTCATTTACTTTAATAAATATATAGAAAGAATCAGACAGATATATGTTTAGCTTAGTTACGCCATGGAGTAAAACAGCATGAGATGCTACTGTACAAACAGGCATGTAATATCACAACTTTTTGTTCTTTTCCACAGACCTATTGTTTTTATATTTTCTTATTAGAATATTGAAAGTTACCTTATAAAAGCCATATTCTTAGTGAAGTCTTACAATGACGGAAAACACACACCTTGTTTATTCATTAAGCTTTCGAATAACAAAGGGACTTAACCAGAGCACCAGATTGCTTAACTTAATTAATTATACAATAAATGTGATGAAATTGAGTATTAGCAGATTTGATATTAAAAAAATTTCATTGGAGATTGCCCAGTTGTCTCTCAAAGAGGAAGCAGTTATTGAAAGATCTTAGTCATCTGGGCATTTAACCATGAGAAAAAAGCTATGGGGTCCCAGGCTATGTTAGTTCAGCGATGTCATTTTAAGGCAGGCAGCCACCTCACCCCTTTCTGTGAATGCAGTTGAGGGTTGCTATGTTGTCACCTGAAGGTGCCATTGCATAATATTACCTGAATTAAGTCATCAACCTGAGCAAAAAAGAAATTGCACAGTAATATACAGTAATGTGAATGAAGATGAGCTTGTGAGTTTTGCCCATTGTAGCATCTACTTGTCATCAACACTTAAATATAAAGTCTGATGGGTGACTTAACCATCACTCATTGGCATAAAGAGCAAGAGGGATGGGTTTATTTAATAGTGCTTCATTCATTTTTATGATTTCCAAATTGTCAACATCCGCATCTACTTCTTTTGTAGTTTGATCATGTTTTGGTGCTTGTGCACTTCAAGCTTTCTGTCTTGTGGTGGTTTTTTTTTGTTGTTGGGTTTTGTGGGGGGTTTTTTGTTTGTTTGTTTTTTTGTTTGTTGGGTGTGGTGAGTTGCTTTTAGAGGTGCTCGTCTCTTTGCCCAGAACAGAAGCTTACCCGGGATATGTGTGTGAGAAAAACAGATCTGGGAAAAGCTGGGTCACATTTTACTGATCAGACACCTGGCTGGTGACGGCATGAAGGCTGTATTTTGCTGTAAGTGCACACCCCACTGGTTTCATCACTGACTGTGAATACCCTGGCTTTCAGCAGTCATTTATCAGTATCTAATAGCCAGCCTTCTGTTCCCTAGCCATTATTCTTACTGTGTTCCACACACACATTTACAAGTGGCTACCTCACGTCTTTCCCATAAAATGAAGTTTCCTGCGTTTGCTGCAGTTTGAATGGAAGGCAGGGTTTCTGGGAATATAAAGGCAAAAAGAAATCCCATCTGTGAGTTAAAATGCACTACAAAAGTAGAGTCATAATAGTGACCGTTTATACCTCCATACTTCATTTGGGTTGGGCACGCTTTTTTGCTGTTAACTGTAATTCAAACTTTACTATCTTGCTTTCTAAACAGAAAAAAACCTAAATCCCTCTATTTTACAAAGAGCTTACATTTCTGTATAAAATCTCACTGGTCTTGCATGTCTTTATTCCCTGTTTTTCCTCAGCAGACTTCTTACTCTCAGCCCTGAGGTTAGAGCTGCGTAAGAGGTTAGCTCTGCGGCTGGCAAGAAAAAAAAATCCACTTACCTGAATGGTGTGGTAATGCACTGTATTGTAAAAATTGCCCTTGAACAGGGTAGAAATTCTTAAGATTACAAATGTCACTAAACTTCACCTTTCTGAATAAAGAAAGCAGAGTTTAGTATCATCTGTAACAGGCAGGCAAGAAGGATGATCTGAAGTATAGGACAATTTCCACATATGGAAAAGGCAGGCTAGGAATCAACTGTTCCCTGCCTCTGTCAGTATAGAAAATAGAGCCTTCAAATGAAGGCAATAAGAATTAGTGAAAGTCCTCGCCCCAGGATAGCGTGTGTGAAACAAACGTAGAGGCGTCCAAAAAGAGAATTAAAAAGCAATTACTGTTCAGTAAATGCAGGGTTACAACTTTTAACAGGTTCAGGAGATATGAATGGAAAACTTTTAGAAAAGGTGCATCACTTATGCATGTCTATTCCACCTTTTTCCACCTAAAGCCACTGTCAAAGACAAAATCCTGGATTGTAAATGCATTAAATGGACTCTTGGTCTGAACTAGTAAAAGCCTCTTTAGCAGTTTTAAGGGTGGGGTGTGTGTATTAAAATTTTACTAAATTATTTGCCCTATTTATATTCTAAGAATGTTTCAGGGAAAAGAAGGGATTCTAGTTCTAGTTCTTAAAGCAGCTATCTTGCTCATAATTCAGTCGTGAGGGGATGTAGCTGCTTTTTCTTTTCTGTAACTCTGAATATCCTGAAGTCTGCAGGTGGTTTTATCTTCAGGAGTCATAACTTTGCTCATGGGTGCCACCTCAGGTCTGAGGGTGGACTCTGTTCAACGTCAGGGCCTGTGTGTTACTTTTTTTATTTCTGTTTCTCTCTGTGAAGGAGTGTACCAAATTGTTCCAGTTTCTACATATCTACAGATGCATGGCTCATTCTGTGCTTAGTTTTAGCCATGATTTAAAAACTTGGTATGAGATTTCAAATAAATATGCTGAGATAGTTAAGACTGTAACACTGTCTGGGGGACAATTCTTCAATAAAATGAGCAGAACACTAAAAAATATCTAATTTTATAAGATGTCTCACATACTGTCTAGTGTGTTACAAGTTTCCCAGACTGACTGTAATTATAAATAATTTTTGTTTTGGGAGAGTGCAATATGTTAGAAAAAAATTAGTGAATTATCTTTTCACCTATAGGCTTCTGTGTGAGAAGACATATCCAAGAATAATTTACTTTCTTTTGGAAACCAGCTGTCTGTCACTTCAAAGGCTGTGCAGCATAACGATTCTATTATATTTTTTGTGAAGAAAATGTCATTGTTCTTTCCTTCTGTGGCAGAAGTTGTTTTGTCTTTACTTCAAAATGAGCAATAAGGATGCTATATACACCATAAGTAGAAATCAGATTATTTATGTTTATATACATAATGAAACTGTAGAAATTATGGTTTGTAATGATACTTGCCTGGCCTTTGCATACCCAGGTGCAAGAGAAAATCCTATTCCGTCTCAGTCTTTGTGAGTCTGGTTTGTCTTATGTAAACATTGCATTTTTCTTAAATTTAAGTAGGAGAGGTTACTCTTAGCAATAAAAGATGTCATATTAACATGATGTCTCTGGACACCAAATTACTTCACCATTTAGGTAATTTTAACTACACAAGTACGACAGCCACACTTCTATTTAAAGTTTAGAGGTTTTATCATCTCTATGTGGTTGAACATTTGGGTGATTACCCACAAATTAATTTTATCTATAAGGTCTTTTTAAAATTTGACTTTCTGTGTAAAATCAACAGCAGTATCTATTTTCTGTATAGAATTTTTGGGGTCTGTCACCTTTTTCTTAAAATAAAAAAATGACTGGAAGAAGAGGTTACAATTTTTATCTTTTTGTATATTTTTGCTACTCATTTCTGGAATGGTCACCTGGGTTGGTGGTAGAAATCAGTATGATGAGTGTTTTTGTGATGATACAAAGGGTTCGGGGTTTTTTTAATATTTTTTCCCCCTTTTTAAAATTGATTATTTTGGTGGAGGGGAAAGTAGTTTGGCTTCATATGTTCTCTTTTATTTGGAATGTGTGGTTAAAGTGTTCTCTAGCAATATTTAGTACAAGGAGCCAGGGATGAAATAATACCTGTGCTGCTAGTCAAGCTCACATGTGAGTTCTCCAGAGGTTTTTGGCTTTGGGTAACTACACTAGATAAATATTATACATTGTCCAGTTACTTCCTTGTAGCTATGAACATTATATATCCTGGCAAAAATAATTTGAAGATTTAAATCTAAAAAGTGAATTCAAATTACAGTTTAATTTCCAAATTGCTCTCTCCACCTCTTTCCATTTTTGGACTGGTTGTGTGAGAGAAGACACTTTCTGTTTTCATATAGATAATGGAGATCAAACCCCTTTTGCATTTTGTTTGTTGCATTTATGTTTATTTCTTTGCATAACACATTTAAGCAAAAGCTTTTTTTATCCCATTTCCTGTATTCTCCCAGGGAAATATAACTTTGTCAAAGGTGGTTTATGGGAAATGTGACTGCCTTAATTTGCTGCACTAGCTCACTGTGGCCTATTAAAATTGTGCAAAGTAATTTTAGCTCAGATGTCAATATGGGCATGCTACAGTTTTATTCATCTGTGTAGCACTTGCACTGATGATCTGCCTTCTTTGCAATTGTCTTTCACCTTGTGAAACACACTGTAAAGAACTGTGCTAAGCTAACTATTTGCCCTGTAAAACAGTGCAGATCAGTGAAGCTACAAAACATACAAATTAATACTCATGATCATCTCTTCATGGTGTATTTCCTAACTTCCCAATGACGGAGATGTAGACAGCCTTGTAGCTGCCCCTGGCTGCACTGCTCCCTCTTCTGCTACCCGTCTGACCTGCTGGGGAGTCCCCATATCCCTTGTAGAACCCCAGCAGTGACAGATCTGTCTATAGTAATGCCTCCACAGCATCAGTGCACCTATGATAGACCTCACTGAGCCAAATTTCACCCTACACCTTTGTTAATGAGGGAAGAAAAAGTCAGTAATGTAAATGACTTGGCAAACACTAATAAACCCAAAAACATCATGAAAAAAATGCAGAAGGAAACTAGTGCATAATGAATTTAACCAGGGCATAACAAGTAAATCATTAATGAATTGCACCGGATAGGTACTTCTGGTTTAATTATCTTTATACAACAAGCAACAATACGTGAACACTTTATGCTAGAACATGTTACTTGCTTACAGTGAAACAGTTGTATTAATACTGCATTTGTTATTTGTGCTCTTATTCTGATAATATTATTTTCTCCTCTTGCTAAGGCATGGTGTGTCACAGGGGAGAGTTATTCTGGGGCTGTCTGTTAAATATGCCATGCAAGTAACCCAGATCTGGGAGCTAATTATGTTATCTGTGATGTTATTAAATAATTAGAGTCCTTGAAATGGGGTCAGAAGTAACAGGACATCCCTGTAGTGCAGCATTCACAGTTCATAAAGAAAGCTAGCTTAAAAAGAAAGAAAAAACAGAGAAATTGAATGTTTGTAGGCTTTAACCCATTTACTGCTGTGGTCCATGGGTGTACTCACAGTTAACTTGTCTTTGCAGCTTTTAGATCGTTGATGCTTACTCAGATTACAGTCATCGATTTCAACATGGCTCTGGAAAAATGATAAACACTCTTTTTTAGCAGTTCAAAAGATTTTCCAGGCTTCCCGGTTCCCAGGTTTTTTGGTCTGGTATTTTGTCACCCCGTGTTGTGCCTCCCACCTCCCCCAGTGGGTTTGATCACACACAGAGACTATCTTCTAAGATAAATTCAGTGTGGAAAGTAGGTCATGATATTCAAGCAGATTTCACTGGTCATGATATTCAAGCAGATTTCACTATCCACCATGAATACAGTTGATAAATTACATGTTGAATGGCTAGTAGTTCTTGCTTTGCTAATTTTTATCATAGAATGGTTTGGCATGGGACCTTAAAGATCATCTAGTTCCAACCCTCCTGTCACGGGCAGGGGCACCTTCCACTAGACTGGGTTGCTCAAAGCCCCATCCAACCTGGCCTAGAACACTTCCAGGGAAGGAACATCCACAGCATCTCTGGGCAACCTGTTCCAGTGTCTTACCACACTAAGCATGAAGAATTTTTCTTTATATCTAATAAGTCTACTTTATTTCAGCTTAAAACTATTACCTCTTGTCCTATCACTACCTGCGCTTGTAAAAAGTCCCTCTCCAGCTTTCTTGTAGGCCTTCTCCAGGTACTGGAAGGCTGCTATAAGTTATCACTGGAGCCTTCTGTCCTCCAGGATGAACAACTCAAGTCTCACAGTCTGTCTTCATAGGAGAGATGCTCCAGCCCCCCTGATCATCTTCACGGCCCTCCTCTGGACTCACTCTGACACGTCCATGTCTTTCTTCTGCTAGGGGCCCCAGAGCTGACCACGGTACTCCCAGTGGTGTCTCGTGAGAGTGGAGGGGGAGAAACACCTCCCCCAGTCTGCTGGCCATGCTTCTTTTGAAGCAGCCCAGGATAAGATTGGCTTTCTGGGTTGAAGATGCGCACTTCTGGTCCATGTTGATCTTCTTGCCCGTCAACACCCCCATGTCTTTCTCTTCAGGGCTGCTTTCAATCCATTCTCTGTCCAGCCTATACTTGTGCTTGGGAATGACCCAACCCATGTGCAGTGCCTTGTACTTAGCCTTGTTGAACTTCACAAGGTTTATGTGATGGCCCACCTCAAACCTGTCAAGGTCCTTCTGGTTGGCATCCCTTCCCTCCAGTGTGTAGCCCACATCCCGTAGCTTGATGTCGTCAGCAAACTTGCTGAGGGTGCACTCAATCCTGCTGTCCATGTCACCAGGATAGATGTTAAACAGCTCTGATCCCAATACTGACCCCTGAGGAATGGCACTGGTCTCCACTCAGATGTCGAGCCATTGACCACCTCGATTTTAGTGCTACCATCCAATCAATTCCTTAACCATGGAGTGGTCCATCCGTCAAATCCATGTCTCACCAGTTTAGAGACAAGACCACAATGTGGGAAAGTGTCAAATACTTTGCACAAGTCCAGGCAGGTAACATCAGTTGCACTTCCCTTCCCCACCAATGCTGTATCCCTATTGTAGATGGCCAGAAAATTTTTCAGGCTTGATTTGCCCTAATGAAGCCATGTTGACTGTCACCAGTAACCTCCTTATTTTATATGTGCCTTTACCATAGTTCCCAGGAGGATCTGCTCCATGATACTGCAGGGCACTGAGGTGAGACTGACTGGCCTGTAGTTCCCCAAGCTTTTCTTTTCTTTTTAAGAACGAGGGATATGTTTTCCCTTTTCCAATCAGTGGGATTTTCACCTGAATGCCACAAGTTTCTCAAATATGATGGATAGTGGTGTAGCAAGTCATCGAGCAGTTCCCTCAGGACCTGTGGATGCATCTCACCATGTCCCATAGACTTGTGCACCTTCAGGTTCCTTAGATGTTCTGAAACCTGACCTTCTCCTACAGTGGGTGGTTTTTCATCTCTCAGTCCCTGCTATTGCCTTCTGCGGCTTGAATGGTGTTGCTGGAGCACTTGCCAGTGAAGACCGTGGCAAAAAAGTCATTGACTGCCTCACCCTTCTCCGTATCATGGGTAACCATCTCTCCTGTATTTTTTCAGAGAACTGGGTTACCCACTGGGCCTGGCACCAGCTTTTCTCTAGTGTTCCTTTTATCACCATAGTACCTATAGAAGCTTTTGTTGTTGCCCTTGATGTCCCTGGCCAGACTTAATTCTATCAGGGCTTTAGCTTGCCTAACCCAATCCCTGGCTGCTCGGACAGGTCTCTGTATTCCTCCCAGGCTATCAGTCCTTGCTTCCACACTCCATAAGCTTCCTTTTTCTGTTTCATTTTGTCCAGGAGCAATTTATTAATCCATGCAGGCCTCCCAGCATTTTTGCCTGACTTCCTCTTTGTTGGGATGCATTGCTCTTCAGTTTGGAGGAAGTGATCCTTGAATTGTAACCAGCTTTCTTGGGCCCCTCCTTCCTTTCAGGATTTTATCTCATGCTACTCTACCAAGCAGATCCTTGAAGAGGCCAAAGTCTGCCTTCCTGAAGTCCAGGGTAGTGAGCTTGCTCTGTGCTCTCCTCACTGCCCTAAGTATCTTGAGCTCCACCATTTCTTGGTCACTGTAGCCAAGGCTGCCCTTGATCTTTACATTCGCTGCCAGACCCTCCCTGTTGATGAGAGTAAGGTCCAGCATAGCACCTGTCCTTATTGGCTCCTCTATCACTTGGAGAAGGATGATATCATCAACGCATTCCAGGAACCCTCTGGATTGCTTATGCCCTGCTGTCTTGTCCCTCCAGCCGATATTGGGGTGGTTGAAATCCCTCATGAGGACCAGTGCTTGTGAATGTGAGGCTGCTTCTGTCTGTCTATAAGGACCTCATCTGCTCAATCTTCCTGGTCAGGCAGCCTGTAGCAGACCCCAGCTATGATGTTACCTGTCCCCGCCCTTCCTTTGATCCTGACCCATAAGCTCTCAGTGAGCTCCTTAACCATCCCCAGGTGGAGGTCCATGCGCTCCAGCTGGTTATTGATGTAGAGTGACACCCTCTCCTTGTCTCCCCTGCTTGTCCATCCTACACAGCCTGTAACCTTCCATTCCACAGAAGCCATAGCACCACATCTCCATGATGCTGATAAGATCATAGCCCTGCAGGTGTGTGCATCTCTCTTAACTCCTCCTGTTTATCTCACAAGCTATGTGCCTTTGCATAGAGGTATTTATGTTGGGTCCAATGAAGCTGACTTGCTGGCTGGAGTGGCTGCAAGTCCTTTGTGCTGCTCTTCTTGTGGTCTCCTGCTGACCTGTGATACCTGCCCAGGCTCTGGGTATCTATTGCTGGCACTGGCATCAAACTGCTAGGAGTGGGATGCATTGAGGTTCCCCACAACTTTATTTTAAAGACCTCTTCTCCAGCTTGGTAAGTGTATGACTAAAGGTGTTCTTCCTCTGATAGACCCCATCTGCCCCCATCAGACCAGGTCTGTCAGAGTCATGTAGTCTAAGCAGACAAACCCCTGGCTGTGGCACCAGTCCTGTAACTATTTATTAGTTTGCCAGATTTGACTGGGCCTTTCAAACCCCTTCCCTTTGACTGGGAGGATTGATGGAAGAACTAACTGCACTCCAGAGTCCCTTACCACCGGTCCCAGGGCTCTGTAATCTTTCTTACTACTTTTCAGACTGCTCCTGGCTGTATCACTGGTGCCCACGTGAAACAACAGCAGTGGATAACAAGTCAGTGGACTGTGCATGGTTTGGTAGCATCTCAGTGACATCCCTGATATGAGCCCTTGGTAAGCAGAACACCTCTCTAAAGTGTGCGTCAGGTTGGTACATGAGTGCCTCCATACCTCTCAGAAGAGAGTCAGCTACCACTACCACCGGTTACGTTCTCTTAGTTATGCTGGTTGTTATAGGGGGAGCAGGTTAGGCTGCCTTACTCAGCTCCAGTGTTGCTCCTGATGTGATGGGTCTCTCCTTTTCATTCTTCAGGGCAGTGAAGCGGTTCTACAAGGGCACCTCAGGCTTTAGGGGAAGCGTCTTCCTCCTGCAGGCCTCTGCCATTGCAAGCTTCCATTCTGCTGCATTATTGACCCCCATCTCTTCTGTGTGTGCCAGTGCAGGAGTTTTTGGCTGTTTGGTGATGGATCCACTGCAGACTGAATTTGGAACCAGCTATCTAGACCCTTGTCAGCTTCCCTGGTGTTATGCAGCCTTCTCAATGCCTCCTGCAGGTCAGCGACCTGCTGCAGGAGGTCTTCCACCTGGGCACATCTTTCGCAGGCACATTGCTGCCTGTCCCTGCCCCAAGAGAAAGGTGTAGGCTCATCCTGCAGCCTGAGGTCTGCACTGTGGTCTCTCCCTTCAGCAGTTCTATCTGGGTGGAGGCATTGGCTGCCGCTGGGGTATTTGGTGCAGACCACGCAGCCAGAGCTGCAGCCTTGGCTCTCAGACAAGTGCCCACCATTTTGCCCTGAGGGTCAGGTAGGAGGAGTCCCATTGACCTGTGTGGATGGTCACAGAACGATGCCCTGTTGCTTGGTTGTGTTCTTCAGATCTCTCTACTTGGCCAGCAGAACGTCCCTCCGTCAAAGGGGTACCTTCCCACACCAGTTGTTGCCCCACACCCTGGCTGCCTGCCCTGGTCACTGTGGTCCCCAGGGCCACCCATGCCTTGTCTCTGGCTGGTCTCTGTGCTGCCATGGGGTGTCCTGTCCCTGTTCCCCCCAGCACACTGCTATGCCCACTCTGCTATGGAGCGTGCCTGCTCTGGCGCTGATCACCTCAGCAAGGGACTGTAGCGTGTAAGGGGCTCTAGATATAACTCCTGTCATGATTGTCATTAAAATACCTGTCTTCATGAGAGTTACATAAACAGAATGAACTGAAGCAGATAAAGGGGTTGTTTTGAAAATACTGACATTTTTATAGCACTTGCTCCACACAATGCCTTTTTGATTGTGTGCAGTTTCCTGAAATCTACTGGAAACTTCCCTTCTCACAGAATTGAACAACCCTAACATTTTTAGCATGACTATATAATACCAACGTTGTAACAAATTCCCAGCTTGTATCAAATATTTTTAAATAACATAAAATAATGGCATGCAGTGGTATTAATAGCATGGTATACCACACAACAGGGTGGTCACATCACAGAACTGCACTAGCATGAGTCAGAAGAGCACTTACATGTGTTCCCATGGAGCAGTCCCAAATACAGACATTTTCTTTAGCTGTGATCTAAACTTTGCAACACTTTGTGCTGACCCCTGGAGTTCACAGCCTCTTGTTACCAGCCCACTATGGGAACTCCTACACTGAGAATTTCTGACACAAAGATTGCTAAACCGTTGTTTGAGAGCTGGTTTTGCCCTGTTTTTATTTTAGTATTAGCAACACTATTTACTGTACTGGGGCTGGCTGGGATGGTGTTACCTTTTTTCATAGCAGGCCCTATGGTGCTGTGTTTTAGATTTGTGACCAAAACACGGTTGATAACACCATCACCACCTTTTGCTGTTGCCAAGCAGTGCCTGGTGCCTGCACAGCATCAGGGCCTTCTCTGTCTGTCTCACTGCCCCTCTGTGGGTGGGCTGGGGGGCGGGGGAGAGGATGAGAGGTGATGCAGCCAGGACAGCTGACCCCAGCAGCCCAAAGAGACATTCCATACCATGTAACACTGTGCTCAGCATTAAAGTGGAGACGATGGGCATTTAGGAGGTTAGCCTTTTGCTCTGGAGCTGGCTGAACATCAGCCTGCCCGTGGGAAGTGTGGAGTGATAGGCTTTGCATTACTTGTTTTGCTTTCTTTCTTCTTCCACTTCTTAATTTATTAAACTATTTTTCTCTTGACCCATCTATTTTCTTGTTTATACTCTTCCTTTCATCTTCCCCTGCCCCATTGGGAGGGGTGGTGGGGAAGTGAGCAAGCAGCTGTGTTGTGCTTAGCTGCCTACCGGAGTTACCCACAGTGTTTCCTGAAAACCAAAAGTCTGAAAAGAGCTGAGCAGACTGTAACAATCAATGTACTCTACAAAGAGCATCTTGTGATTTTTTTTCTTTTAAATAATTAAAAAAATCAGAAAGAACTTTCAACTTCCACAAGAACTCATCCTTCTGTAAGAAATTCTTATACAGGGCAAAGGTATATTTAATGAACCTGCCTGACTTTTTACTGGCTGTGCTGGCCTATGAGATACAGTGGTATCTTTTCACAAGGCTCCTGTTTCCCTGAGGATTCTATTTATAGATATGTGAAAATTTACCAGAGTTTCATTGAAGTTAAGTTGCATAACAAATTGAACATTTGTTATCAAACTTTGGAATACTGGTTATTACACAGTCTGAGCTAAAAAATCAGTATGTTCAGGGATTTATACAGAAAGCCATACACCCAGGTTAAGAACTGAGGGTTTTATTCACAGGGAAATGGATCATGCAGACTTAAGTCCCCAAAATGAACATTTCATTTTGAACACAGAAAGTGTGGCATTATTCCTTCACAGAAATATTTCAGCCAATGTAATACTTCTCATAGCCACCTTGTTATGCCTAAGCCAGTTCAAAGATGAATGCCAAAAATGATGGGGATTCTGCTGTGTGAAGTCCTGCCTCTGAACACCTTGTTTGTGTCATAAATATTAACGTTCTGTTTTGCAAACACAAAAACCTGTATCACTGAATTATCCACCGAAAGGGAATAGTAAATTTGATTAAATGCAATGTTAGAGACCTTTGGCAGCTACTTATTAGACTGCTCCTCCTGAAGGCAAACTTGTTGTTAGGGTAAATAGGTGGTCAGCAATGCATAAGATGGCTTCAGATTCTGGTCCTACATTCTTATGGCACTACATAATGTCATTTTCATGTGAGGAAGCAGGCAATGGTTCATATAGAGGGACCTGAATGCTTTTGAGATGTTTATGATACTTAAATGCCTAACCTAAGAAATGATGTGAAATTGAAAATACAGTCCGGTTAGATGAGTTAAGCTTAATCATATGGAAGAAAACATGTTTTTCACCCTTATTTATATTGTTATACTTACTCTTTTCATAGCCTTCAGCTGGTGCGTGATTAAACTATTACAGTAGTCCATATGATAAACTCTTCTAAAATATTGTTTAAAAGAAGTTAACCTATATGTTCTTTTATACTAAAGAGATAACTTCGAGTTAGAAAAGTAACAGGGGCTTATAATTTTCCCCATTTTGCACAGAGTAATAATTCAGTTAAATTAAAACTAATGAACCAAAAAGACTAAATTAATGGGATATTTCAGCAAAGTATCTTAATCGTTAATTCTAGAACTCCAAAATTAAAAGCCTGCATATTTTCTGAGAAGTGTGAAATTAAAGGAAATACGCAACTGCATCCTTCTTGAGGGGTATGTGTAAAGAACAATTTATTGTGAGAGGAATAAACCATTTTCTTGGAGATGTGGATCACAAACTATTTTCTCTCCTTACACTATCCTTCTTTGTACCTGGTCCTGAAGAAAAGCACAGCACATTGGTGGTGTTTTCCCACCCAGCTGTCATGAAGATTATTATGTGACCAAAAAAAAGCTAAAACAGTTGGTTGGATTTATGTGTATAATTGACCCTTTAGTTCTCTATGTTTTAAATTCAAGCGCCTCTATCATCCTGAAGAGTTACTGCTCAGTTCTCCTCTGTTTCTTTGACTAAGCTTTATCTGCACCTTGCAGCAGAGTGGGAGGAAAAGGGATGCTCAAGCTACCAGTCACCCACGCTAATACACTTACACAAGGTGTGACTGAAAATATCATAAAATAACAGAAAATAGCTTGTGTCTGAAAACAGCACAAACACCCCAGTGCAATAGTATATCATCATACTTACTGCACCTTGCATTATGGCTACCATTTCCTCAGAGCATCCTTTCAATGTCATTGCACCTGTGGTGAAGAGGTTTCTTTGCCAGGGAACAAGAAGCAGCTCATCCTAACACATTATATTCTTGGGATACTCAAAAGTATGCATGGAATTATACATTCCTCTACATCTCCTTTCAACAAGGCCCAGTCTGATTTTTCTACAAGTCCATTTTCTACAAGCCCAGTGCTTTTTGTCTCTCATCTGGATATGAAATCATTAGGCCATGCAGTATGCCCCACTAACAGTCTCCTACTGAAGCTCTTACCTTTTACTTTTCTTTTTTTTTAATTAAAAAAAATATAGAAGTGTAGGAGGTGGGGTGGGAGAGAGAGTAGTCTGCAGATTGACTCTATGAGTTGAGAGGTGAGTACATGTACTCGATCCATTGTAACTTAATTAATCATCTAAATAAAACAGCACCAACAGATAGAGAGTGTCTCATCCCAGGATCCCAAAGTCTACATGCCTGGGATCTGCTTCTGTCGTTTATGTGACTTTAATTTCTATTCCTGCTCAAAGTTGGCATGATGATGTACATATCGATTTCCCCAATTTCAAATCAAGGTCCTACACACTGGATCATCATTTTATATTGCTTTCTATAGCTTTTATAGGAAACATCTATGCTATAGGCCTAATGGGATCAAATTCATGGCTGGCAGCTTGAGCTCACTGAAACTTCCCGCCAGACTGGCATTAAGCACTCAACTACATTTGGGGCTGTGAGCAGAGTCCTAGAGAAGTCTCTATTGGTTGTTTAGGTAGATCTCCAGTCCCTAGCAATGAGGAAACCCCATTTTAGTACCTGCTGCCTTCTGCCTTGCATGGTCTACTGCCTCTGAGAGGCCAATGAACCACTGTGGAATTTGGCACAGAAGTGCATCAGAGCTAGCTCCAAAACTTTTCATGGCCTGGGAGTTACACATGGTGGTGGTTCACTTCAGGAATTCAGCCACCAAAGCTGTGATTTGAGGTTTGGATTAGAGGTTTGGGCTGTAAGTATGTAGCACAAAGAAACTTTCCCTCTTCTAAGATGCAGTTTTCTTTCCTGGAGAAATTACAGTTACAGCCTGTCTCTAGTTTGTCACTGAAGAGAAGTGGTGAAACACAAGGAAGTCTTAATAAATGTGTCCTGGTTTTCCACTTTTTGGAAAATCAGTGTAGACATGTGACCTCCTGTGGAAATTTGGCACTGTTATATGGGGGTGTCTTGTCCCTGTACATGTGCAGGTGTCCTCTGTGCTCCAGACATGCAGGTTGGGGCTCCTGGTACCTCCAGTTCACACCAACATTGCTCTACAAAACGTACCCCTGGCTTATACTGAGACTGGTCTTGATATGTGAAGATTTAAGACTTTAGTACCCCAAAGGTTTTCATATCAAGCAGGGAAGTAAATCCAGATAACTGCAGTGTTATTTAATGGTTGTAAGAATGTGGTGTGGCAGCTTACCAAGGCTGTGTGCCTCACTTCAACCTGAATTCTCTTTCAAGTACTCAAGCTCTTGTTTCAGATGTTGGTCTCTATTTCTTTGTGGATTTTGTGCAAAATGATCATCATGATATATGAGCATATTTATTTATTTTAAATCCACTAATTAAAAAGGCTATAATAAGTGGATCAATAGGCTACAAAAATGTTTAAAAATGTTGCTACAAATTCTTGCATTTTCAAGAATTTTACACATGACCTTTTCATATTAGAAAATTCTTTTTTTTGCTAGTGCAATCTACTTTATTATTATTATTTTTTTAATTTCCATTTCATCCTGGAGAGGGACTTGTTAGGTCTGGTTTGTATATAAGAAAAAAACCCTTTCAACTGCAAATATCTCTTTACCCACTTGGATATCAAATTTAAGTACAGTAGTAGTCTCAAACATATTAGTCATGCGTTTCCAAGTCAAATAAATGTGTACATTACATCACAATTGAAGTCAAAGCCTTGAAAGCTCTTCCAGTTTGTTGGTAATTATTTAAAATAAACGTACTGGTATATTATAACACTATAACATAATTATAACACTGTAACATCCCTATGATATTATCACTTGTTCTGTAATATCACCCACATGCAGGCATATCTTTCCAAGAAAAAGAAATATGACTTTTTTAAAGCCAAAGAAATTATCTTTTCTTTGCTTTGTGAAAACAGATCCTATGTCAATACCACTTACTAATAATGTCTTTTGATAATACTTGGCTAGGTGATTTATGTGTGATACTTCCTTTTGGTATCAAAAAGTTCTTAAAGACAGCAAAAAATAAAGTATCTGTAGCCATAGAAGTGATGGGAAATCAAAATCTGTATAGTGACAGACCTCTGTGGGCATTTGTAGCTTAAACATTGGCTGGGTCAGATGTGACAGATCAGTATATAGGGCTTTTTTGATACTGTTGGATGTACAGCTGCTGAAAATCAAGCCTTAAACTTTAAAGCTGATAATTTGGTTTTTCAGCATAAATAATCAATCCTGAAGACCAAGTAATGCTAAAACTCAAGCCAGATATGAATCAGTTGTGGTTGTAACTGCGTGATAACAGAGTGGGAAAGAAAGATTGCTTAATGTCTTATTATTACACCTATATCAAAATACTTCAAAATACATTTTTATTGGTATGTTCCTGTGAAAAAGATGGGTTTATTATTTTTTTTTCCCTTCATCTTTATCTTTAGGTCAGTGTAAGAGCTTAAAATTGTATTGCTAGAGTTATTAATTCTGTTCAGTGATCTATACACATTTATGTATATTGACTATTGAGTACTAGGTAGCAGCCATTCTTCTTCCACACTGGAAGGAGAGAAGTAGAACACTCATCATTTTTCAGAATATTGGAAAGGTCACAGAAGTTTATTGCTCTGTTACTTTTTATAAAATATATGTTGCACTAGAATTTTTGAAATCTCATTTTAATAACCAGCACAACATTAAAATGAATTAATCAGTTAATCACTTTAATAATATAAAAAGTTTAAAAAGACACACCCATAACAGTTTTTAAATGACAGATTTATTACATTTACCTTCAATTGACTACCACCCCCCCCCCAGAAAAAAACAAACAAAAACCACTAAAAGAACAGATTACCAAAACCCACAACCAAACACACACTCTTAAAATTTGGAATAACTGAAAATTTAGTGGACGATCCAGTTGCCAGCTGTTCACAAACACTTTTCACTGTTGCAATATGTTTAAGTAGTTAAGAATAAAGGAAATCCTAGGCATACCTGAAACTGAATGACAGTAACATTGCAGAAGGAAATTCTGAAATAATCCTGTCTGTGAATGATTCTTCCTATTTAGTTTCAAATGTCTTTTTAAAAATTAGACTTTCGCTCCTTTGAATTTTCAGAACTGTGTCCTATCTTTAAACTATAGAATGTGTTGATGCTTATATAACTTTTGATTTTGACAATTCATGTGAAAAACAGTCAGTCCTTTTTAATGTTTTATGTTCCTTAAACTTTTTTTTTTCTTACTTTTTTTTTTATTTTTTTCCAGGTAGTCCAAAGTAGTTGCTATATCTCATCTCATTCTGTTGAAACTGAGCCAAAGGTCAGTCTGTGAGGAAGTGATACAGGATTAATGTGTCAGTAATTGTTCATCACCAGCTGACATGAGAAATATCTGGACTGACAGAGTGCCTGCAAATGAGCTTCCAGCTAAAGAATCTTTCAGCTAAAAGGGATTAAGCCTCAAGCTAAGCCTTTGACTGCCAGCCTGAGAATAAACTATGAAAATTTACTTTCTTTGTATGAATTTACATACTATTTTCTCCAAAGTCCAAATTCGTTTTGATGAGTTCAAGTCCTCAATGACACTTCCAGTGGAAAAGGTTTGACCAATAGCATTTTTCTGTGGTAGAATATCTGAAGGCAATTGTCTGTTACCTTCCACAGTAAAAGAGAATTATTGATCTTCCTCAGCTTGTGCCGCCAATTAGCCTGTCATCGTTCCTGTATGAGTACCCTGGGAGCAAAGGTATGGATGAAACTGGTAAAAAACCTATTTTATCCTTCCATGAAAATAATTTATTTTATTGTATGAGCATGAGCTTTCACCACTGTGGCTTCAGTATGTAACTTCTATGAGGGCAAAAGAGCTCTTCAGCTACTTGTGTTTTGTTTGCTACCAAACATACAGTAATGCGACTGAGACAGCACAAGCTAATGTATTTAAGACCTAAACTGCAACATACTGTAATCATCTTTTTATGTGAGCGTTACTGTAGCTGAAACATGAAACTATCAGGCAATCAGAATAAAATCATCACAGCATAAGGCAATAGATTCCCATGCATGAAAACACAGTTAAAGTAAAAAAGCCATAAAAGTGGGATGTGTATTTCTTGTGCCCGTTATATTTTAAGAGGTACAGTATGATAGCAGGCATTCTTCATGTTCAGGACCATTTACAGAAATTAAATAATTGATCCTTGCAACACTAATGCTTTAGGATGAGTTATTTCAAGATGGTTATGAAAGATGGGTGAGAAGATTATTACACGCCAAAAAGGTGAACCAGAGGTCCAGTGCCTTCTGTAACATTGAAGTCAGTAAAAAAGAGCTGCAGACCTGCTCCAAACAAAACAATTCCTCATCTTTAACCTAGATTGCATCTACCATCCTACTGAGCTACAATATATGTTGTAGGGGTTAGTCTCTATCAAATACAAATTCCCACAAATTCTAAAATTGCAACAAAATAAAGAACTAATTTATCTTCAGTTGTTTCCAAAAAGCAAGAATGGCATGTGTAGTGGGGGGGGGTGTAAGCAGGAAACCATCTGATGGAGATTAGACATACTGTAGCTGTGACTCTGTGTAATAGTTCTTTTAACAAGTGTGTGTAATCATATTATTTGAGATTGAAAGCTTGTTAACAATTTCAATGAAAATTACTTGCAAAGATATTAAATTATTTGAAATTATACAAAGCAGCATCATTCAAAATCACTTGATGTGTATTGTATATGTATGTGACTGACCAAAGAAACCGTGCAAGTGAGATGAGGCCCTAGATTAACACAGAGAGGAAATAGCTTTTATTATAGAACAGATAAAGCTTGGAAAGAAAGAACCACAATTTTAGGCTCAGAGCATCTTCATATGTAGAGTAATTTTGCTCACAACGTGGGTCCTATATTATTCATTACCCTGGAAATGAAAGACCTATATTTTAAAGTAATTTTTAAGTTTGCATACATGGCAGGTAATCATGAGACAGCAAAGTTGGTCTTCCATAAAATTATTGAAAATTTATGTTCTTAAAGAAAAAGGATATTGAGTCCCATATAAAGAAATATATAGATGTAAAATTACAAACTCAGTACCTAATTTTACCATAATAGTTTACTACTTGTGTATTTTATACTAGGTCTTTCTTACTGCATGAAAAGTAATATATTGCATGTACAGAAAAGAGAACCAGTACATCTGATTACTGTTGATAAAATGATAAACTCAGATAATGAAAATCTGGCACATAGAGAATTAAATAGAATTTTAAACATTAAATAAAACTATGAAAAAGATGGAAATGGGAGGCTGCAGCAACAAAAGTTAAGGGAAGCTTGGAAGAAGAAAAGGCAGAAAGGAGAAAAGAATGTATGTGGGACTTTTAATAGTGAGAATGCAGTTTTAAACTTGATAGTAAATGTGAGAGGAAATGAATAAAGGCGTTCAGAGATACATGAAAAATTCTCACAGCCCAATAAGAAGAAACAGCCTAGCAATAAAGTTATCTCTCGGTTGGGGACATAGAAGACGAAACAAGCAGGGCAAACTTGAAGGGATTTTAAATTAAAAATTTAATTCAATATCCACTTACTGGCTTTGTATGCAGAAACAGAACACATGCTGCGGCCAGTGCCAGGGTTTCTAGAAGTGCTATTAGAGTACAAAAGTGCAGTAGAAGAGTATCGCTATACAACGAAACATATGGCAAGTTTGTGAGACAGCATTCAAAAAGATGAAACGCAATTGGCTAAAAGACATGAGTACCAAGCTAGAGATTTATTCCTAGCCCCTTTTACACCATGCACAAGGTGACCCCAAATTTTTCAAGCTTCTAAGGGACAGTTACAAACTTCTATGCAGAAATCAAACTGAGTCACTTCAGGCCAAAAATTGAAAGATATATTTAAGAGGAAACAGAAATTGAAAAAGTTAAACAAAGCAAAACAACATTAAGTGATTTCAAGAGCAGAAGCAGATATTTCTGAAGCAAACTGTGAAAGTATGGTAAGTAATTTAATTTAAGAATGTTTGTCATGCCAGAGAGACTGAGTATGTCAAGAACACATCATTGTTTAAGATGCAGCAGCCAGTTTAGGTCTAAGATGTGCTTTCCAAGAGTTTTAAAAATGTAAACACAAATGAAGATATATCAGTGTGTGTCAAATGCTGTGGTCATATATGCTCGACTCTCAGGAAGTGAGCTAAGAATCCTGGGAGACACGTTACAATGACAGTAACTGGTTGATTTTTTCCCTGACAGTGTATTATCTGATGTATGTAACCTTCTTTTCAATTTTGTTGATTTTCTTGGATCATATTTTTAATAAATGAATTTATTATTTGTACTTCTTTGAGCAGCTTCTTCAAACATCTTTCAGCTAATGGGTGGAGTATGAACTCTCTCCTTTGACATTTTTGGTATTCATAAATCATTGTGTATAGTCACTTAAGTCACATTATGTCTTCTTCCTGTCCTCACCAAGGTAGATAAAATGTTTTAAACAAGAGGATAACATTTACTGCATGGCAGATGCTTCCCCCTTTTGAAAGTTCCCTCCCTGGGAGAAATGGAGGTAGGGGGAAGAGTAGAGCACACAAGACAAATGAGAAAATACGTGAGACACTTAGGGAGGCAATGGAGAGAGGTGTAATGGATCAATAGCCCAGTATTCATTGTGGCAAACCAAAGGAAACTTGAAGAATATGAAAGTGAAAAAGTGAAAAGATGGGAGGCAAGTGTGAGGGCAAAAGGGTGAGGCCACAGAATCAGACAGACAACTGGTAATAGATAAGAAGATAGGAAAGCAACAAAAATCAGTAGAAAGCAGTAAACAATGTCGCAGGTAGTACAACAACAAGTAATAAGGCAGCTGTCAATGTAGGACTTTTAAAGACGAGTCTGCAGACAACCAAAAATGCAGTAGTCAATATAGGAAACACAAGAAATTAATACAATGAATAATAAGACAGAAATCAATAAGAAAAAATAAAAGGCGCATAATCTGACAGGTGATAAGCACTAGGCAATACGGCAAATGAGATATTTTTGAGTTTAGTGGGATTTTGTCACTTGCCTTGTTTGCACCTGGCAAAACCAAATCCTGAATACAGCTCTGTGCCTTCATGGTAACTAGTTCAAAGGTGTAGACAAAGAGCTGCTCTGTGAATTGGTAAGGCAAGAGTTATAATAGAGGAAACACAGAAACTATAGATACCTTCAAATACTATCGTCCAACACTCTATGGAAACCGCTTCTTTACTAAGGTATATGATTAACTACAGAGTTAGTCAATAAAAGTAAATAAGGAGTAATAAAATGTCCAAGGTGTTGGATGTGACCAGGTAAAAGTAGGATACAGTTAAACAGAAATAGATGACATTTATATAAAAATATCTAGAATTTAATTTCAGAATTTTCCATATAACTTGATTTTTGTCTCTGATTATCAGAATTTCAATGGCTTGGAAAAGTTTTTACTTTGCTTGAAATAAGACAACAGCTCCAAATGCTTGGATTCTCAGTTATGCTTTCTGTTGATCCCTTCTCTCACATGTATATACATTTAGTTTTTTTCATGTTTAAAGTGCACATCCATAGGAAGCTGCTGATAACTGGCAGTAAATTAGTTTCCTTAGTCAGAAAGAATTAGACCAATTCTTATTTAAAGAAAGAAAGAAAAAAAAAAAAAAGAAAAATATATACCCTATGGGTATATGGGTGCTTTCCTTGGAAGATGTATCTCACTGAAGGTATATATGTACCAAGACACTTATAAGTCATAACTCCCAAGGGAAGATTTGCTGTCATACAGTCACAAATGTGTGTGCAGGTGGATGGCAGCACCTTGTATCCATTTTATCATGCTCTACTTTCTATCGCTCAAATAATCTCAAAATAATATGCTAAGTTCCCTATAGGCAATGCCTTAATGCCTTCCTGCATGTTTGAGCAGTGCTTAGTAGCACGTTTCATGCCTGTAGAAACTACTGCTGCAGAACTGATTAACACTTACAACTACGCTATATTCCTGTTTAAAAAAAGAAAAGAAAAACTAAAATACAGGCCCTTGTTTTTCTGCCTGAATGAAGTATATTTGTTTTGTGGAATATATGACAGAAAACACTGGGACATTGATAGGAGGAATACTCAAAAGCAAAGAGGTTGAAGAATAGGAAAGATTTTTTTTTTTGTGAAAAACCTTGTTAAATCCAACTTTTTGTTTCATTTATGTTTACAGTTACACTTTTATAGAGGTTTCTACATGCTTTTGAGCATGTAGTGTGATTTTGTTTGTATATGCCGTTAGGGATCTCATAGTAAAGTACAAATGCTGAGTTCATGCTGAAAATACTAACTCCAGCTATGCTTATGCTATACATCCAGGTACTTGGTAGGAAAACATGAGAGAAAACAGAATACAAAATATGCTGTCAAATAACCTGCCATATCATCTTCCTTCATTCTGTCATAGAACAGACCCTGTTATTCTCACATTTGAAAGCTACACAGGAAAACACAATGTGTTTTCTTACAAAAGGGATAAGGAAAACACATTAAATCTCCTAACATGTCTCTGAACTCTTTAATTCTCATGTCCAGTGGCTTGAAGGGCTCCTTAGCTTCCCTCTTGCAAATAGTGTGCCTTCACATATTTCACAGGTCAAACAAAGATCCAGGAGTACTAAGGCTCCTTATTCCATACTCCTTTTACCTAAATCTTTTCTATCCAATTGCATCTGTTGTAACTCTGTTAGTAATGAATTTTGCTCAGGTGACAACCTGTCCTGGGGTTGCCTAAGAAATATTTAGGTAGACTGTTATTGGGCATTCTTAAATGGTGTCTCTGAGGTGTCATCTCTTCCCCACAGTTAGGGTTGTTTGAACATAATCTTTATTCTACTATTTACTTTACTTTGAGCATGTTACAGGAAACCTTCATTGAAACTTGAGCAGCTGAGTATTTGAACTTACTCTTTTTCCAAGCCCTTGAGCTATATTATAAAGAAGCCTGAGGTGCTCTTCCTATGGATAGTTTTTACTGCTAATCTCACTCAACTGTCACACTGAAATGAATTACATGAATACAACATTTCTGTTAACTCTTCTAGTCCTTACACGCTTTACTATAGCATGAATGACACTATATGGGCAAGCCAATTTTATTAACTGTTTTCAGAGTTTCCCTGTTGTTCTGTAATGGTATTCTTATAACTTCTCTTTGGCTTATTAATAATAAGAACTACGTGCTAGAAAGAATTAATGTAACCATCTGTTTTTCAACTGATTTATTTATGTGGCAACTCTCATTTGCAAAACCCACATTTATTTCAAGCATAACACTCTTAATAACAGCTTCAGGAATGTTTCCTGCATATTAAGTGCTTCTAGTTAGCTGAATACACAGTGTTTTGTTCCCTTTGCTGATTTCCTCTTAGGAAGAAGAACTGATAGTGGACGGGTACGGGTTTGATGCTATCTTGTTCATCACAAAGACTGTACACAAAGTACTGTTTCCCTACATTCAGGAGAAACAATTTATAAAAAACAGCTTCCTATTTAGAAATCCAAATTTCTTTCTCCAGAGAACTCTGCTCAAAGGTAGCTCTGTTTCCTGGCTTTGCTGCTTCGCTCCAGGACTACTGCTTGCTTAGCTTTCTCCTCTGACTGTTATTTACAGGCATACACAGCTGCAACACATCCATTCTGCAACATCCACCCCCCCCTCCCATCCCCCCATCCCCCCACATTATTAAAAATCAGTTACCAGGGAAACCCTTCCTCATACGGCTTAGGTACTCATCAGCTATACTAGGTAGTCCATCCCTATGGCAATAGCCTCCACTTTTCACCTATCACGACACTAAGGTAGATATAAGTATTCTTTCTACTTAACCTGAAAGAATGATGCCTGCTGCAGCTGTTACCTTTAATCATGTCTATGAATGGCAGTAGGTAGTCTCCTAATAGCAAAATGGTAATACCAGGCCTGTGAATGCATGGAATGGATGTCTTGTATGTGTTTTATATGGGTTGTGCTCCAACCATGAAAGCATCTTTGGTGTAAAGATTACTAGAAAAGCATCCTGACCCAAACAAGTCTGTAAGTAGCATATAAAGATATGGTAATCATGTCAGTGTTTCATGTGGTTTATAAAGAAAAAAAGTCTAAAGAAAGTGAATCTATTGCTCACAGCAAAGTATTCTGCTTAATCTACTTAAAAGCAAATTTTCATTCATTCATACACTGAAAAAATGTCTCACAAATTAGTGTGATCTCTTATGTCTGTATTTGCAGATTAGAAAATACGTTTTCACTTGTAACCTGTTTAGTGAGTGTTCAAGCAATAACCAAACACGTCAACTTTCAGTATAGTGATGAATATGAGTAATTCACACTTTACATTAAAAATACAGATAAGAGGAAAAAAAAATCACATTATTTATTGCACTGATTAGTGTGTAAGTCCCACTCATATAAAAGTGTCCTCACTCAATTCATTGTTAGTCTCTTTTCAATGAACGACAAATTGTAAAGCAGTGTGCCATTTCCAAGTTTTTTCTAAGCACACTGTCTCTTTCTCTTAGAAGAACAGCACAGTATGCAGTCAGTTTCCAATTAGAAGATGAAAATACACAGTGTTTTAGTTAGAAGTATGTCAGTTGTGTGTGAGAACTGTATTTCTACAAATAATAGTTGCTTGTTGTCAGGTAAGTTCACTTTGACGTTAGATTTCTAATACACATATTGTCTATATTGACCTACTAAATGTAATGATTAAAAGAAATATCGCAATTCTGCTGTCTATCACTTTCTTTTTTTTGCCAGCATAAGCTTCAAAAGAATCAAAGGTTTGCTTGGTTTTGGTGGTTTTTGGTTTGTTTGTTTGTGTGTTTGGTTTTTTAAATGGGAAGATAAGGGAAATCAAGCATTTTGTTCACTGGTGTTCTAAAGAGGTAGTTGCTTTACAGTCCTTTAAAATAACAGTCTTATAAAAACATTCTACCTTAAGCCATACATGCAGCATGGTCATAACAAGGATTTTTTGGACAACCTATATTCTACCATAATTCTTTCTTAATGAAGCAGTTAGTGAACTCTAATGTTAGATGTCCTGCAACTCTGCCTATTGCACAAAGAAAGCCCCAGTCCACTGGTCCTTCTGAATTTGGGTTCCTTCAACAGACCCTTATCACACTAATGACTTCTTTGGTTTCTTCTTTTTTCAGTATTCAGAGACCTTCAGCACTTAGAATGGTGGAGCAGATTTATACTTCTTTGATATAACAAGCACCATTTTCAACTCCCCTCTTTTTTTTTTTTTTTTTTCTTAAAGGGATTATATCCTCCTTTGTCAGTATATAATCACCTATCTTAATCTTTTTATGCCAATTAATTCATAGTTTTGCTCGTGAACTTTCAGCTACTTCTCTTTGTACCAAATACTTTTTCCAACAGTATATGGACTTCTGCATTTTGAGTATTTACTATAAAGGAAGCTTTTAATAGAAACAAACAAATCAACAAAGGGTTTGACATTTGCAAATTGAGATGTTTCAGTGAAGTTTGCTGAACATGAAGTATTTATGTCTGTCTTTTGGATATCAACTTGCATTTCCCTGAGTTTCTGCAATGCCTCATAGGACAAGTAGTCTAGACTAGGAGGTCGGCTCCCAAAAAACCATGATCACATAGATACAAGCATTAAACCTACCGTAACACTGCAGGAATATCCAGCAGTATTGATGTTCAATCAATTTGCCTTGAAATTAAATGATAAATTCAGTTTGTCTAATGGTTATTGGCCTGAGGATCCTGCAGAGGGGAATATACAGCCTGTGCACATTACAGCTCCAAGTAAGATACTGTACAAAGAAAACACCTTGTCCTGGGTCATGTCACTCTTCTGTAATGTTAAAATTATTTCAACACTTCAGTTACAGGGACAGCAATAAAAATCAAATTGGAAATCTGAATGTTGTTTGGCATAGAAATTTTGGAAAGAAATTTCTCTCTTCTATTTATATGTCAGAAAGATTACTGCAATATCTCATATACAGGTTTCTTTCAGGTAGCATCCAAGTTTGATCAATGTAGAAGCCCTAATTAACAGTATTTTTTCACTAAATTATTTTAGTACAGAACTAAATGTAAAGGGGAGAGACATGCCTGTGAAACTTCATGAAATCACATGGCTGTGACACTGCTGACTTTAGGTAGCACCAGCCACTTGGCATTTTCCTGTAGTGTACTGCTGTCTCAAATAAGCTTGGAAAAGAACATCCATACGGTATGTGAAGTCTGTTGGAGGTTGGCAGTGAAGAAAGGGAAAAAGGATACCGGGGAATTGGCTATACATGCATCTGGAATTGGTGGAAAAATTAACATTAGTAAATTGATGGCCCTGGTGGTGGAGACTGGGAGGCTTTCTTCATCGTTCTTCAGGCTATGGCTGCTCTGGGTAGTTAGATTTCAATTTGAAATAGCGGCATTTCACTCCCTGTTGTTTTAAATGGGAAAGTGATTGTGTAGTTAAGGAAAATTACTTTCAGCGCTATTCTCAGACTTAAGACACAGTAGATTACTTGAGAAAGAAAAACATGTAAGCAATGCCTTCAGATACAACCGTAACCTAGTCATAGAGGGGGCTCAAGATCACAAAGAAAGGATTTAAAAATTATCCTAATGTGGTGTTAAATCTTTGAAATGCAAAACCGGGACTGGACTTTTAAATAGGATGAAGATGGATGCCTGCTGAGAACTTTTCAAAAGTTTATCTGTAAATAAGATTTAGACATCAGGTGCTACTGAAAACCCACTTAAGTAACAGTACAAATCATAAAGCATTCAATTTACTTAAAAAATCTGGCTTTATGTGCATATCCTTCTAAAATTACTAAAAATTAGTCACATGAACGTGGAATGCTCCCTGAAAGAAAAAAAAAGAGTTCAATTATATTATTTTCAGTCCTGAAGCTCAATTCCTCTTTTCTTGATGAAGATGTACTGTTGTTCACTACCTTATCAATTTAGGTTTTATTTTGACACATATTGAGCATGTAGGACAGTAGTTTAAAGCCATTATTTGGTACCCAGAATCAAAAAGGATTTTGGCACAGAAGCCAGTGAGTAGCTCTAATTTTAACATTTCAGTTGGTACCAGAAGAATCACATTTTCCTTTAAAAGGCACTTCTCATTTTGGGAATTTGAGAGAGATCTTTTACTGCCTTGTGGCTCAGTGCACCTAGACAGTCCCACAGCATGAGCGCTAATAGCTCTGAAGCTTATATATTAATAACTCAATGACATGGCCTTTACTCATGTGAGTAGCTCCCCTGAGAGCAGTAGGACAGTGTCTTGTACACAGCAAGAGACATGTTGCAGGGGCAATGATGGCCAAAGTTTTTCTGGAGTGAAAAATGGACAGGTCCCCACAGTATATGGATGTATTGCACAAGAATACCATATTTTTACAGAGTTCACAGAGTGGAAATGGAAAAAGTGACATCAGAGGATTTCTGCCATCCCAGAGCCAACTTTATCGCTACATTGATAGCTCTCCATGATATCATTAGTTAGTGCAAATGGAATAACATGATGAAGCTGCTGTCTCTATTACTGTTAGCACAGCTCAGAAAAGGTTAAATGGGCAACTGTCACGCTATATGTCTCTGTCTCCCTAGAGAAAACTTAGGACATGGGAGCATGGAAAGTACTTAATCTCCCTTTCTCCTTTTCTCTTTCTCTTCAGACACAGACTTCACATCTGTTCCAAAACATGCATGACAGCTGTATAGATATACTGTTCCCTAGCAATAATCTTCTACTTTCTCAGGACAAGCTCCAATATTTCATGTCACTCTGCAAATAGCATTAAAAAAAATATGAAAGCAACTTTTGTTCCATTAGCCTTTTCATCTACCTATGTCCATCCCTTCTTTTTCCCCCTGGATTCTAACATAAATCATGTTTTACACAATAAAGTTAAAGTTTTGCACAGAAAAGAATTAAAGAAAATCTGTACTAGAGTATTTTTGTATGTTTGAAAGGAAGTGCGGGCAGCTTGATATTTTCTCCCATCTTCTATAGAAAATGAAAGCAAAATTAGAAACTACAGAAGAACTGGAATATATTTCTAAGAGGTAACATTAAATTTGTGGTAATACTGGTTATTTAAAAGTGGTTAATATCACTTGTACAGTAATACATAAAGTACTTAACAGTAGTACTCCTGTTAAAGTACATAAAGTACAACAGTAGTTGTAGTAGTAGTAGTAAATGATAGATGTATTTACCAGGATTATTACTTCTTGCACTAAAAGTCAATAGGGGAGCTCTTGTGTGCTAGGTGCTGTACAGAGAAGACACCAATGATCTTGGGCTCCTAAGTAAACAAAGTTGCTTCAAACCTCATTCTTGTTTATCCTGCAAAACCTTTTAATCTCATAGGCCAGTTTAGACCAAGCTGAGAAAGTTAAGATAGCAAATTTTTGCAAATTTCATGAAGTGGTGAAGAAAAAAAAAAGGAGGAACTGGAGTGTTACTTTTGAGACACGAACACCTATGTACATGTTTTGTGTTCAGTAAAGGCACAGCAGGTATACTAGCCCATTCAGGTAATGGCATATTCATATACATGTGTATGTGCAAAACATATAGTCATAAAACCAGGGCAGTATTATTTGACTCACCAAACTCAAATAAGGAGTCGTAGAATCTAAATTACATGCCAACACCTGCACAAATCACTTGATTTAAAGCCAAAATACCATTATTTGTGTGATTGGTTGATCATCTGTGCTGTAAAATTTTTTTCTAGAAAAAACATCCTAGAAGTAAAATAATGAGTAGAAACTGTGGCACAAAAATGTAATCATGTCATTCTTCAAGATCCACTTGGGTGCTAAATGCCAGCTCTAAATGCACCTTACATGTTTGCAGGTCATCAATAGTATTTTAAACACTTTCTGAAAGACATGTATTTTTTTCATATTGTTACAAATACAACCTGGTAAATGCTTCAGCAACAAATGTGCAGTTCTTTATCTTTTGAGGGGATGAGTGTTACAGGCTTTGGGAGCAGCAGAGATATAATATCACCTATCATGGCAGTATCTTTCATTCATTCTAGTTTTAAAATCAAGTCTTTTATAAGTTACAAGTTCTACCTTGAGAGTAAAGGCAGAATAATTGTTTTTCTAGTAAAGTGAAAATATGAATTAAATGTTACCTCAACAATAATTGTTGTTTGATGCTTGAAGCCCTGTCAGATATAAAAAGATCTTTAAGCTTTTCAGTATTTCTTAATGACTAAGTTCTGAGCTATGAACTGAAGCAGCCGTGACATTTAGAGTTCCTGAACGGTAGTCAGAGACTTACGGGGATTGGAAGGGTTACCATAACAATAAAGAAAGAAATATTATATGTTCTCTCACTTGGGCAGAATGTGCTTTGACAGTAGGAGAAGCCTGCTTGAAAGAGATCTATGCATGAGAAGCTGGGAACTGAATGATCAAGAAACATCCCCATGCAGTTTTTGGAGTGGTATTAATAAATTGTGTATCCCTTCTTTTAGTTTCCTTCATCTTTCTCATATTACTTTCTCTTCTTCCATGCCTTTTCTGTTTACTTTTTCACAGTACTTATTCATGTGGTGCTGTTTCAGAAATGTCAGTTTTAGACCTTGCTACAGGTGACCTTAACTTTGATTCTGTCACTGAAGAGTACTGTGAAACTTCAATTATAGTCTTAGAGTATTGCTTGTAAGTTGTGACATTTCGTTGAAGTGCTAAACTGGTAAAGGTAGGTGCGTGTCTGCATCAAGAAGACTGTTTCAAATGACTGAAAGTGAAACAAAGACAAAAGCAAAAATTTGTGTGGGTTGTTTGCATAAGCATGTATGTACTTCTATGATTATCAGGTTATGTAGTTATTATTTGGACTTGAGTGAGATACAATAGGCCATCCTCCAGAAACAAAGATTGAGTAGAGCTGGAGATAGGAAGGACCAAGTACTCTTCTGACTTTGTTGTGGGGATGGACAGACTGCATTAGCCTTTGGGGACAATGTCTGAACGTCACTCAATCAACTGACTTTCAGTGGGAAGAAATGGTATCACATGCAAAGAAAGAGAACTCTTTCCCTCTGTATTTGGAGAGGGTAGTTACTAGCTGAAAATCAACAGACTAGATAAGTTGTCATCCTATGGAAAATCTCTTTACCATGGAGGAGAAATGGAAAATCAGAAACAGCCTTGCATTTTCTCAAGAAAGGAGATGTAAGGGAAGCTTCAAATACATAAAGAACAAATTGGAGGAAGCAGATGAACCTGGGTTGAAACAAATCTTTTGGTAACTGGAACAAATCTCTTTATCCTGAGTTGGGACTCACAACATTGACCTTATACTTCATCAAGGCTTCAGAGCAGCAGAAGACTCTGGACTGAGATACAAGTCTGTGCTACTGGAATAGGGTGTAGGATCAGAAACTCTTAAAGAGAACAGACAGGTGTGGTCTTCTGGTGACAGATATATATCTGTAGATTTTGATATTTTTTTCTGGGGGTCCAGGACCTAGAGATGCAAGAATTAGTCTTTTAGCAAATATAGTATTTTAGATTAAGTTCCTTAGATGGGGAACTGATGCAACATACAGTATCATTCTCAGATTTGCATAACTATAAGAAGTAATACATATTAATGCAAAAAAGTGAAGTCAAAGAATGAAAGAGACATGCTAAGACAGATACATGTTTGCCTGTACAGCTTGTATCCTTAGTGTTGAAATAATTTTCTTCTTGAACATTACTTTCCCATTTCACAGTTATTGTGTGTTAGCAGAACGGTTGCATTGCCAGACCCTCCCAACATGCTGAATTGCACAGTAATGTATGTAAAACTGATATTTTTTCATTACAGGAAACAAAATTTCCTCATTAGAGGACAACAAAAATGTAGGTATTTAACAAGGCAGACTGAACTTTCCTTTTAGGGAACTCTTGCCCTTGTCTTCAGGGTATTGTTGTTATAAACAGGTTCTCCTCATCTGCCTGTTTTCTGACATGATATAATTCAAAACACTTTAATGTTTTTTCTATATGTTTATTACATATTTCAATCAATATAATGAATACCTTATTTTAAAATCAGTTCTTTAAATTGGTTTAAAAATTCTGATTTAACTTTCATTTTTCATTCTTTTGTCACATCACAGAATCACAGGGACCTCACCCAGTGCAGCCCCCTGCTAAAGCAGGTTCACCGAGAGCAGGTTGCACAGGAACTCATCCAGGCAGGTTCTGAATCTCTCTGGAGAAGGAAACTCCACCAGCTCTCTGGGCAGCCTGGTCCAGTGCTCTGTCACCCTCAAAGTAGAGACACTTTTCTTCATATTCAGATGGAAGTTCCTCTGTTGCACTTTGTGCACATTGCCTGTTGTCCTGTTGCTTGGCACTAGTGAAAAGAGCCTAGCCCTACACTCTTGACATATTCTTTCCCCACACGAAAAAACCAGTGAGAATAAAGGAAAAATATAATAAAAGTAGAAGAAAATTGCTTTTTTGTGATTTTAATGTTTTCCTAATAAAAAAGGGGAAAAACATCAAAGTACTAAAAACCCCCTAATCTGAAATTATAGATTTATTTTGTTATCTTTTTTTTTTGGTAGGAAAACATTAACTTAGAAGTTACTGTTATCAGACAGAAAAAGAGAAAAAACCCCAGAAAGCGGCATATACAATTTCTGAAACAAAGTAACTGTACCAAGCACACCATCAGTATTGAAATGAGAATTGGGTTTTTTGGTTGCCTTTTTTTTTTTTTTTTTCCCTTCCCTAAAGAAGCTGTAGAAAAATAAAAGATTTTGCACATGGGAGCCTGAAATGGGACCCACCCACATTTCTTTTTCATGGGGAACAAAAAACTCATACACTACTGACTGTCTTTTTTTAATTACTTTTTTATATTTTTATTTTTAAAGTTCCGATCTAGAGTTCTCAATGGGGTTTTGCACCAAGCATATTTTGGAATAGAATTTTCTCTATTGCAAACTGAGGTTGGCTCATTCAAGCTAAAGTCAATTTCCTGGGTTAGGCCAGCTTTAGTTTTGGCCCCAGTTTGACATAATAAACACATTCACATTCAACTGTCTTTCTGAGAGGAAGGGATTACAAATGGCTCACATGCAAAGATTGCACCAGTTTGGATCATTGCATTCAGGCAAATGTCAATTCAGAACTGACCCCGTTCTAGTATTGTTAATGAACTATGTAATAGAATACTTGTTCTTTGAAATATCAAGCGTAAAACAGAATTTTAAAAGATAACTTTAACAGAGCAGTTACTGTTTTCTGTGAAAAGTAATCTAGTGAAGAGACTTTTTTCTTTATAGCTTGTGTTTATTTATGTTAGTAAGTAGATTCAGATGCCTGTATATGCTCTACTGTTATTCCTTTCCCATGTGAAACAAAAAAGATCAGCTTACAGCATTGCTACTGTTTGCCTACACCTACATGGAAATTCCTTCACTTTTGATTGAATTAATATATTACATTACAGTCCACAGCTGAAAACTCTGCGCTCCTCATTGAAATTTATTTTTCTTACTGGTGTTTTTTTCTTATCTTCTGCTTTTCCTTTCACAATTACCAAAAAAATCTATCATAACTTGAGGAAGAATGCATTAAAAATTTTCACTTCATTTATTTGTGAGAATAACATGGAGTATTTTTCCAGCAAACAATGTAATAAACTTTATAAAAACTGGCAAGGAAGTTGATATGATTTCAGTAAAACTTCTAGAGATCTATAGGATACTATAGATGCTTCCATACCTTAAGGTACACAAGAAAAAATAAATGAGGATGCTTACTTTAATCTGGTCTCTAGATTAATCTGGGTCTCTAGAAGCAAATGGTGAGGGCCAATTGACTATCCAGCCAAGTTAATGCTGTTTTATTCATATAAACACTAAAAAGTACTGCAAACTACAAGAAGAGAGAAAGGAGACAGATGCCTGTTGATCATATTG
This sequence comes from Falco biarmicus, assembly GCF_023638135.1. NCBI lineage: Eukaryota > Metazoa > Chordata > Aves > Falconiformes > Falconidae > Falco > Falco biarmicus. Next base: position 19,095,509 of record NC_079311.1, on the reverse strand, counting down.
AAATAGATCAAAAGGAATGTTTGGATCTGTAAACTTCAACTGCATGCTCCATCTAAAAAGAAAATTAACTCATTTGTGTCACTTCAGATGAGAAAATAATTTTATTTTAAAAGCTAAGGATTTAGTTTTAATCCTACTGGAGACAGAGGATACTATTGTGTCTATGCAACATTTTGTAACACATATAAATGTAAAAGGGCAGGTCCATCTTGCAAGTTCTATGCAGTCAACAGAAGCAGAAATGAAATCAAAGACAGACATCTTCAGGTATTAGAAAAATAAGGGTAATAAGATCTCTTATGAATTGTATCATATACATATGATAAAAATGCCAGGCTGTTGTAGTTTGTTAAAAATTTTATGCTCTGCAGACTTTTGTGGATGGAAGTGACTTCCAACTGTAAATGCCCTGAAAGACGTGGATATTGAAGACAGACTTAATAAGAACTTGGTATTGTGTTAGAAAAGTAGAAATGCTGTTCCTGGTAGGGGAAGAGCATGGGAGAAAGTCAGGAAATACCTTTGTGGGAGGACAACACAAAGGAAGCAAGAGGGCAAGCAGAGGTGACTTTTTTGTTTTGTTTTTTTTCCTTTGGTTTCCCCAGGAGAAGCATCTGGACCAAGTCCCCCCCCTGCCCCGTAACTCTAGTTTTATGTGGTTGATGGTGGATTTCTGTGCTTCCTGCAGGCACAGTCCAAGCAGGCGTGCAGCATCCTGCTGCTCCAGGACAGTGGCTGGGAAGCAGGAGGGACTGGGGCACGTGGAATAACAACCAGCTGGTCAGGAATTTTGGTTATAAATGTCCTTTCATTTTCCCAGAAAAAAACTTACTTTCCTTGTGGGGCTCACCCCCAGTGCCTCTGCTGCTGCTCAGGGTGCAAAGGCACCCTTCTTCCATGCTCCTGACAGTCAATCTGGCTCAGTTTTCTTATAGAAGTGGGTTGTTTGTTGATCACACTCCTTCTCTGCTTTTTATTCATTAGATACTCCATCTTACTAACAATGTAGAATAAATATTGGTGTGATTTATACTACAGCATTTGCAAAATCATATGATATGCTTATGTGAAAAAAGACAAATCTGAATAAACAGAAGTTTAATATATATTGACAATTGAAGTAGGTTAGTAGAAATGGATAAACTCTACTTTCCATCACCACAGTGCCCAGGCTCCTGAAGTAGGTGATTTGGTGTTTATTTTAGTAATGTTCTTATGAATTTATATTCTTACTAATTTTGGAGTGGAAAGGCTTAGTCTATTTTCCTCGCATAGCAAAGGCATCCATTGTTGCAAATGCTTTCTGATTATGTGCACAGGTAGTACACACGTCAAAAGGCAGTCTGGTGTAAAAAGAATTACATCTACAGGTTTCAAAATTACAGATTTTCTTGAGCCAATAACCCTGAGATACAGCACCTGTGGCCTGGTAGGCACAATGCTGTCAGTACTTGCAAACATGCTTGCCCCAGCACTGTCCAGGGTCATTACAGGTTGTAGGATCTCCTGATGTTTCTGAGAGCAAGAGTGACACCTTTTCCTCAGTTCATAGGGTAAAAGCTGGGTGATAACATAGATATAACGTGAAACAAGTTTCAAAGTTAAGGCAGATGGGAGGTGGTAGAAAAGGGTGCAAAAATAAGAGCTGGAATATGATACGGAAGTGTTGGGGCGGAGAAAATCAATTTGAGAGAAGAAAATAGAACGATTTATGATACCAGTTGTGCACAGTGAGGGTGGCTCTGGGGAAAGAAGAAATCTGTTGTTAGTCCTTGGATCCCAGCACTTTTTGCTGAACTGTAATTGATTAACTCCCATCTAAGCTGTAGGTGTCTGGATGACAGGGAGTGCAAAGGTGTGGCCTCTGGTAAGGTCACTTTTTTCGCTGTGGTCCAAGATGAGATACTTCTATATAGTAAAGTGTTTATATAACGCTTCCTATATAGTAAGTCTCTCCAGTAACCCAATGAAAATACATCAGTGCTTTTCATGTTATTATTAATGTGTCAATAGTTCAGTTCTTAGCATGGACACCTGTGCACAGCCAAACCACTGTAGAAGGAAAATACAGGGACAGATTTTAGTTTACCTCTTGGTTGGTTTGTGTTTGTTGTTTTGTTTTTTTTTAAACCCTCATTATTAAAAGAAAATTATAAACAGAGAAATAATATATAAAACAATGAAAAATACTTTTATGAGACTATTTTAGTGATAGTACAATGAAGCACCTTTGTGAGAGTGGCTTTAAAAGACAACCAGTGGTGTGAGAGTGAGTTTGCAAAGATACGGGAATGACCAAAATTATTTGGGCTATGAAGTCTGTTTGGCTTCCTGGGAATTAACTTGTCATGTTCATCTGAACATATTCTCTATCACTGGTTAAGAAATCTTCTTGATAACACTAAGATGTGTCTGATCTTCTGTCTGTCATGCAATGGGATCAATTAGTCTGCATGTTGAGAATTAAAGAGAAAAAGTACATGGTTAGTTTCCATCCTGCAAACTTGCTTTGGCACAATGTTCTCAAATACACCATTAAAGCAAACTATTTTTAATTTGCACTTTTGACAAACCTCTTGCTATTAATTAAAGACTGATTCTTCAAATATGCAAGCATAAAGCTGTTAACTGTGTTGGCATAAATATTTCTGGTTGCAGCAGGGAGTTGAGAGAGAGACGAAGTGAAAATGAAGAAAAAAAAAAAAAGAAAAAAGAAAAAAAGAAAGAAAATCCAGCGTGATTTCCATGGGAATTTAAAAGGTCTCTGGGCTACTCATGTGCAAATGAAGGCATTTAATTGTAAGGTGTCCTCAGTGATAAATGGTAACAAAAATATGCTTGAATAAATTCCCCATTATAAAATGAGAAATTATGTCATGACTTTGCCCTTTTCATTGCTCCTTGAGAAAGGTGAACCTCTCTAAAAAATTTATACCACCAGAGCTTCAGGTCTTTTGCACTTCTAATGAACTGAATAACTGAGAAAACAGCACCTCTGCAATTAATATAAATGCAAAAGCTTGGCTTCCTGGCAAAAAGACAGAACAATGAGTGAAACTTTCTAAATTATTAATGTAATACCTGAATAAACTTCCAAAAAATCTGTTTTCTAAGTAGTTCAGTCCTGTAAAGAAGCAATAAGGACTGCTAAAAAGCATGCAAAAAATGAATGTAACCTTTTTCTTAGTGGGTAGAAGATATGAAACATGCATTGAAGTCCATCTTACTATACTTCTGTAAGTGCATTCAGTGGATGCCCTTCTTTAGTCCAGAAAAAACAACAGAAATACCTAGTCCCAACTCAAAACCGCAACCTATGGCAAATTTAGGATTTGTTAGCTTAAAATACCAAAAGATACCACAAGCTACAAGGTGCTACTGAGGGTCAGCAAGACAGAGTGTTGCCAGTGTCTTTTATCTGTACAAGAGCAGCAGCTTTGCCAGGTGAAAATGCCCACATTCTTCGTCTTGTAAGGGTATGCTTGTAACTGTGATAGTCTCTGGATATAAGAACAATTAGATTTGTGGGGCAAAGTAGTATGCTTTATCAGTCAAGATGACACAGCTGAAGAAGTTCTAGGTTCACAGCCTCTCCTGCACATTTGTAAAAATGCTAATCCTAGAAACAGAACCACGCTCTGAACAGGAGGAAATAAAAGCAAAAAGGCACAGCAATCTCTCATAGTCTGTCCAAGAGCAAGTCTTTGCTGTCCCCATGCCAAGCATACCACGTGAGAATACGGGATGTATCTCTGTGGCCAAAAGGTCCCTCTTGACATTTCCATCTCCAGCGTTACGAGGTGATATGTTGAAAACTAGTTATGTTATAGGGAGAAAGCCCTTTGTATCATTTCCAACTCCTTTCAGCTTTCTTGCTTTTTCACTCAATGCTGCAACGTTCTCCTGTGGCATATACATATACACTAATAGTGATTCCAGATCAAAGGACATTTGTCTGGAAATGTCATAATTTCCATGACTACTTCAATGGAGGTAAAATAAATTTAAGCAAATATCCCATTCATAAAAGTTGCCATGACTATTTATCTATCTATTGTAGTATGAAGAAATGGGAAACTATACTGTGAATACGGCTGTTTATCCTCATTCACACATAACCTATTTTCTATTGATGTACATAGAAAAAAAAAGTCACTGGAAAGATATGTTTTATAAAAAAGACTGGGTCCAAATTAAGATGTTTCTAGGAAAAAAAAAAATTATTTCATTCAGCACAATTTCCTGCAATGCTGTACGTGGCATAGACTCTCAAACTTCAAAGCAATGTTTGTCAATGATTTGCCCATTGTAAATTTTTTGCCTCCCTCAGCATATAAAATGTTGTGGTAGTGTCTTTAATCTGAGGATATTAAACTGTGAGACGCATCTAGAAGAATAGTTTACAGATCCTCTTGTATAACTACAGCAGGTTTATTCCAAGAATACATATTGCAGATAATCTTTAAATTTGCTGAAAGTGCTTGGCTGTGGAATATAATACAAATCAATCGTAGAAAAAGAAATAAACTGCAACATTGCATAAAGAGACTCTTGCTTTGGGAAGCCAAGATTTTATTGTCTTGCTGTAGGCAAGGGATAATGTTGGCAATGGTAAATTCTGTGTTGCAGTATGTTATACTGTTCTGCATAAATACATCCAGATAGTGATGCCTCTGACTAGATGATATTAGTTTAGGTAAATCACAAAGAACTCTTGTAAAAAAAAAAAAAGGTTTGAATAAGCCATGCAAAATTAATATTAAATTTCCTGTCGTCTACCTCATTACCTTGTTAGATGACTTGTATTAAAAGCAGTGAAGCAAAGAATCAGTAACCTGGGTGTCTGCCATTTCTGCAGTGCTGCAGATACACATATCACACAGTTTATACAGAAATTATGTGTGTTGAGTATGCTTTCCTGGACTATAAGTGCATCAGACTAGAAATTATGACTTTATTATGATTCTTCAAGGTTTTATATTTTGAAATTAGCCCTGAAAACCATTGTTATTACAATACAGGACTGGCGGGTATCACAAGAAGTATTCTACTTTGTACATTATCCTTAGATAAGGCTGTATGTCTATATTTATACTGTATAGCCACATAAACCTGTGAATATGTAAACTGCTATTCATGAAACCATGTAAATTCCATGTGACTATAATCTGAATAAATAGCAATAGTTGCATCTTTCCAGTAGTTTTTTTAGAACAAATATATTATCAGTCCCCTAGAGGTTATCCAGTTTAAAAAAAAAAAAACAAAAAAAACCCCCAAACAACAAAAAAACCCAAAAACAACCACCAAACAAACAGAAGATTAAAAGAAAAAATATTTTGACTGCTGGTGGTGTTAAAATTGATGTTGCTGGAACATCCAGTCTTTTGCTGAGAGTATAATTCAAACGCAGTTTTGGCAACCCACGGTCTTGCTGAGCAACCTGATTAGAATTAGTAGGGTGATGATAAAAAAGGGCTTGTAGGCCAGAGGAGGTAAATGCATCAGGAGGCATTGGTTTCTGTGGTGAATCTGCCTTAATAGTCCTTGGAACTCCTGGAGCCATTCCTGTGCAACCAACATCACATGTCTGCCAAATCAACCATTCACAGGGCTACATCATAAAACAAGCAGGAAACAATCATTCAAGAAAGTGAATTGTTTGACTTGTTTGGGTTGAGCTGCTTTCATTGTCATTTCAGTCACCCTGAGAATTATACTACTATGGCAAAGAAAGGTAATAGGGTGGAGTCATGGAGGACCAGGAACTTCTGTATTCACCTTTTCCCAAAATTCCACACTTTTACAAATCAATACCCTGAGAACAGAACCTAGCCCCCTAATAATTTGATTTTGAAGCCAATATTGTATTGTTATTCCTACTCTGTCATTTTCCAAAAGTGGAGGGAATTTCTTTGATTGGTGACTTAAAAACTGAAACCATAATTGTCATGATAGTACATTTTGGGATGGGCATAATGACTCCACTCTTCAAAAACAACAGAAGACCCCTAAATTACCTACAGATATTTTTTGTTTCATTTTAGAAGAAAAAAACTATAATCTGATCTGCAAGACCAGCAATTACAGATAGAAGTACAAATCCTCCTTACTGTAGAGAAAAGCCCCCTAAATAGATTAAAAAAAAATTAATGTGAACTAAAAGAGAGAGATTTCATGCTTTTCTTATTGCTGTAGGTAGTAAAGAAGAAACAGGGAGAGGTTTCTTATTTCTGCTAGATAATTATGAACTCAGAGTATTTTCTTACTACGGTTACCAAATATACCTTATGAAAACCATGTGCACATCTACTTAACTGACAGCATCTTCTAAGCTTTTCTGCTCTATTGATATACACATAATGGAGTACCAGTTTTTTACAGAACTGCATAAATGCATTAGCTGATGGACTGAAATTACTCAGAAGTGCTGCTATTCACTACCACTCAGTAGTTTCAGTTATCATTTTTCCGTTTCTAACACCAGAAATCACATCACCCCTGCTAAAAAATATCACAAGACATCTTCAAGAAAAGGTGCAAATTCACAGAAGCATTACATTGTGTGTGATTTTTCATTCACATGAAAATATACCTATATATACATATATGATCTTATGTTTTCTTCATCTCTTTAGTATGTGAGCATACGCAAAAGTGAAAACTAGTCTCAGGATACGCTGCGCTGAAAATCTAATTGTGCTTTTAATCCCTCAACTATTGAGATGTGATACTTTGATGAATTTTATTCCTTTTCATCTCCCTGTCTTCACTTTTTCCTTCCTTTGCCTCTCCATATTCTTTGTTTTCGGGTTAGGTTTTTTTTAGGGTTTTTTTTGAGATTGCTTTGTGAAAATAAGAAGTGTGTTTTCTTCTTTATATTTTGAAAGCTGTGAAATTTGTGTTTAACCTCTTCTCCTCTTCCACCATGCTCTCAGTTTACAAAAACCTGTAAATAGACCAGGCATAGGTTAATTGCAAAAGAAAGAGAGTATTGGCTGACACACTGAAGATGGACCAGCCATAGGCCCTTGCAACAAAGAGGAGCTAACAGCCTCATGGTCTGCATTGGAAAATATAGCCAGCAGGTCAAGAGAGGTGTTCATTCCTGTCTACTCAGAAGTCCTTTTCAACGTATATGTTTCTGTCATTTTAATATGAGAGAAATAGTTTGCATGCCAGTTAATGACTGACACTAAAAGTCAAGCATAGTTCCTTAGGAGTGTTTTGTTCCTCCTCTGAATCTCTTCCTAAATTACTTTTTAATGAAATGTCCTTTTACAAATATATTTATTGCTAATGGAAACTTCTCTTTTTTTAAACAACTATAATCATTGCCACTTTAGGCTTCCTGTTTTTCTTCCATGAGTTCTGAGAAGAGACTTTCAGACTTTCTTCTGCAAGCTTCTGGCTTTTCAGGTATTATTTCTGAAGTGTTTCAAAAAGACTTTAGTAAAAGCAAGGTAATAGAAAAAGTTGTGCCTCATCTAAGTATATACAATTTGTAAAAGATTCCCCATTTTTTAAGGGGCACAGAAGCTGGAAATGGTGTTATACTATTCTTAACGTTAGAAGAATCCCATGTGATGAAACACATCTGTGCTGTGAAAGGCAGGGAAAGAGAAGATTGTGGAGGAAAATTTACAGCAGAGGTCATCTGTTTCATCAGGAGGCTTATGTCATAGTGCATCTTACCCCGCCCCCCCCCCCCCCCCAAGCTGCTGTAGCTTATTTGCTACTTAGGGGGTTAAATGTTTCGGAAGAAAGGCAAATAACAGCGCTTTTTCTGAGAAAGATGCACTGAGATGTTCTTAATTATTCTTATCTATGTAATATCAGCTTAGTTGCTGATGTATTAGAAAAGTAAATAAAACCAAAGAAACAGCAATGTTGAAATCAACAATAAAGAATCTGGCATCTAAAAGAAAGTCAACATGGTATTATCTTTTTTATCAGTAGATATTAGGTTCATCATAAAATGCCTTTAGGAATTTTTTATAAGTGTAATAAACCTTATATTAAAACTTTCAGCAGAAATAAGGAAGACATATATCTAGCATTGACTAGGGGACTGAAATAACACCCATGATGTCCCATTCAGTCTTGCAGAAGAGGAGAAAAGGTACCTTTTTATTCCATAGTTGCTCAATATTTATTCAACGTAGATATCCAGAGTGGGGGAAGTGATTAGGAGAGGCAGGCTTCACAATCTGACAGATAAATGTAGTATAATTTGAAAACTGAGATGAGAAATTAATTTTACTCGTAGAATTCCCAGTTGCCATGTACAGTAAAATTAGAAATGTTACTAATTTCTATTGACAAGTTAAAGACAAAGAACTTATGTACAATTCATCTATCTAGTTCATAGATTCCAAAGGAAAAAAACCCGTATATATGGTACTAAAAATAAAAATATTATGTTTAAATATCTGTTCCTGCATTATTACAAAGCCACAAAATATTTTGGTTCTGTTAAGCCATACACAAAACACTTTCAGATTTGTTATTGCACTTTATTTCTATTGTTATATGGTTATGTAGGTGTAGAAGTCACCTTTCCTCCTTCTCCAGAATGAATCTTTCTGCCTTTCCTCTCCAAATATACCCTTGCTTGCCTCATGCCATCTTTTGTGTTGGGCTTGTGTTTCCAGAAACAGATGCAAAGAAAAGAAGATTAAATTATAAATTTAATGTTCTAGCTAGTGGGACACATTAGAGACACTTTTTGTTTGTTTGCTTGTCTTTTTTTAATAGATTTAGAAATCATAAATGAGATCTATAAAACAATAGCTAAATATGGCCTTTCTCTTTTGACTTTAATTCAGATGCCATTATTCTGTCCCTAAATCAAAATATATGAAAAAGAACCACGCTTGGACACATTTAAGGCTGAACCTGTTTTTCTAAATGCCCAGAGGTAATGATACTGCACTGTATTTCCTGCCTAGCATCAAGAGAAAATATTACATAATAATTTTAATTCCTTTACTTTGATGTGGACTGTAAAGTAGCCTTCACTATTTTTCTACTGTATCTCAACAGTTACTTTAGTTTGATCAAACCCAATAAAACTATTTGTATAATATTTTTGCTAAGTTATATTTGACTTTACATATTTTACATATATGGGGCTTTTTTCCCATTTCTTTTTCAGAATTTCCAGAGATAAAGCCAAATCAAATAAGATTTCCTTATAGAGCCAAATCCTCATTTCAGGAAAAAGAAAGGTTATAGAACAGTTTAGATATAACCCTACTAGTATTGTGACAACAATTTGCTGGTAACAAGTCTAATCAAAGTAATTTGAAATGCCTCCTACACCCTTTTTTCCATGCTCAAAGGGTCATTCCTATTATAAAGACAGATCTTTCATAACTGTCATAAGAAAATTAAAAGGTAGCTAATATTTAGAGATTATTTGATAATTCATGGTAAAGTTCTTGTAGGTTTTAACTTTATTTTGTTCTCAAATATTAGTTAAAGTATTTTTTCATGATTTTGCAACATGATGATGGTTTCCATAAAGAGACTGTATTTTTGTAATGGAACTAATGAGTAAAATCTCCCTATTCACATAACATGGCTCAGTGTTCTGAGTTCTGGTGAACAAAGCTATGGATGAAGCCATTTTTCCTTTGGTGTAGTAAAATTATGCCAGCATAACCCATAAGAATCCACTTTGAATATTCTCATGAGGGAAACAGAGTTATTGCTGAACATCTGCTTTAGGATTTCAATTTCTATTCAAGTTCTATTCAAGTCTACCTTTGATAATGGGGCAATTTGGATTTCTGTTTTAAATGAAGAGGAAAGTTACAGTTGATAAAATAAGTAAACATCATTCTCAGTTCTAGCAAAATCTCTGTCCTTTCAGAAAGAAATCCTCAGCAGGTCTAATGAATGTCATTTTCAGTGGTTCTCTTTTTTGTTTTCACTGATAAATTGTCAAGACAGTCAATATGTTGAAAGCTGGAGATTACATTGTTTCTGAGAACCCTGATACCTGAGGTTTAATATCTTATCCTTTACAAATTCTATTATTCTAAAACAGAAGATTGAGGTGGAAAAGTCCTACTAGATAATTGATAATATCAAAGTGCAGGATATAGTCTTGACCGAAAATATATGAAGTATTAAACTGTTACTGGATATGATCTGAGTCAAGAAGGCAAGAAGTACTTCAAACAGAAATTGTTAGTAGAGGAGAAAATTGTTACACATAAATATGTCCAATGAAGATTTCACCTCTCCTGGAGCCAGGAGCTAAATTTTAGGACCTCATTGAGTGACTTGAAAGTTTGGTTCTGCATCAGTTTCATTCTGTCATGTGCTGTACTTGAGTTATTACTTCAGATATGCTTTTAAAGTAGGTATTATGTTTGATACATTCCCCGACACTTGGCACCTTGTTCATCTATGGTACCCCTTAACCAGTGAAATAAAGCAATTACATATTTCAGTCATTTTCCTGGGAGGACTTACTCTCTGTATGTTTAGGCAATATGTAAAAATACTTGTAACAATAGTAAATGTGCAAATTCCATCATTTAAGGGTTTTCCCAATATAAAACAAAAAAATACAAAATATGGTTGCATGGTGACAATTCTGAGTCTGAAAAGTTATCAAGGAGCAAAATTTTTTTATATATTCAATACTCAGACCATATTATTCCTGCCAGTATTTATTATTTGTGTAGTGGAGACTCATTCAGACTAGAAATTCACTGCCCGGCAGTACCTTTGCTGACATTTTTATGCTAAATTCCTACTCTGAAGTTTTCAGAAAGGAGTTCAGAAGCTGGTTGATACTACAACTACCATTGCACCTCCTGTCTTTCTGCAATGATTTGTAAGGAAATAATCTAAAGTACTGCTGTAGGCTCATCACTACAAGGACAGTAAAAAGAGAGAACAAAAGAAGGATTAGGACCAGCTCTTCCAGATGTATATACTTTCCTTCATTAAGTCTTGCATTTAAATTTTTAATGTGACTTGGAATGGCAGAGGCAATAAAAGTATATTTGGTAACTATAAAGGAAAGGCGTAAGCAAAGGGACTAAATGGATTGCAGACAGGATGGTTGTATCAAATCCATGAGTATGCGTTGGCCTTCTATTCATCAGAATGAGAAGTTCAGGTTTAGGTTGGATAAACCAAATCCTGCCTTTGATGTGGTTGTGCTGCAGTATTTAGAGATACTAGCTGAGCTAACAGACAAAAGGATTTTGAGTCAGTGTTGCACTTAAATCCCTTTTAAAAAAATATTTTGAAATAGTGACGTTTTTGTTCAAAAAAACCCCATTCCATAATATCAATAGCAGCTAACAAACATGTTGCAAACAAGTGATTTCAACTTCACTGCAAAAGCTATGAACATTTTAATGCAGTTCCCTTACACAGGCTTTGCTGTTGACATTTTCATTCTCTGTTCTTGCAAAATGCCTCTAGAGTAAAGACAAGACTACTACCTATAGGATAAATGACAGATTAAAATCACAAAAGCAAGCAGTTGCATGTAGAACATAATTCTTATGTGTGTGTGTGTGATAAAGAACTATATGCAACTGGCATGCAAAGTGAAGGTTTTTTGCCATGTGTCTAATGACAAGGTGTAGCTGTTAGCAGCAAGAGAAGGAAAAATGTTACCTATATTCTGTTTTGGGGCTGAGCTGTTTCCTCCAACTTGCTGAACTACCTGCAGCTTAGGGGAGTTTGTTGGCAGATTTTGGGTTGTTTGGGGTTACTTATATATGGGAAAGTTGTTTTCATTCAAATTAAAATATTTGCTATTTAACCCGACTCATCATTGTTTCCAATGCTGCTGCCATCATTTTCTTATCGCCTTGTACAAAAAGTGACTAAGCAAGCTTATGGTAAGATGTCTTTGTTTATTAATTTCACCAGGAAAGGTTTACAGTGCTGATTTCAGGTTAGAGAGTGCTGAATTTTAATTCTAATTTAGCTCGTACTAAATTTGAAAGGCAGCATTTGATCTTGACCATATGAATATAGTGCTTTTGCTGTACTGAGACCATGTATTTCAGAGCCTTCAGCCTTCTCTTCATCCACTTTGATGACATTACATACGTAATAATAAACTATAATCAGGTAGTTTATTGGTTTCACATTTTTCTTCAGGCATATTCAAACCATTGCTGAATATGAGAAATTTAATCCCTTTGGATGTTCCAACAACAAACACTGACACAGATCATTTAATTTGTCTGACTTTATATAAAAACTGATGCTAATCAGGGGAAGTAGGAAAAACAACATTAGAAGACTCTTCCCTCTGCCTCTGGCAATTGAAATGTTCAGGGCTCATATTTGCATATGGTACAAATACAATTTTGGCTGTCTTTTGTAACTGTATTGTGTGTTCTTCATAAGAATTTCTTAAAATTTATATTCCTATCAGGAATAAATTTAGTTTTTCACAAAGTAATAAATATCAGATTGAATAATATAAGCAGTTATAACTTGCTTTTAAAATTAGACGTTTATAATTAATTATTATTAGATACTTTGTTAGCATTATGTTTTAGGAGATGAGTTACTAACTAAACTATTCTACTGATGTATTTAGCTCCTGCTAACTATTATTTCAAGTTGCAGGCAACTCGACTTTAGATAAGGGATGATTTTCCTATTAGTATTTCTGGGACTGGCTCAAACAGATGTCAATAAGAATATGCCATGCCAGAGATTTTCTACCCAGAAATCGACCATTAATGTATGCATCTACCTATGTGTATGCATAAGTATTTGTATAAATATAAAAATAAATAAATGTTAATTGAAGAAATGTAGGAAGGTGTAAATTTGGAACAATATTGCCATAACTCTTCCAACTATTGTGTACTCATTTCATCGATCATGTACAGTTTTTCAGACAATGTAACATATTATAAGATAGATGCTTGAGATTCTTATTTCTAGGTACACATTGCATCATTCTTTATTCCTGTACTCTTTCTTTATATTAATTTTCCTATTACTTCAGCCTAGATTTTCTTTTGTTTAACTACAGTATAAATTTCTTCTGTTTGTTACATGAACTCAATACCAGCTGGATTATTCCTGTTACATAAGCGAGGAACGTCTGATGGAATCAGAAGTGGGAGGGAAGAAATTAACTGTGTGTCGTGTAAGGCAGAAGAGCAGTTCCTATGGGTCTGCAGGGTTTGAGCTGTCCCTGTGCAACTGGACAGGTCCCATGGCTCCAGACTTCCAGCTCAGCTTTGCCCTGGAACCGCTCTGTCATTCTAGGTCTGAAGGGCTCTGTAGGGTCACCCTCTAATGTGCACTAGGCATTTTTAAGTTTCCCCAAGGGACTGATCTGGTAAAATTTACAGTTGATGTTTGGAACTTTTCTTTAACTTCCTTGTTTAACTGAACAAGCTAGATTAACTTGGAAGTTAATTTAAACTGCTTCCATGAGTACATGATCATGTGGAAAGGTAGGAAGGGCTAGAATCTGGCTGTCCTGATCATCCTTGTAGCTGGCAGCAGACCGTGGTGAAGATGGAACTTTAAAACACGTTGATGGAAAGGGATTTCTCTGTGTGTCTCTCTGTTCCAACATGGGGCCATGAAAGTAGGACCCCTCACTACATCTCTTTTTTGTATGCCAAGATATTTAACTGGGACCATAGAAAACATTTTTGTTAAGAAGATGTATGTGTGTTCATTATATGAATAACAAAACCCTCCAGACCTTATATAAAAAAGGACAAAGGTTTCCAGAGAAGTTTTGAGCTTGGTTGGGGTTGATAGAAAATACAGAAGTATTTGAAGTCTGTAAAAAGTAGCAGTGAGTGAATTATTTTTCCACAGATTCTAGCAAAGTCGGGAAGGATGAACGGAGTAAATGAAAAACCACAAGAATCTCCTTTGTCTGGCTGTTTATTACACATTTGCTACTGTAGAAAAGTGAGAAGCCTTTTAATACACACTGTCTTGGTTTACGGTCAGATACAGGAGAACCTGTCTGTGTTTGGCATCTTCTCACTGAATACTTTCCAAAATGTGTCCAAAATAAGAAAGGACATTTCCAAGGAAAACAGCAATTGTGGAGCTGTAAATTAAGCTTTTTCTGAGGCTGTGTCACAGTTAAGTTGAACATGCATTTGCATACTTTATGATACAGGAGAATTAAGCAGAGAAATACTAAAGCTTTTGCTAAGTCATTCTATCTCACTATTCTGCACAGCTCCCCTAATACCATTTTTAAATTATAGCTACATTCTGAATTGTTTTAAAGAATAGGGAACAAATTATTTAAAACATATTTGGAACTGCTATCTTTTCAAAATATCTCCAAAGTAATAAAAATATGAGCAATCTGAGACCAGCTACATTTGACCATACTGTCAATGTTTATAATTACAATGATTTTCTTAAATTTATGCTCATTTTTATAATAAAATGGCTTTCTAAGTAACTTTTTAATTAATTTCATAAATGTGAGTTTTTGAGGAAAAAAATTGCTGAAGGCGAACAAAATTATTTTTAATTTTTTGAATGTCTTTGATATTTACACTGGATGAAGATCGTTCTCTGAATACCAGCCTGAGTTATCTCACTGGAGAATAATTACTTCTACTGATTCTAAGCTCAGGGGAAGTTGATGAACCTACCCTGAAATCAGCGATCATACCCTAAAATACAACATTTACATTAAAGATACAAGACATCCAAATCAAACACACAGTAATAATGAAAAAGAAATCACAGAAGACACTAAGGCAACTACCCAGAAAACTTTCTGTTCTCCCTCTGCTCTTCCACCTCTCCTAAATTCTTTCCAGATGCCAGAGCTATGACCAGCCAAGGCCATCAGCTCCAATTGCCTCTTCTCACAGAAGCCATGTCACAGGTTTTAATCTGGTGTTAAAGGGAGTAAGAAAAACAAACAAGAGTCAAGCTAATAAAAAACCAAATTTACTATAAGCCAGACTTCTTTAAAACAAACAAACAAATCAAAAAAACAACAAAACCAAAAAAAAGCAAACAAACAAACAAAAAAAAAGAAAATCCAAGGAGAAGAGAAAGGGCAGATCTGCAAGAGTAAAAAGAAAATTTACATGTGTTAGCCTTACTAACGGTTTGTTGATCCAGACCTGAGACCTGAATAATGGCAATAAATCAGTTCAGTCTGTGTTGATGAGGTAAATCTGTTCCAGAAGACTATATTAAGAAAATTACCTAATAATACTAAGATTTGACAAATTTGGAAGAATCTCTGTGTCGGGGTATAAAAAATTACTTAAAATTCTTACATTAAGGCTTTGACACTCTGCCTCTGTTGTCTGTGTCTGTTGTCAGTAAAGGTCACTTATCTATACACCAATGATTTGCTTTGCTTTCCTCTGTTCTAGAGGGTGCTGTGTTTTAATGAATAAGAAGGATCTCACTTGTCTGTCAGAATAATCCATGTTGATGTCTTTGCCTAAACAAGTTTCTTGCTCAGCTACCCTTAAAAGGAAAGCGGGGGTGAGGGAGGGGTGGGGTGGGGTGGGGAAATCCCTGTCTCTCTTTAACGTGCTTTTTCAGCAGCTGAGCTACTGAGTAATTTCCACTTACTGTTTCACTTCATGACTTCCTGAGTTGAAGCCCATTTCCACTGGGATTGGTGTGGACTTTCTCCCTGCAGCATTGCTATCAGCTTTTGGTCAAGGAAAGACAGACATTACAATTTCACCTATTCAGAAGTTAGTTCAATGCCAAATTATTTGAAATGATCTATATAAAGCATGTGTCCTACCAGAGTAAGTCAGGTCATAGCCACAGTAAGCAAGTCTACCAGGGCAGATGGGAAGACACAATACATTTATCACTAAAAAATCTAGTGCTTTAAATATAGTAGTGACATAATGCTATACATTATTACTTATCTGAATAACAGGAGATGACTGGTTATCCTTGGACATCATACCAGGGCCTTGCTCTGAGCTCTCATCCACTTTATACCAATAACCAATCAATGCCAAAACAGTCTAAAATTTGCTCTTGGTAAAGACTGATCAACTAGGCACCATTAGATGTATGCCAGCTAACTTTTTACTGCTATATTTAAGCATGAGAAAACTACCAAATGCATATGGGCAACAAGTAGCAGAGATGCATTTAAGGGCATCTGCACTTGGGGAAGTTTGTTGTCTGATGCTTTGTTCAGTCATTCTTCCCCCGACAACCCAGAGCAGGACCTATTGAATGACCTACAGTTCCTTTCTAGCTCCTTGCTGCACATAAATATTTTCTTCAAAAGGGAAAGAGATGCAATAGGGCCTGACCCTTATAAGGGTTTACACCTAGGACCAGGGCTTCTAGCTGTCCCAAAGGGACACTCAGATTGGTAAAAGAAACAGGGAATTCTGGATGATTTGAAACATAAAGAAATGTAACAGTTCTAAGCCAATGTCTTCTGACATACTGTATCAGTTACCTGGAAGAAATGAAATTTGCCTCTGGACTTCATTCAGCTATTAAAAGAAAACCATTTAATTTCTTGGTGAAGCTTAATGCTAACATTGATTTCAAATGACAGGCAAAGGCTCCAGCCAACTTTTTTTCCCTCACTTTGCATTTCAATACTTCTGGCATTTCTGGCAATCCTAAAGAAGTGAAGTTTATAGGACATGATAAATTATCTAATAATTTTTGAAGCCTTTTTTTTTTTTTGTCTCTAAATTTACAAGTGATTTCATTTTTAAAGCATTTACCTGAAAATGAATGAAATATATTTTACAGTAAAAACATAACGAGTGAAAAATACATCTGCTTAGTATGACTGTCTATGTTTCTACTCCTTGTCCTGAAATGACATATGCAGATTTGGAAAAAGTGTAAAAAGATTTATTAACCAATGCATTGAAATCTGCATTAATATCTAGGATATGGCAGGCCATTTCCATTCTGGTCAAGCGGACAGAAGCTAAGTATTGAGTCAACTGAAGACAACAAACAACTCAGCTCCCAGAAGCTTCACCAGTATGGAAAGACTATAACTGCAAGCCAAATGTGTTGTTTCAGTTCACTCAAAACAATTTTCATATTGTTGCAATGGAAACTTATTATGTTTTATGACCAGTGCTGTGAATGTCTCTGCAGCCCTGCAATACACAAGGATCAGGCATACAGCATCTCTTAAATGTGATTCTTAATCCTGAAATCTTTGCATAAGTTGCTCTGGTAAAGAACCTCTCATGAAACACACAGAAAAGAAATGAATATCCACATTTACATCTATATGATGAGATTCTGGGAGTCTTTTAATCTTAAGGTAATATCTTCAAGCAAGGAGGTAACTTCAGACCTACTTTCCTCCACCCAGTGAGCTGAGACCAGAACTGCAGCACATGCTATGGGGGTGCTCTGACCCACAGTGCAGGCTTAGCCTCTGCCATCTTACCAAACCCTTGCCCTCCCTGCCCTACCAGCATGCCCACATAACTTTCTACTATTTCTAGCTGTATCATGCTTAAAATGGGTTGTACAATGTACAGGTCATTCACTAGTCCTTTTAATTTGTTGCATAATATATATAACCTATCTGTCAGAGCTGAGCAAATAATAATATGGAATTATGGACTGTAAGCATTTGTTAAGCATTGCAATATAGTTTTTAAAGGCCTAGAAACAAGTACAGGAAATAAAAATCTCACTGATTCCTTTGTTACCTAGATCAGCAGGCATTTCCTAAATCTCCTGCCCATGCTGTGTGTTACTGTCTTTTCCAAAGCAGCAGTCTCATTCTCTTGACTATGCCTTTGTTCCTGAGAGTAGTTGTGGGTCATTTATTGACCTACGATTCAGCTGGTTTTGAACCTCCAGGGGGAGTTTGCTATTTTTGAAGTATTTATTTTTTCTTCCCAGTTAATAGCCATTTTTCTGTTTCCCCTTACATTGATTTCTTAGTGCTCCCCTTGCTGTTCTCTCCCATCAAGAGTAGGACGTGAGGAATCTGTCTGAAATAAGTCTTAGCTGACAAGACTTCCAGAGTCACAGGGTGAACAGCAGTGATAACAGAAAAGTACAATTTAAGAGTATTTCTATTACATTTAAATGTTAAAATATATTGCAGTTGCAGGGCCATGTTCTGACTGAGATTGTAGAAATATAGTGGGATGGCTCCTATGACTCAAGTGTTGGAAAGAAGTGACACAGGCTCTTGAAGGACAGGAAAGGAAGATGAGGAGAGGGAGTTGCCCCTTATGTGGGAGCAGCTGAAGGGCATGGAACTCTACCTAGTGATGGATGAGGAGCCAGTGGAGAGTTTACAAACCAGAATTAAGGAGAGGACAGGCAAAGGTAACATTATAGTGGGTTGTTGCAGCACTAGCAAACTAGCTGGCTGCAACAAGGCTTTTACCACTCCATACCAGGTTAACTTCAGTAAGTAGTTCCCGTGCCTTGCCCTGGTATGGCCACCAATTCCCTAGAAGTTTTCACCAGTTCATCTACTGTTCGTGCTGTTTCTTCATACTCTTCATGCCAATGCACTCCACTTCTTGCCTCTGCTGTATCCTTCTCCTTGTCTCTCCTCCATCTGCTTCTTCCAGGTCTCTCTTCATTGGCTACCCTTCATACACCCCTTAGAGCTATTTAACTACTTAGTAGGAAGCAGCCACAGCTGCACCTTATCCACATCAGCCAACCCACCGCCCCTGAAGCCAGCCCACAGCTGTGTATTGTCAATGATAATTAGCCCAGTTTCATTCCCCTACAGTGGGTGTCTGCTATAGGCCACCTGACCAGGAAGAACAAGTGGATCATACTCTGTACAGACAGATGGGAGCAGCCTCAGTTTTGAAGGCCCTGGTGTCTTCAACCAAACTGGTATCTACTGGAAGGACAATGTAGTGTTCCTGGAGTGCATTGGTGACAACTTCCTCCTCCAAATGATAGAGAAGCCAACAAGGACAGGTATTTTGCTAGACCTCATACTCTTCAGCAAGTTTTATGCAAAGATCAAAGGCAGCCTTTGCTGCAGTGACCATGATGGTGGAGCTCAGGAACCTGAGGGCAGGGATGAAGGTGATAAGCAAGTTGACAACCTTGGATTCAGGAGAACAGACTTTGTCCTCTTCAAAGTTCTGCTTGGAACAGCCCTTCAGGATAGGGCCCCTAAAGGGAAGGGAGACCCAAGAAAGTTGGTTAGGTTTCAAGGACCACCTCCTCCAAGCTGAAGTGCTGTCCGTCCCAATGAGAAGGAAGTCAGGCAAAAACAACAGTAAACTCCATGGATGAACAAAGATCTCCTACACAAACTCAATGTCCAAAACTTCTAGGGATGAGATTAGGAAAGCTAAGACCCAATGGAATTGAATCTGGCCAGTAATGTTAAAGACAACAAGAAGGGCTTCTATAAGTGCATAGGTGACCAAAAGAAGACTAAGGAAATTGTGAGCCCGTTGCTAAATGAGATGGGGGATGTTGTAACACAAGACATGGAAAAGACTGAATGTTTTCTTTGGCTCACTTATAACTAACAAGACTGGCTTTCAGTAATCCCAGGAGCCAGAGACCAGAGGGAAAGGCTGGAGCAAGGAAGATGTACTCTTGATGAAAGAGGACCAGGTAAGGGAATACTTAAGCAAACTGAATATACATGAGGTATACATATGGAACCTGGTGGGGTGCAACCACAAGTGCCGAGGGAGCTGGCAGATGTCATTGCAAGGCTATTCTCAATAATCTTTGATTCATTATGGTGAATCTTCTCTTAAGAAAGGCAATGAGGATGACCCAAGGAACTACACACTAATCAGCCTTTACTCCACCCCTGGAAAGGTGATGGAGGAGCTAATCCTTGAAACCATTTCCAGGCACATGAAGAACAAGGAAATCATCAAATGTAGTCAGCATAGATTCAACCAAGGGAAGATGTTTAACCAACTTGACAAACTGCTGTGATGAAACACAAACTAGTACCAACTAGTAGTGTATCCCAGAAGTCAGTCCTGGGTTCAGTACTGTTTAACATCTTCATTAATGATTTGAGTGATGGGGTAAGTTTGCAGAAGACACAAAACTGGGAAGAGAGGATGATTCGCCAAAGGGTCATGCTGCCATTCAGAGGGACCTCAACCAGCTGAAGAAGTGGGAGGACGGGAAAATCTTGAAGTTCAACAAGGGAAGTGCAAAGTCCTTCATCTGTGGAGGAACAAGTCCAGGCACCAGTACATACCAGGGGCCACCCAGATGGAAAGCAAGTTAATTGGACAGAGTCCAAGGAAGGGTCACAATGATGATGAAGGACCTGAAATATGTCTTCTGTGAGGAAAGGCTGTGAAATGTGGGTGTGTTTCACCTGGAGAAGAGAAGGCTTAGGGAAGGTCTTATTAAGGTATATAAATACCTGAAGGGAGGGTGCAAAAAGGATGGAGCCAGGCTCTTCCTGGCGGTGCCAAATGACAGGACGAGTTAATGGGCACAAACCAAAACACACAAGGTTCTCTTAGAACATCAGGAAACACTTTTTCACTGTGATGGTGAGTGAACACTGGCACAGGTTTCCCAGAGAGGCTGTAGAGTCTCCATCCTTTTCAAAAGCCATGTGTACATGGACTTGAGCAACTGGGTCTAGGTGGACCTGCTTCAGTAAGGCAGTTGGACCAGATGACCTCTGGAGGTCCCTTCCAATCTCAGCCATTCTGTGATTCTGTGATATACTCAACAGAACTTTAAGCCATGCTAATGCATTACTGTATATTACAAATTAACTGTGTATGGATTATGGGGAAGGGTCTGTGTATGTCAACTTTCATTTTTAAGGTACTTAACTATTCTAGAGGCACAACAATTTTTTGTCTGGATCCTGACAGTGATGATAGAGGTAGGTTCAAGGCACTTATTGGAAAAGGTATTAGATTAAACAGACGTGAATTTGGGATTTACAATGTTGGAAGATCTATGGTGTCTCTAGGCTGTCTCTGCATACATTTAAGCTATCAGGAAATGACTGGTAAGAAACAGGAGGGGTTGTTGTTTTTTTTGTTGAGTTTCTTTTTTTTTTTTTTTGTCAACACATTTTTCCTGAAGTTTTTAAGAACACAGTGACTTCTGTTGTTAACTACATCACCTTGATATATCCTTTACATATAATTAAGCTAACATGTTATAAAGGTAAATCCTTACCCAGCCTAGGTGATCCTGTAGAATGATCACTGTTTGCAAGCCTCATCAGGCAAAATATATTGAAGAGGCATACAGTCCACATGTGTGAAAGACATGTACTGTCCATCATAAAACAAAGCTAACCAGAAAGTTGGATCACAATAAAACTGATTAATGCACCTAAAGATAATAGTGGTTAACCATCCATTTTGACCAGTAACTTGCATGCCTATAGCTTTGGTGTTGAGTTTATGCTGTACAATAAGAGTACTAGCAATTATTAATTTGGTTGGCTTTGACCGCTACTGTACTTGCAGAGGAACAGAGAGAGAAGTAGGGCCAGCCAATACAAAAAAAATGTACTACATTAAGATTTGTGAACTAGCTACAAAACAACAGGGTTGGGGCTAATAGAAAGAGGTACATGGAAAAAATGTAACAGCAGAAAATCTTGTTAACAAACTAACTCACGGAAGCTCAAGGCTAAAACTCCAGTAAAAACATTTCTTCAGTCTTTACATTTGTTCAAGTTGATGATCTTTGTACAGAACCCTGCAGCTCAGCTTTTTGCCCCAGGACGTTGAGAGAGGAGCATCAACCTTCTGTAAAATGTTATGAGAGGGTCCATCTATTTTTCTCTGCCTCTTGGTAAGAAATACTAAATAACTGAACTAGATGTCATTAGTGGATGATCTACTGCTCAACCCTGTTAATTCCCTTCTCTCCACCTTGTAGGAGATGTTTAGGGAAAACACTAGAGGAGCACATTTCTCATATTACCTACCTCAGGTATCTTCCTTCTGCTCACCGTAGCTGCAGGCTTAGAATATGTGCTGGTATATGGGAAATCCATGATGTGGATTTTCCCTATACCAGTCTTCATATGGCCAAAGTGCTGTTTCTTAAGCCTTCTCCCCTTTCCCACAAACTGATAAAACATAAAGGCCATTTTCAACTGTGATAATTTAACATCAAAGCAGTAAACCTTATTTGATTGCCTTGCAATAAATATTGGGAGTTGAATACTGACAGTTTGCAATAAAGCCATGATTTGATTTGTCTTTATATTTTCTGCATAATGTTTGTGCCTCTCTGCCGAGCCTTATTGCAGAAATGTTGAATGCTAAGGAGATTTTTTTTTTCCGGTTAAACCTTTCAAAAACTATTTTGTAAATTCTAGATACTTGCACTGAGTGTTGGTCAATATTGGAGATCTGCAACACCTAAAACTGTTAAATTGGATCTCATACGTTACAGAATTTTCTTCCAGGATTTCAACTTACTGTGAGTTTCTTTAGGAATGATAATGCCACAGAAGTTCACTACTGAGTGAGGTGGTGGCCAGCAAGGCCTCAGCAGTCTGATTCCCTGCCTCCATCCCTAGCTTGTTTCTGTGACCTTTTGTGTTCCGAACTACTGTCTTCTGATTTATTTCAGCTACCAGAAGTCTAACAGTAAAATATTGAAAGCATGATGTCACGAAGGTGTTAGCTTATGTTATTAGTTTTCTACTTCATACTCTTCCCAAGTCTGAGTCTAGAGACTGGTAGGTGAGATACATCTTCAAGGTCTTCCAATATACAGTTATAAGACTTACTAAAATATGCTTAAAAGTCTACAAGAACTGACAGTGTTATCACTGTTCAGAGTATTGTTTTATGATCTGCTTCCTAAAGTGGGCCTCAACAAGAATTAATGCAAATAGAAACGTAACTTCTTTCCTACCACAGAAGTTTATATTTCTAAATTTCCTCTGTCTGTGTTAAGATACATAAGCCAGGTACACATTGAGATTCTCTCTGCTGAACATTTCATTAGACTCAATACTCCACATGACATAATCCTTATATTTTCAAGAATTTTTCCTTATTAGTGGAAGTTTTCACTACACCTTTATTACTCACATTAGTGCTTGGATTTTATTCATCTGTTCATGTATCTTCCACGTCTTAGTTGGCCCTTAATTTATTTCACAAGATGCTGTGACAAATCTGTAAATCACATACTTGGAGTAACCTGGAACTGTGTCTATATTCACTGCCATGTTCTTATCTCATTGTAAAATTCTCATGTTCAAATACCACTGTGATTTTTGCGTAATCTTGATGTGGAGGAAGTACTATATATCAACTACTGTTTACCTTTGAACCCAGTTAAAATCTCTTCTTAAATCTAAGGAAGGATTTATACAATCTTGCATTTTACATTTGTTAATTGCACATCTTATTTTATTAAATGAAAGGGACTATTTATCAATCTATTGATGATAAATGCATCACAAAAGCTAGGTATTAGTATAACACGGCAAATTGACAAAAAAGCTTTGTAGAAAAAATTTGGGCTTTTTTTTTTTTTCATCTAATATTTCTTCGAACAGGCACAGGAAAATACACCCTACAGCCTGCCTTATGCACTTACTGCATACAGAAGTATGACCTTGTTTGACAGGAAATGGCTTATTTATGAAAAATAGTTTAAAAATTGCTATAGTTCCTATACAGATTTTTTCTGTTCTCAAAATTCTTACATTGTCCATGTCACTATGTAACCTTGGTATCTTTGCTTCAAGATAAGTAATGTCTTTACTTCTGTATGTAGAAACCACTAAATATCCACTGCACTACAGAACACAGTGTCAGAGAAATGTGTTTCACCTAGAAAATATATGTTTGTGGCAGTCATGTGAAGATGTCTTGTTCCTATAATCTGGCTGCTGAGAAAGCTGTGTTTGACTATTAAGTGTACATCCCATAGTTTTCGCTTACCTTAATTGGTAGCAATTATGTCATTCCTAAACTATGTACGCAGTTAATGACTGTTTTATTCTGCTGTAATGAAGTGTTCTATTACTAGAAATTAAGTATAACATTTTGCCTACAGCGAAGCAGAGGTTTTCATCCTGCAAGTGTCATTTTGAGCTGCCATATGTAATCTGGGTCTATCTTTCTGGTCTTCAGCAATACCTAAGCCAATCTGGCTGACATTTATACCTCACTGACCATCAGTGTTTTAATGGGGCTAGGTGCTGAGAAGAAGCTCTTTTTACTTCCCTTTGGAACAGATGCAGCCTTTTCTTTACAGAGGGAAAGTAACTAACCAGCTAGATCCTCTTGTGCTTGGTTTTATTCTGCCAGATAAAGATTGAGAGAGCTAATTTTTTAACGAGTTGTATTGTACTACCCAGATGCTTATTTATAATGTTGTTTGCAGAATTCATGTAAAGTACTGAGACACTGGAAAAACTCTTGGTACATGGCTGCCTAGATGTCTTTTTAAAGTGTTTATATTGTGCATTTAATTGCCAACACAGTTCTATAGCAATTCCAATCCATTTGCTAAATAGCAATATTCAGGATTTTTCAGTTTTAAGCACATTTTCCCAACAGCTGGAAATGTTTCCCAGCTAATGGTGCATCTATATGTTTTTAAGCTGACTACTGTGCAAACTCAAATTTCTGTTATGTCTTTAGAATGAAAAGTTAAGATACAAAATAGGAGGCTAATCTGAAAATTTAACCTACAGTCACCTGAAGATTTTATTGGAATAGAAAGGGAAGTTATAATGAGTATTTTTTTTTTCTTATGGTATCTGCATGTTTCAAATATTAGGGTTTTTTTGCTGAAAACGGGAAGTGTTGAGTGGTGCTTTCCTTGTAGCTGAGAGTTTCACTTGTGATTACATTCTCTTCTGTTGTGCCACATTACCAAACTGTCAGTCCTCAATGACAATGGGCTCCACACTTTTAGGGATAATGCAGTGTGGCTGGGAATCACAGTTGTCTGTCCATAGATAATGTTTCAAGAGAGGACACCAGTATTTCAGGATCTGAGAAGAGAAATCCAGAGCATTTTCTTTTTTTCCAGCCAACACATTAACCACTGCTCTACTTTGATTCTCTGCATTGTCTATTCATTGCACATCTGTTGTGTTGTGTCCAGGTAGTCAAGAAACAGATTTTCCAGGGCTGTGGTCTTTTAACCCCATGAATACATTTCATTATTTCACTTGCAATAGGGAAAATTGTGCTCATTCTCTGTGTGTTAATAGAAAACTCCAGGGAGACCAGTCTGATGTTAGAAAACATCAGCCAGAACCCTTCTCACTTTCTGAGCAGCATTATATGGCATCTAGCTAGCAAATACAAACTCTTGCACCTCTCTGGCTTTTTTTCGCTTAGTCATAGAAGATCACAGATGTCAGTGAATCATTCTTCGCTTTATGTTTGAAGAATCTTTCCAGAATGTAACTTACAACATAAGATGCCAGTCTACCTTCTACAGTGCGCAGTCACAGTTCTCTTACCTTCCCAAGATATCATGCAGGGTTCACAGGCACCAGTCCTCTTAGCATTTTCATTCATTTTCCAGGACTCAAGCCTGTCAAAAGTATATTATGCCTAATTTGTTAACAGATGTACATATTGAAATATTAAGAAGGTGAGACACATCCTTACTGGAAAGCACAACTGAGTTTAAGCCATTTTGTCAAACCCAGTGATCTTTTTGCTGCTTTTCTATTGATGTTTATTCTGTGGACTCAAAGAGGTTCCTTGGTGTGTCTAACTGAAAGCATTTTCCACAGCATTTCATGAGAAACATAGTCTTAAGATATCATCAAAGTTGTTAATCTAGAATAGTCTGTTTCATATTTTTCATGAATTATACAAGATATTTGACTGTGTTTATGGTGAAAAGGGAGTAAAGATTTAGCAGGGATTTTTAAGAGTATTAACCGGAGTAGGACATTCAGCAGACCACTATCAAGATTTCTTTACTGCCAAAGGTGAAAACCTACTGTTACAGTAGACCAGGGGTCCTCAAACTGTTTAACCAGGGGGCCGGCATGGATGCAGTGGCAGGCAGTCATCTGCGGCTGCTTGGTTTCCCCCCCCAACCCCCAGCAGGGGGGGGGGAGGGGGGGGATGTCTGTAAATACCGGGGGCCGGATTGAGGACCTTGGGGGGCCGTATCTGGCCTGCAGGCCGTAGTTTGAGGACCCCTGCAGTAGACCCATATAGGATCACCTTAGGTTGGGATCCTCATGTGTCAAGGGAAACATCACACACCTAACTCTTAATCCTATTTAATTTACATTTAGAAATTTACTTGAGTAAGGCTACTCAGTTTTGAAGGTGCTGTAGGCAGGCAGGCAGCAGGGATGGTCCATCAGCAGGTTTTTTAACCCACATGGATAAAATTGTGTGACATTTATAACTTCTAATGTGACTGATGAGAGGTAGGAAAACGTGTCTGCAGCAAGACACAAGAATGTGTGAACAAGGCAGACTTGTTGTCCTCCCCGTATTGCTCCCTTTCCTGTACTTTTTGGGTTTTCCTCTTTGTAGGTTTTGTCTTTTTATTTCTTCTTTAATCTTCTCAAAGCAGAAATACTGTGTTCTTTGTTTCAATGAAAACTATGCTTATTTTTACTATCATGATGAGAATAATAATAATAACAGCAGCATTTAAAGAGAAACATGAAAATGATGCATTTATATTTACATGTACTCTGTTACTGCATATTGAGTTTATATTTCTGCTTGTGATAACAGCAACCTCCTGTGATGGCTTGCTTCTGCCTACAAGCATAGTTTAGAAACTGTAATTACCTATCCTTCATTATCAGGCTTAGATCTCAAACCCAAGACAAAATAGCTGTGTAATATGTGAAACCGATCAGAGTTCCAGTAGGTACCAAGCCTTCTGGAATAGCAGATACTGCTACCAAGGTCATTACACTGGATAGTAGGCACATTTGCAAAGAAACCATTGGTGTTTATCCAGTTCCAGAATTGGCTGACAGTACTTCAAACATTTAAGCAATCTTGCTTTGATCAAGCTTTGTGTTCACATCAAGCAGTTTTATAACCAGGTTAACAGAGATTATGAAGTCAGCAGAAGACATGAAGAAAGTGGATAATAAGGAAAGAATTCCTATCTCTACGATTTCAGTTCTCTTTGCTTTTCACAGTCCGACCTGATGCTATCTAACAGTAATAAACAATTAGCATGTACCATTTTGTCTGAGAATTCTGTGAACTGAATTTTGAAAGAACGACATAAGCTATACTTTCATTGCCAGACATGATATTACTAGCATTATGTCTGAAGTTGCAGGGAGCCAAATACCGTTTCCACCTTCTGGGGAAGGTTTTACCTTTACTGCTATGTCTATGTAGCTGTCTGTATCAAGACTACTGAGGTTAAAGCTAATTCAAAGTCTACATAGACTTCATTGTAAAATGTACTAATGTTCCAAACCAGGAGGATTTTTAATCCTATACATACCTGTGGTTGTGTATACCTGTACGTATTTATGTATAGAAAAATCAAATATCCACATGCTATGAACAGATTAAAAAAATACATATTGTCTGTAATGCAGATACCAGTTTCAGCATGTATTTAGCATAAGTATTTCAGAATCATAATTGTGAAATATTTTTGGTGTTAGACATTTTCCTGGATATAAATCATCAGTGAGTAATAAAACCCTACAGAACAGTGATACATTTATTTTCATATCTTACGATACCTTTTATTGCACAATAGAGATTTTAAATGTACAGACACTGTGAGGAACGTAGATTTTATTATTAGATATTTGATCACAAGAGCTGCAAATTCACTAACTAACCTCAAAGAAGAAAAAAAATGTCTCTATCTTACAGCTGGACTTTGACATCCTGATGCTTTTGTCTGATACAAAAGACAAGTAAATATTCAAATAGAGACTAAGCATTTGTTGGCCACAGAAACACTGTGTTTCACCCAGTAACTGAGGTAGATGACTAATGAAACCAACTTCCTTGAATTCCATTAAGAAACAGTGTTCTTATAAAATATGTTCCATGAATGATTTGCAAAGTAAAAGATGTTTTAAAATCTACAGAAAATTATAGAAGTGTGCAAGAAGTTAGATCAAATATGTAAAATTCCATTTTCTTTATAATGGGACAAATGCATGTTGCCTTCCCCACCCCGCAATAGTATCAGGGAGGTTGATTTAATGTTTGATAATATAAAAGAAACATAAATATTCTTATAAGCATATGACTGTCTTTTGAAATTTTAATCAGCTGTTTTTTCAGGGCACAACACTGAACATTTATTTTCTTATTTCCTGCCATGACTTTTCCTTCTTTGCATAAATTTTGTGGAGAAAGTGGTGTCAAAACCCGTCAGCTACAGTTTTATCTCCGTGTGCTGTTTTAAGCCTGTGTTTTAAACTAGGTGTTTTATTACTTCATCCTGTGATTTGTAAACAGATGAGAATTATTATGAATATTCTATAACTTGGTCTATGGAAACCAAGAGGCTTGCTTGTGCTCTCAATATAAAGAGACCATTGGTCAAGTTCTTTATTAATATCACTAGAGAACTAAATCAACTTGATCGTGCCTTGTCTGTGTTATAGCAGTCAGAGTCCCCATATAAAAAACTGATGACTGGGCTGCACAACTTCATCTCCTATTGACCTCTATTTAGATAAGAAGAAAAGTATTTTTTTTCCAGGTTGAAATACTTTCAAAAAAATTAAAGTTAATTAACATGGTACAGTGTGACAAGTGGCTATGCTATTTCCTTGTAGGTGACCAACTGGAAACCGTATGTTACTTTAGGCATATTTGGATTTTAGGCATAGTGGATGGATCCTAGATAAGAACAACCGAAATCTTCCTTTTTATGGATTAATTGTTACATTAAAAATGCTTTACTAGGCAAAAACCATTTATTAGAAAATTACAAAGTGCAGAAATATTTGCTTGGATTTTTATCAGTGTGTTCGATAATATCTTGTAATACAAAATTCCCTTTACTGAAGTGTTTTGTTAGGGAGAGGAGAAAAGTCTTTATATAAATGATGTTTGATTTGTATTCAGACGTGCTTACTCCTACACCTTGAGTCTGTGTTTTGCATTCGTAGAGCTTATTAATCCTTAAGGTTAAACACACTGCATTCATTTGAGCTCATGTGGGGAACACTTTTAAAAAAAACAAAAACAAAAACAAAAACACAAAACAGGTGAATTCTTATAAATATAAAGGAAAAGAAACCTACAAAATCTGGACACTTTAATCTTTTTTGTCTGTTTTGTGGGAAAACATTTTAGAATGTTGAAAGTTCTTCCGATGGAAACCCAAAGGATCTACAGTCACAGAAAGTGGTTAGAAAACTTCACAGTATAAATGTAAATAACACTAAACATGCTTTTTGTCATACCTTTCCTTTCATCTATCACTGTGTTAACATTGAAGATATTTGCATATGAAGCACTAATCTAGTGGATTTTGTCAAGGAAATACATGATTTGCTAATATTTCTATGAAAACTTGTTCTCGTGACTTTCTTAAGGTAGAAAATAATATGATCATATTTTGTCAATGCATTTCAATATGTCTGTATAAGATGACTCTTTATTCCTCACGAAGTTACAAGAGAAAAATAGGTTTTTTTTCTCTTTAAAGTTGCATAAATGAAATCAGTTTCTGTAGCTTAACTGTCGTAAATCCACATGTTAAATTGATGTTGTTATTGAGGAGTTGACTGACTTACAACTCTTGCTTTTTTACATCTCTGTAACCATGGTTTTCACTCAGGAGCCATTCAATTCTAATCCTACAAAACGCTTTCTGTTCCTGACAAGGATGGGAGAGGATGTAATGGATCAGAAATGTGCCTAGATTTTACTCCATTGCACATGTTAACGTAAATGAGGTGCATATACTGATTTGTAATGATATTGTGGAAATATGAGATTCATGATCCACTGAAATGTAAGCTGCACTGAAAACCATAAAAAACTATTTCAGTTCACTAGATTGGCAGAGTAATGCACTGAGGGAAACTGCTATGTTTACTTTTATCTTGAACAGTAGTAGTGTTGTCTGAATATTTATGATTTAAACGAGAGGAAATATTCATGGGGTCTTGCCCTCCTCTCATTAGGGTCAAAGGTGTAGCTTTCATGGAATAGTGGGAAGAAAGGCCACATTAAATAATAAGGGAAGATCTCCACAGAGAAGCTTCTTGTGACTTTATAGGACTGTTGGGGTTTTGTTGTTGGGTTGTGGGGGTTTTGTGTTTCTTTTTTTTTTTTTCTTTGTTGTTGTTGTTATTGTTATGGTTTGGGATTTTTTGTCATCAGTTCTTAGGTTGTTCTTTGTTGTTGTTTGTTTGGTTTGGGTGTTTTTGTCACCAGTTCTTGCTTTAGTGTAGTGTAAGCATTTCTGCTGCTTTTGCAACATATGTCCGCCACTAATCATTGCCATGGGATTGCCAGAGATTAGCACACCCTGGCTGTCTTTTTACAGCTCTAATATGTGTCCTCCAAAGAGCCCTTTTCAATGCTGGGGGTCCGCCATCTCCTTGCTCTGCCAGTTGCAGGTTGCAACTGAGTCGGAGTTGGATAGGACTAGAGATTTTTTTTTTTTCCTTTTACTAGAAAACCACAGTTTCTCTGGTTTATGTGAGAGAGGCGTTGTTTATCTTAAAGAACTTGTCGAAGAAGGAAGAAAAAAAGTTTCTTCTGAGACTGAGGTATTCTAGATGAAAAAAAAAATTAAAAAATGCACCAGTAAGTAAACAACCACCTGCAAAATAATCTTGCATCAATTAGTTTCTGAATATTTCAGTTCATGAGGAACTATAATCTAGAGAAGTTTTGTACTCTGTTGCAAATGTGGCTTACACAATGTATGAAAATTTGTGTTTTCTTGAGAGGATGAAAAAGGGATGGTTTTTTTCCAGCCCTGCCTCAAATGAAATATATTTTCAGAGCTTTTTGAGTCTTGCCAGGTGCATTCTGTGGCAACTTTTGTGTTCCATTTCATTTATTTCTCTATCTTATATGTTATCCATGTTCTTTGTGTTATATTTCTTCAGCAGCTAGGAGGCCAAACTGAAGAAGTGTAACTACTGTTTTAAGAAGCAGGAGGAAAGTAATCATAGTTTCAAATTATGACTATAATAAATAAAATCTTCATTCAACTAAATCCTTCCTTTACAGCCTGTAAAGTAAAATGAGACTACCTTAATAGTATGGAAAAGGGGATAATTTTGTTGGCAGAATTTTGATTTCGTTGCCATGTATTTTCTCTAATTGCTGAAGATGCTGTCAAAAATCTACCCTTTGTATCCATTTGAGAAAAAAAAAACATTTTGGATATTTGCTGACTCCAGAAATGGTGAGACAATATTTTTTAGGGGGTGTGTGTAACATTTATTTTGTTTCCAGTTGCTTCTGAGATATAATGTTGGTTTTGCAAATTCTCATTCAGATAAAATAGCTTAGACTGAAAAATAGAATCTGGCAGGTAAATAGCAATTAATGACAAACTATGTATTGCACTTCTGTGAGGAAGTTTCATTTGAGTAAATTTTTTAATTGAAAATCTGTATTTCAAGTGATACATGAGAATTTTCCTCCTGAGTTTTTAAGAAGAGCATAGCTACATAATTAAATAAAATTAAAAAAAAATCCCAAATAAAAAACCAAACTTGAGGGGCTAAACTCTCGAAAAATAGAGTAAGTACATAGAAAAAAATCACAGAATAAACCGCTGAATTAATTAGTATTATCATTAGGTATATGCTATAAAATAATAAAGCACCGTGCCACAGTTGAACTACCATTACAGTATGAAAGCAGGAATTCCTGCAGTCTTTAAAGACTAAAATTTCTTTTTCTCTCTGGCCTATGAAACGATATCCTTCCTGACATTTTTAATGTACTTGGGCTACTAAGGCTCATTGTGAAAGGATTCACCTACACAGAGTGGGATTTGCTAGCTTGCTATAGCTGAAATGGTATCTGGTTTTCTCCCAAGTACTTCTTGTTCTCACCAAAGAGGTTAGCAATCCTGCAAACACATGAAGTAACAGTCGTTGTTTCTGTAAAGCACAAGTGCCAAGACTGTGCCTCTCTTCCACTTGCTTCTCTTTGCATAATGCACAGAGACTTAAAACAATTCACCATGTAGAAACCTAAGCATTTTTTAAAAATCCAGTAAACTTATGTGACCATAAAAAATCTGGACAGTGAAAAGCAAGTGTTTCTCAGGGGTAAGTTTCTTCTCCATGACTAGGAGTCTGAGAAACATTATGAATATCTGTGCAGGAGTTCCATTCCGTGGTATCACAAATCTTCAGAGAAATACCTTTTTCTGCCATATGAAACTTCCCAGGGTCGCGTTGTCACTTGCTAACAATGACAAGCCAGTCCTTAAAAAAAGACATTCTCAGTACACTAAAAGTTGCTGAAAAGTCTTTGAACTTGAAATGTTCTTTAAGAACAGCAAGTCCTCAGTTATATGAAGTCCTCTGAATAGTAGGTTAAAAAAAATAAAATAAATTAAGGATGTTCAAGATAAAAATAATAGCAGAAAACTTGTTCAAAGGTAATGATTTGGAACCAGGCTTTCCCTGAGAGGAAGTCAATTTGACCTGTTTCCAATGTTACAAAAATTATGGGTTCGGAGCTCTGACTCAAAAATGAGTAAAGTGTTTAGAAGATAGAACCGTACTCCTTTAAGATTAGACTTTGCCATGCTCCTGCTTGATGCCATAGGAGCAGTAAAGGGGCAAAGATACCGCCACCCTTGTTCTCCTGTATCCTGGGAGTCCAAAACTGAAACTTGTTTTTCTGTGAAAAGTTAAGAGTGGGGAAAAGAAAAATACACCCACAGAAATGAACAAGGGACAGAGTGTCGCGAAGCCTTTGAGCCATGGTTTTCCTGATGCACTTTGTGGAGTGACATTCTTAAACAACATATCTGTCTG
The DNA here is from genome assembly GCF_023638135.1 of Falco biarmicus. Taxonomy (NCBI): domain Eukaryota; kingdom Metazoa; phylum Chordata; class Aves; order Falconiformes; family Falconidae; genus Falco; species Falco biarmicus. The sequence goes on along the minus strand of NC_079311.1, from coordinate 19,062,604 downwards.
ACTTTGAAAGTCATAGTCTGGTCCCTTTAAATCTACTTGTTTTATATCAAAACAGAACAGGTCATCTTTACTTTTAAACCTGCAGGGTATATACCAATGTATTTTACCAGAGCTTTGTAAAATTGGCTGTGCTTATTATGATTTAGATTTCTTCTTTCCTTGTTTGTCTTCCTGTGTAGCATCAAAGCTGTCTGTGACTAGGAGTAGATCCCCTCTATACTGTTAGTTAGATTATAGCCCACAATGTGCAAGATCTTTTCTGAATTTATAATATTATTTCCTAAGTATTTAAGAATTACAGAGGATAAATGATTCATTCTATTACAGCAAATACCATTTCACATTCTTCTGCTCCTGTAAAAATAAAAGTTACATCTCGGAAAAAGCATACATTCACATTTTTTTGAACCTTCACTGTTTCCTCTTTTTTAAAAAATAAAATGAAAAGCTGTGCCTCACAGTGATAACAGGAAATTTACATTCCTGCCCAGTTCACAATTTTTTTTTCCTATTCATTGCAGGTGAAGTTTGCTTTTGTGCAGAGAACTGGCACAAGATCCAAATGATCCTTAAATGTTGCCTGAAAGTGTTGGGTGTTCTTGCCTGGTTCTTCCTACTACAATCTACTGGGCCTTTAGCTTATTGCAGAAAATATCAGTGGTGCTGCTGATGTTCTTGTCCCAGGATTCATGTCAGATCAGGACTGGAGGTAAAGGAACCCATGCAGCTGTTGTTGCAGTGTAACGCTTCAGTCAAAATCAGTGCTCAGCTGCTTCAGGCGCTATGCAGATTTTGGCAGCTGTGGCAAAGGGATTAGCATCCATTCAGGGCTTTTAAGACCTACTGTAGTGAAATATCTCAGGAACATGTCTTCTGGTATGTTGGATAAAAGATAAAGGGGAAAGGCAGGTGGGAAGGCTTTTCCAAAAAAGGTAGGCATTTAAGAGCTGCGAGACAGCATGGACAGGCTGACTAGAAGGAACAAGTGGTGACACTGTATAGAACAGGGGCACATCACATTTTATTTGCCTTTTACAATACCACATTTGAAAACAGTGAATCCACCTGCTCAATTCACTGACATGACAGAATAAGTCTAAGCTCATCTGTACTTTCTGGTTTACAGTGAAAAAAACCTGTTTTTGAATATCCCAAAGCACTATTGTATCAAATAGAGAGTTATTTGAATAACCTTATTATTTGTTGTTTTCCTACGATCTTCAGTCCTTACTTCAGCCTCAGATATACTAATATTTGGCAATGATTTTGAAGAGCATTACTTATGCAGCAACAGGAAATATGATGGTAAACTCTTGATATAAACAGAATAATGATTTTGTTAGGAAATTTATTCTAAATAATGAAATGTGATATATTGATAACAATGAAATCAGGAAATCTTGCAAAACTAGGGCTCTTCCTCACTGAAAATCAATGGCCTGATAGCTATAGCATCAGTTTTGGACAGTGCAGTGTTTGTGATTATAAAATGTTTCAATGCCTTACAGTAAAGAGAAACAAAATTTCTGGAGACAGTAGGACCCAAAACAGAATTCTGTTCTGACTTTCTTCTCTCCATTCCATCACCCTTTTTTTTTTTCCTTTTTTTAGCTACTTGGTTCATTAGTGGCCAATCTGCTTTTCCTGAGGTTCAACTAATGTGTTCTGTGATAACCTAATGGCTTAATGTTCTTCTGGGTGCTCAGGAGAGCTTTGGCTCATAGCTTTCTCTTTTCTCCAATCATTTCCCAACAAACTGGAAAGAACAGTGAATGCATAATTGCTCTAAATGCTTGTCTTGATGGGGCATATGTGCTCCATAGATTGCAGACAGACAGTATATTTGTGTAGGCTAGAGAGGCACGGACTGAAACATATAATGAGTAGGTTTTCTGCAAGTTCTTACATGATGGTAGTACATGATCTCCCAAAGTCTAATATGTAAACTGTGCTATAGTATTTATTGTGGATGGCTATAATCTTCCAGATTCTATGTTACAATACAGAGTGTCTATTTGCCTTGTTTTACTGGAAGAAGTTACTTCAGAGTTGGAACAGAGGGAACTTTACCTGCACCAATTCTTCAGCTCCCTCTGAAATGCACTCTCTGTGTTACTGTGCTAGGAGCCTGACACAGCAATCGTTAATGTATGCTTTCTTCCCCTGTATAATGTGTTTTGCAACCATGTCTGGCTCTATTCTATTCTATAAGTATACTTAGAATAGATACAGGTTTTTTTCAGAGACAACTGATTTTCTCTGTTGGCAAAGAAATGCTGGGTTTAGTCCTAATTCAGTTTGTAGGCTTGATTCTTTTCTCCCTTTTCCATCCTGATCTCATTGTCTTCCACTATGGGAAATCTTGCTTTAAACTTGGCTACCAGGACACAGGAGTTTTAGCCTGGTATGACATTAGCTGGTCAAGTACTTAACTGTTATTCCTGCTTTTGTTTCCCTGACTCTTCCTTGACCTTGTCATACCTAAATCTTTTACTCCAGTGGTGGCCCCAGGCAGCTACATGTCTGGAATTTCCTTTTCCCAGTCTGAACAACACAGCTTGACTTAATGTATAAAAACTGTTGCACAACAGTGCTCTAATGCAATCGTTTATTCAGCTGCATATCCACTCTGTCACCTGTAAACTTGTTTCTTTTCCTGCCAGAATTATGCTGATACCTGCTTCAGTTGGTACAGATGAAAGAAAATCACACACTCAAGACAAAGTATACTGGTTTCATGGACATTTCCACACTAGTTATTTTTCAGATTAAACATTGCCATTTCCTCTTAAGTAGATTTTACTTGTAGTTACTTTCTTGGTTTTGGTTTTACAGTTTTCTCATATTACTCCCTAACCGTAGCCATTTCACTTTTGATTGGAACCCAATGTTGTTATTAAAGAATTTACCTTAGCAGGGATTATTAAGCGAAAGATGAATTAGAAGCTTATTTGTTTCACTTCTGTCTCCTCCTACTTTTTTCAGTATTTACTTTCCCTGTATAAATCTCTCTTCCAGCAGCCAAAGAAATGTGGGATGGCAAACCAGCTCTCTGACGTGCCTAACTGCTCTGCCCCCTGTGTTCTCCTTGTCTTATGGTGTCCCACTTTTGCAGAAAAATTGCTGGAGCACATAAACCAAAACTGCCAAGCTGATTGTTATCTTTTTTGTCTGGCTGTTCTGGGTGGTGCTCAATATCTTTATGCATCATTCATGGTCACTGGAGAATGCTGAAGTAGAGCTGTCTGGCTTTTCTGGCAGATTATTAAATTCCCTCCAGCAGTTAAAAAATTAGAAGTGAAGCTAACCACAGTTTTAAGTACAAGTGTCAAAAATTTTCTTTTTGGTCAAACACTCTTTCATTTTGTGTGAAGCTGTGACAACTACCTGAGATTTGTAAGACTAACACCTTGAAGTACAATCTGATTTGAAAATAGAAATTATTACACAAATATTTCTGTCCTTATTCAATCCTGTCCTGCCCTGACTTGTGTCTTTTTGCATTAGGAGTGTTGACAAGAAGGAATTGGGTCTAATGGAAATTAGAACTGACTAGTGCTTTTTATTCTATTTGGTTGCTGTAAATGTACCTTGTGCTCTTTCTTTTGAAAATGTTCTGCCAATATAGCAAATTATTTAGTTTGTAAACAGAAGACTATATCATTGTGATTAAACTGTAATGTAATATTAATGCTTAATGATAATATGAACATCTCTAATACAAATAGCAGTACCTTGCATTAAAAACTGCATAATTGATCGAAAATTGCAAGCGTTTTATTCTGCTTGCAAAGACATATTCATAAAAAGACCTAATCCAAACAATGAGTTATATTGAAATAGAAAAAATACATGAGGCAGGACTGCCAAATTATTTATCTTTCATTAAGGGAGAAGATCACACATAATTATCTATGCTATATGAACACATTTGCTGCAAGTTGGCATGAGCAGTAATAATCGTAAAAAATGCAACCCACAACTAAGCTGAATCAGACTAGCTGTTATTAAGTAAATGCTAGAAAAGGGAATACTGAACAAGGAGAGTATTCACTGCACAGTATTACATTCTCCATAGGCAAAAAGGACTACTCATAATTTTGCAGTATAGAAACAAAATTATATGCTTGGAACTTAATCAGTGAGTGGTTTTAATGTATGTCTTTGTAGCTTCCCCATAAACAAATAACAATTGAGTTGCTTTTTAAATTAAAGGAGTCTGATGCTTTGAAATTAAGCAGGGTTGCGATGTTTTGTGGTTTTCTTCAGACATTTGGAAAGTTTAAATAGTAAGTATAGCAGGAAAATACGAGATCTGAATTTGCATTTCAAAACATCCTTTGCTGCTTATTTGTGATTAAAATTTGGTCAGTAGCTGATACATCTGAGCAACACAAGTAACATACATTATAATTTCTGAGCTTACAAACCTGTAATCAGGAACACAGTCACCTCAAGAACTGTCCATTATCTGTGATTAGTGTATAAGAATTTCATTTTCTTCACCATTACCAGTTCATTGGCAGCTGTAAATATATACAAAGCTAGATGTGTTTTGAACAGTTTCAGTAAAAGGGAAATTGCAGAACTTTATACCCTTTCAATGAAAGTACATGCTGTAGCACATAATAAAAAGAATAAAGACCTCAGTTTAGACACTTTACAGACCAGTATACTCATTCCATTACATTAATATTTTAGATGGCTCTGTGTTTCAAAGTAAGACTGCAGAAATTGTTTAAATCTGTTGACATATCAAGTATTAACATGAAAATCCTTCACTATTATTACCCTGATAGAAATTATAGTAAGTCCTTCAGGGGCTGTGAAATACAATAACAGAAATTTAGAACCATTTAGTAAAATGATTCATTTAGATCAAAACCAAAGAAACTTTAAGATCTGAAATGTTTGAGAGCAAGCTATAAAATGCTAGTGGAATAAAATTCTTCATAAAATTCAGTGGTGCCTCTTCCTTACAATCAGTGGTTTAGCAATTATTAACATATTTGTCAGAGGATGGAATTTTCTCCAGATTATATTCTGCTTTTTTTTTTTTTTTTTTTTTTTTTGTTGTTGGGCAGATCCTTATTGAAGTAACGCGTTTTACCAATAGCTTCTTTGATGATGACTGGACATGTAAGACTGCCCTGAAAGAAAATGATGTATTTTTATTTGCTTCTTTTTGTTGTTCCATTACCATTTATTGAATGTTTTTTATTTTATATTAGATTTGATCTGGCCTTGTATGCATAATAATCAGTTTCTTGGAACCAAATCATTTATTCAAGCAAAACCTGAGAAAAATATCTTAAATTTATTGTATTGATATTTTTAGTCTTCTATTTATACGATAAATTTTAATTATAACCCAGAACCTACTTCATATTTTTGAAAGTTCTTTGTAATAAGAAAAAAATAATTTCAAGGTACTCCATATAGCATTCTTCACACAGCTAATCATTCTGAGAAACAACCCATTTCTGTGATCAAGCCCAAAAGAATAAAGAACGTATTATCTCAAATGTATTTTTTTTGTGCCAGTAGTCTTTTTAAAAGTGATGTCTCTTATGTTCTGGTTGCTTTATATACATGTATTAGTTCAGAATGGAATAAACTAGAAGCAATGAAGGTTTTTTATAATTATCAAAGTATATGAGTCATATTGCAAAATCTGGAAGCTTTCAGGAGCATAAGCCATTCCTACCAATTTATACACAGCTGCAAGTATTCATGTCAGCACTCCTGCAGGCAGTAGAGATTCAAAAAGATGGTTTGCAGGGAGGAGACAGCCCCTGGGGAAGACAAAAAAAAGGTGATTTTACATTGCTTTACTACTTTGCTATGACTTAGATGATTATATGATTCACCATTATATTCTCTTGACAATTGCAGCACATACAATGAGGGTAATGAATAGCTTGTGTCACTGCAGCTATGCTTTAAGATGACTTTTGAGAGGGCTATGTGCAGGGCTGTTGCTGGTGTCTTATTTGGCACAGTTTGTGGTTTGGATTCCCCTAAATCTTTATGCTCTGGACCTGGATTATTCTGTGGGTGAAATCCTACAAACCAAACCCACACATCACTGCTTATGCTGGTGATGAGTGCACAGAGATGAAATTTGTAACTCCATGTATTAATTTTCAGCCTAGCTTCACAGTGATTTCTCTGAAGTGAGATGATCAGGATGCAATTAATAGTGAAATCTTACTCTCCACAGCAGACATGTTTCTACAGTGTTGCCAGCTTCTCTAGTACTAGGGAATATTGAATTTGACTGCCATTGAACCATGCATGTAGCTGAAGAATACCACCTTTGTTTTTATTTGATTTGTGATATTGCTGAATATCTATTGAATGCATAGAACAACACAAAACTTTTTCAGGGAACAAAATGAAATCTGTTAATCTTGACCTCTGACCGTAAATAAGAAACTTCAAAGGTAATTTTTTTTTTTACTGGCAGGCTATAGAAAGAGCAGTGGGAAGTTGTAAAAGTTTTTTTTTTCCATCTGTCTTCCATAGGCCAGATTTTGGGCTGACTTTCCCGCCCCGTTGTACTTAGATGCAGCTTCTACAAGTTCTGCTGCTTTTTTCAGCATGTTTGTATTACTTTGCTGTATAAATATTCTTGTTTCTTGATCAGAAGACAAACTTTATTCCTTTTACTGTGTTGCTCTGGAAGGAAAGACAATCTATGCACTGCATATGAGGTGCTTTGTACAGCAGGCTCCTTGGAGAATGCACACCAACAGGCTTTAAAATTTTTTACAGCTGTTAACGGTATATCTGTCTGTGAATTAGAGGCAGGTTATGTGGAAAAGGGGAAGAAGGTGAGAGATGAGCAAAAACACCATTTCCACAAGGTAAATCTTGGTACCTCTGCCAGCCTGCAGAACACCACAAAGTGAACTTGCTTTTAGTTACTGCTATTGTGGCTCAGTCCCTGTTCTTCTCCTACTCACATGTGAGGATTGTTTACTTCTGAAGATACAGTGGAGGACCTGTAATACAAAACAGAGAAATAGATTCTTTCATGTGGCTGCCTGACTCCAAACCCACCAGTACAGCTGTCTTTCAGCCAGTACTTTCAGCGAACAAATTAACCTGGGCTAGTACAAATAAACACACAAAGTTCAGAGCTGGTTTGGTGGTTAATATGAACCATTTGGAGAAGTTCTTATCAAAACAGAGCTGAAAAGTATTTTCACAGGAAATGGCAGCTAATGTAGAATGATATCTCTTTGTAATTGCTTGTATTCTGGGGAAGGATAGGGGGTAGGATGGATTGTTGGCAGTCAGACCTTAATGAGAAGCTCCATTTTTTCATCTCAAAATTTTATAATGCCTATTACAGCACAGCCAGGTTTAACATAGCTTGTAATATTTGATTTACATATATATACACATACATAAATATATATATGATCTTAATTAAGCTAAAGAGTACCAGAAAATTAGTGTTCATCATGGTTTTAAAGTCCTTCCTGGGAATTAGCCATAGAATGTTGTTTTACTTCCCACATTAAACATAAGATATAGTGTTGTTTTGTGATTCAACATATAAACTATCGTAAATAGGACCTACTGATCCAAATAGGGTTCTTTGCATTCTTTTGAGGAAAGATGCACTGATCTGTGTGGAACTGGTGATTACCACATGATGTAATTTCAAGAGACTGGCTGACCTTGAATTTGGAGCATCCCTTCTTCATGCAGTGTATACTGGAGGGATAGACAAATTCTGGCTTTAGTTAAGTAAGTAGTCAACTTGTTTTGAATATATTGAAATGAATTGAACAGTTAAACCTGTTCCCCCCATGTTCCACCTGCAGCATGATGTTACTCAAAAACACATTCCAGGAAGAATAAATCCCACTGTATTCTTTGTACGCCTTTTGCCTGTGGGGATCAAGGCTGTGAAGCAGGGCTGCTTGCTTACCTTCACCTGTCCTGGGTTCTAAGCACTGGGCTACACTGCTGTTGGTTAGTGTCAAGTTACCATATTACTAATGTTTTAGTATGAAAAGACAACACATACAAAAGATTATTATTGCAATGGTAATGAGAATTAGTACTTTTAAAAATATTTATTTTGAAAAATAAAAGGTAATTCTCATAGTAAAGTAAAACATAATGTGACATCAGTGATTGCTTCAAGAGGCAATGATGGGACCTTTGTACTATTGCTAGAAAGAATCCTCTGGCAACATAGGAACCATGTGATTTCTGCAACATTAATTGCTTGCAAGAAAGAAGGGTCACACTCTTCCAGACTACTTTTTCACCAGAATTGCTGGAGAGCAAGCTGATGATGAAACACTTGCAAATGATAGTTTCTTACAGGCTGTTTGGAAGCTTGAGGATGTATGTAGTAAACAAAATAACTGATAGGTCAAATCATCTGCATCAAGGCAATGCTACCATAAATTAGGACACATATAGGTTAGGAAGTAAGAATAAATTAAGTACACAACAGAATGAAACCTGAAAAATTAGGCCTGTTGACATTAATTTTCTGTCTTTAACATGCAGTTCAAATGCTAGGACCTACTTGCTTGCCACAAATCTTTACAAAGACTTGCTTGGTCTTTCTGACCCTGGAGAGGGTAAATTAACCTTCTACTAAGGTTTTGTCAGCACTGAGATACTACATTCCAACTTAATGTTGTTCAAATGGAAATAAGTTCTGAAGACTGAGGCATTTAGGGCAAGATTACAAATTTGACTTCATATGCATCTCAATAAAGAAAAGCAGATCTACCAGAGGCATGATTTTCTTATACAACCTTACAAGATATGGCTAAGGCAGAGGAATGACTAAAGCTGTACTTTGTCCCTGAATATGTGTCTGTGTTACTTGGTCACAAGGTCTGTGGCTCCTTGGTTTACTTCAAGGGGAAAAAAAAGTCTCTCCACAGATCTGCATTTTCAGTCAATTTAAAAAAAACATAATTTTGGAAATAGCTGCGTTAAAGAAATCAAGTTCACACTCAAATGAAACATTTCAAAACATAGGATATATAGATTTAGGGTGTTTAGGCAATTTCTCTTAAATACTGGTTTTGGTGAGAACAGTACTAACAGTATACTCAGCTGATCAATGATTCTTTTATATTTGCACTATCTACACCTGCTTCCCTCGAGCACACAAGTCCACCCTTGCCTTTATCACAAAATTATAATATGATGTACTGTTAAAAATAAAACTAAACTTCTTCCCGATGACCCCAAAGTACAAGTTCTCTATTTACCCTCTGCTCCACTTCTGGGAAACATGTCTCCTGAAGGAAGCACTTGAATATGTTAAGTTTAGCTCAAATGCTATTAAATTTTTTTAAACGTTAACCATGTAACTAGACATATGCGTGAATATTAATGTTGATGAGAAACACTTTCTCCTATCTGCTATAGCAGACACCACAGTGGTACGTGACTCCAGGAGGCTTATTCAGTGGACAAGCTGAGGTTTTAAAGTGGTCTGTAAGTTAAGAATGGGAGGACTCTAGTCCATAAACCAAGTGCTTGCTCAGTTCGGTGTTAGTAGAAAGGATGTGAACCAACCTTCTGGCCCCCAAAATGCTGTAGACATAGTAAGGAAGCTCTCTCCATGAGATACCCTAAGAACCACGATGGGTTCAGTTTGCAGAGGAGTTGCCTACAGTTTTTGACTTCACTTCTTTATGTGCTCCAGTCTCCTTTCTTCCAGCTTTGATTTTAGTATGTTTGAGAACAACAGAAGCTTACCAGAAGACCAGCTCAGAAGGTGCTTTACGGTGGGTCTGGCATCACAAGGCTTTCTAGGTTAGTGAAATACAAACATGAAAATTATGATACAGCCCTTGTGGATTTACATTCAAGGCATTACAAAATTATCTCTCAAGAGGGGAATTTATTTAATTTCTCAGTAATATTGGGACTTTACTGCTGTCACAAGACCCTCACTGAACTGCAAAGGTGTCTTGTTAGCACTAATATGTTCTGTCACCTCTCTGGCTTTGCCTGGACACCGTTTGGGTTTATTGTGATGCTGTTCATTGCCATTAAAGTGAGCTGGAAATTAGAAAAGCACAGGGCTAAATAAGGATTATTATAAATGCTTGTGATGCTAACTTTTTCCACTTTACACATTTTTACTTCTTCAGACAGCAGCATTTCAAAATGCCAGGGAAGAAATTCTTGTTAATACAATTTGGGAATGAATAAATTCCTAAGCCTAATGAAATGATCTTTTCTCTCTGTAGTCTTGTGTTGGCAAGAATTCTAAAATTACATCCATTTGTAGGCTTAGATTTCTTAAATGAAAAAGCACAACCTTTTCAAAATATCTCCCAATCATTTCCCTTCAAAATAAAGGAACCACCACACACATCTGGTCTGACATGCTGATTCCAATTTAATGTCATTCAAATGGAGATAAGTGCTGAAGACAAAAGTGTTTAGAGCAAGAATACAAATTCAGCTTTCCTATATATACATTCCACTTCTGTCTGTAAAACCTGGAACACGTCATTTATTACAGCCCTTAACTATTTAGAATTAAGTGCCACCTTAATTTGAAATAGATTTAACCTCATTAAGAATAAACATTTTGGAAATTAGAGACTAATTTAGATCTTGCCCCACCATCCTGTTTATACATTTATCCAAACTGACATTGCAGCTGAAGCACTCTTACTCATAACCAAGCAGGGGTTTACTGTGACATTGTTTCTGGCTTTTGCTAATCCTTTGACCTTTGATGGGGTGCTAAAAATTTGAACAGAAAAACACACAACACATTTGGTACATAATTTTCTAATAAAAATATGTAATGCCTCTTATTTTGACAATTTTTAAAAGGATTAAAATACAGTCAGGAAAACCAAAAACTTTCACAGCTTCAGTTCTTCTCTTGGAAGTTTATGCATTATACTTTGTAGATCAGTGACCTTGTCTGAATGTCCTCTTTGGTTTCTGTGGAAAAGTGCTGATGCAGACATAATATAACCTCTATTTTCCTTCCATTCAGTTAAAAAAAAGAAAGCGTATGAAGAAGTTCTGTTTGGTCTGACTAACACAATTGTCTTCATTGGTAGCCAATTACTGAACTCCTAGGTCTGTTGGAAAGGAACAAGGTTGGAAATTTGATAGGTTGTGTAATAAAGGACATCTTGTTTCTCCCCTTCTCTGGGATCAGTTTTGTTGATGATTCATAGTAAAGGAGAAATACAAAATTCCAAGATTTGTATGAACTCAACGCTTTAGGTTGCACGCCTTCCTGAAATGTACTGCAGGTTGATGTAATGCAGTGCTACCTGGTATTACAGTGTGCAGACACGGCCCTGGTTTCCCTGACTTGTAGTCTGGTCTCACTTGGGTACAAATAACTCCAGATGACACTATGCATGCTTGTGCACACATGATTGGAAGTGAACAGCCTGTGAAGAACTCAGCTAGCATTTAGAATTAGTGTTATGACTTATTAAGACAGACTTTCCAGACACAGACTTTTCAGTTACCACTAACAGACATTTTAAGGAAGCAGTTGGCACCATTATTTTAATTCTTAGCTCAGATCTGCTTCTTTGCAGAGCTTAAGAACGATGCAATATAATTCAGATTTCCCACTGAAGTTTAACTGTACGTGTAGGATTATTTTTGATAAATGATTGGCATCTCAGGAAAAAACTAACACCTAGATTGAGATATCACTGAAGGCAATGAGAGCTTTGGGGTTGTCTGTTTTTTGTTAGTTTCGTTGGGTTTGGTGGTTGTTTTGTTTTGGGGTTTTGTTTGAGAATGACCTTTCCTGTTTTGTTCCAGGTTTACAGCACAAAAATAAGTTAATTTTGGTCAAAAAACTATAAATATTCCATATGAACAGAAACAAGTGAGCTCCCAATTACTAGTATCTGGCCCAGACCCTTGGTTAGCTTTCACAGCATTTCCATTTAGACATTGCACCTCCATCTAACATCTGAAATGACTAAGTCTGAACCAAGATTTTCGAGGAAACCTATGTGAAAAATGAAGTGCACAGAAAGTTTGGAAACATATATTGCTACTTGAAACTTCCTATGATTCACATTTGTTAAATATCCTCCATGAGCATTTCATCTTTGCAACAGCTTAATGGGAGTGATCATAGAGGAAAGTCTTTTATTTTTTATTTTTTTAACACTCTGCAAGTCATTAAAACATTTTTTTTAGGAAAAAGATGAAGTGGTGTTACTAACATATCTTCGAACATTTCAAGAAGCGGTGCTGAGAGCTGCAATGCCAGCTTAGTCAAACCTCTGATATTTGCTGTTATCTCCATGCATGTTTACAGCAGCTGACATATGAAAAAGCTTGGAAATAATTTGAGTTTGCAGGCTATGAAACAAACCCATTTTGGATCCGAATCTGGCTGTCAAGCCACTCCGTGGGGTTAATCTGACACAAAATGAAAGCACATAAATGAAAGAAAGTTTTGGCAAGCCCAAAAAGATGGGCACACATCTGCAAGGCAAGTGATTAGCTTAGTGGTGTCCTTTCAAAAATCACCCAGGAACCCCTTCCCCCACCCATACAGAAACTAGTCCTTTTGTTCTTCAAATGTTTATTTATAGAATTATAACAGGGAAATGGAGGAGAGAGGGCTTGGGACTTTGATGATAGCGAAAGTCTGTACACCCCAAAGGTGGTAAAAGAGATAAGCATTATAGGATTAAAAGGGTATGACAAATTTGTGTTTCAACTGGGGACACCATTGCAGCCTGAGATTTCCCTTTGGCTGTCAAAGTAGAAGATTTAACTAATATATTCTACAAAGGCAGAAAAAAAAAATCAGGAAATGTGGGAGGTTTATCACTGACATGTGATTGATTGCCTTTGGAAAACAAAGGAGGGAATCATATGCTAGGGGTTGTACCGCTCCCCTGCAAATGTCTTGTGGTCTCATGTCTTATACTGTTGTTTACTTTTACACAGCGCCTTTCGGGCAAGAGTGAGCGGAACAATGTATATCAAGGAGAAGAAAACATGTTTGAGTGTTTGGCCCCAGAATCTGTACAAAGCTGCTTGCTAGCAGTAAAACGTGCTTTCTGCTCAATATCTTACTGTTCCAAAAGATCAGAGAAAGCAGAAAAGGAGGAGAAATGACAGGTGAAAATGTATAGTGGGGTATAAAGAAGACCAGGAAATTCAGAAAATGAGGGCTGAAAGGCTCAGCTTAGTAACCTTGGTTACTCTCAAAGATAGTCTTTTGTTTCATGGCAACTATGAATGGCCACCAGAGCAGTCAATGGTCCCTGTTTCTTGGGAGCAAAACAATGTCCTGCTCCTGAGTTACGGGCACTGAAGATCAGTTTCACTGGGACTTCGTGTTTGTGTTGCATGTAGTGCAGCAAGAAGCTGTTGAGCTAGAGCAGAGTTTGTGAAGAAACATCCCTGTGTTTGACAAGGTAAGTTATTGTGTATAAGCTGTGACCAGGTTTTTAAAAGAATAGGACACTCAAGAAATACTCTGTATTGCACGTCCTCCATTTCCAATGCCTGCTAAGAAAGAAGGCACATAGAAGACTGTAGCAGTTGTCAATGGATTCAGTGAACAGCGTACATTGTGGGGAGGGCTTATCTTGCCCAGCTTACTGCTGATGAGCTTGTCTAGCTACGCTTCAGTATCACAGGCAGAGACATTGGGAAGAAGCAAGAACAGCAGCATAGATGGGCTTTGCACCCTGAGGTTGCTTGTCCAGCTTGCATGGGAATGCAGGCAGATAACTTCTGCTCTTCCAGGCTCTGGTTTTACAGCAGAGACAAGCATCATTTTTGCCTTGTTCTTACACAATTCAAGCTGTTAGACACAAGAAAAGGGGAGACAGATTCTGGGGAAGGGCTTAAAATAAAGAAATCACTGAGTTTGTTTTACTGTGAAACATGGCAAGCCCACATGCCACTAACAGGTAATTAAAAATGAAAGTAGTAAGACTCTTCTGACTTACTCTGAAAAAATCCCATTATGTTTTTCCACATTGTTCCACATTGAACAAAATATTTCACATTAGTATTAAATTCTACAATTATTTTTCAGGCCTTCAGTATAAGGGCTAGTGGAAAGGAAACAGGCTTAGCAGACTTTCTTGATTGGTCACCAGTCCTACCTAAATATTAAAGTGAATTTTTATTTGTACAGATTTATTTATCGTAGCACATTACTTTACCACACTACTGCAAAGTCCATTGCTGACCTTCCTCTATTTTCTGGTTTATGTGGCACACCATCATTTTGTTTATAAGGACATACTGCAGCTCCAGATTCACTTGAAGATGGATTCCTAGTCATTCGATATAGTACAGCTGAAACTGTGATCAGTAAAAGAAAATAACGTGTCCATTGTTACAGTGGTTACCGCACAAAGCATTACGTAAAATGTAAATACAGATGAATATACCTCCTCAAACACACTAGATACAAATAATTAGACAGATATTTAGGGAGAGGTACGTTATTTTTTGTATCAGGTCTTCCTTCAGACATTTTTCTGCTTGCTTTTCTTTGTTCTCTGCACTAGTTGTCTTGCTCTCGCTGTCTCCTGTTTCATTTCACTTGCTTTTACTGGGTGAAATGGGGCGGGGAAAGATAGGAGGATAAAATAAGCGGTTTTACTTTCCATGAGCATTGCTTTGTGTCTTGGCAGGGGGGCTCACTGGCTTTTTGCAGAGTTTTTAAGCTCCTCTTAATATTATCCTTTAGAGAGGAAGTGTGTGCACGAACTATTACAGACAATAACAAAGAAAAAAGCATTTCAAAACACTGTGTCCTGACTGTGAATTTCACTTTGCCTATGAATGTTCTGTATGCAATCTTCCTGGGGAGATTTAATAGTGTTGTTTGGAATTTCTTTGTTTTTGTAGAGTGGGGTGAAATATGGAGAATGGGAATGGGGATGGAAAAGGGGAATGGGAACTCTTAACACATTGTTGACATTTTCTGAAATTTCTATGCCTATGTGTCAATCAGGATTACTAATATTCTTGAGAGTTTTATTATTAACACAGAGACTGTCAGAATAAATATCAGGCAGGGCTGTGAAAGAGAAATGGAGACAAGAAATGGCAGGATAATTCTATAACGAAAGGGAAACTGGGTGCATCTAAGACCCTGAGAGAAGAACTTAACTTCCATCTCACATTTTTTAAGAATAGAAAAGCACATGCTTTACTTTCTCTGTTTTTAATGGAAAGATTGATATTCTGTGTTATGGTTAGTGATGAGATAAAAAGCCTAAGCATTTTAAGTTCCACTTTCTATAACATTTCTTAGAAAACTTGTTATCTTGGCAAATTTTGAAAATATTTCATGAAATTACCAATGGGGTTTGCAAACTTCATGCACCAGGGAATCACCTTGTTTGGGTTTTTTGGTTGGTTTTTTTTTGTTTGTTTTGTTTTGGTTGTGTTTTTTTTTTCAAAACAAGTGTTTTGAAGTTGTGTTCTGAAACTCCCTTTTGCAAGAAACAGCATTTAGTAAATGCCAGACTGATTACTGCTTTTGGAAAAGGAGTGTACAAATCACCCAGGTCCTATTTTGCACTTAGTAGGAGAGTTATGTGGACACCCTGGTCTTTAAACTAGTTGACACGGATAGCTCCATGTCAAAATTCGGTATCTAACTGGCTATAGTGTGCTTTCAGTTCTGAACCCGAGACAGCACCAAGAAGCTATGTGTGGCTTTGCATGTGAATAGATACATAAATTAGTGCGCGAAGGCATACCTGTCAGCTCTTGAAAACTGTATTGTAAACAGAAGCACTTGTCGAGGAAGCATACATTTTCAAATGCTCTTAGAAGTTGCTGGACTGGAAAGGCTTCACAGAGTAAGAGAATAAGGAGCCTTGAAAGGGTGTAACACAAACAGGTGTCACTTTCACATGTCTTCAAATTCACACTTCAGTAACTTTGTTTTTCTGATAAGCTTGTGACCCTAATGCAAATAGAAAGCTAGGCTCAGAGTCAAATTCTTGACTAATGTCTTAGTTAAAACAGTTAATTTTACCTTCTTCAGTGACAAAATAAATTAATATCTTTGAAACAAGTACATATTCAATCCGGCAATTTATTCTTTTGCTTGAGTCTGAAGCGAAATCTGACAACGTAAATCAACTTACTGCAGGGGGAATGTAGTGTTAAAACCACAATCCTGTAAAGAAAATATACACAATCAGAAAACAAAATTGCAGCAACAGACATTCACTGTTATTAACCCACAGAAAACCGAGGTTAAGGTGGCTTCATTTTCTGTAACCATTCACAGTCAAGGAATTTCAACAAATCAGCTATGGTTGTAGAGTCGTATAAACCTCTGTGTCAAACATCCTCTCATATTCAATCTATATTGACTTTGCTCTCATGTCAAAGCTGTAACGCTGTGACTTGCACAAGGGAAGCATGCATATGTGCACAGGGCCTTGCTGCGTGCTGATACACAGATTTTGCCAACGTCATTTGCCCCAGGGCAAAGGTCTCCTCTGAGGTCTCTGTCCTCTGCAGAGCCTCTCCACCGGACGCTTCCAGAAGCAAACCTTCACTTGCTCCTGGGTGCCAGAGCAAAATGCAGTAGTGAAAGAATGGAGCCTACAGAAATAAGGATGGCCTTAGGGGTTAAATGGACCTAGTAACTGTCATTTATGTGCAATTTGTGCAGAGCCCTGCAGTTGTTATTACACCTCAGTGTCTTATACCATCTGTATTAGGAATGAAGGGAAAAAAGGGAATGTATGGCTTACGGCAACATTTAAGGTATGCTGGAGAATGCAGATTTATGCCTTGGACATCTACTTTGCTGGCACACATTTCCATTCACAAGGGTAGGAGGAAGGAAAAAAGTGACTTCAGATTCACTTTGTAGTCAATTTATTAAATGTCTCTTCTCATACGGAATATGTAAACAAGGCTGGAATCTGGGCATTGATACTGTGAGAGAAAAGACAGTTTAGGTTTCATCTTCCCTGTAGGGATGGAATGGTTAAAAGACAGTTATGGTTTTTCTGATGTCCTTGTTCTCTAGAATGAGATGAACTTCCTTCACTAGATGAACTAAAGCATGTTAGAGCACTTTAAATTTACACTTACTATCTCTAATGCCCCAGGGTTTAATTCCTCTTCTGATATACTTTCTCCTTCTTTTACCATGATAATGCACCAAATTCAACTAGCAAGGATGTGACACAGTTTGGAAGTCATAGAATAAGAGAAAATATTTTAGATTTTAATATTATGTTTGGCTTTGCAAGCTAAAGTTTCTAATTGAAACTATTAGGATAACAGCAAGCATTTTATTTTTTCTTCTATGGGGCAGAGAAAGAATTCTACTAAAATGTATGTATGGAGTATATACAAAGATTTTACCATTGATTTTAACTTACCTGTCCATGTAGAATATGATGTAATACCCTTAAAGAGAAAATATGAAATAAGTAATGCTAGAAATCTAGTTTGGAGAGGGCAAAATGTACCATTTCAGATTTTCTTTTTACTGTATATCTGATTTGTATTGAAAATAATATCAGACAATATTTGCTGATGCCAGACGAGTGAACCTCATTGTATGAAAATCTAATACTATGTAATGTCAGTTAATAAGATGAGAATATTGCATTGTGTCAGACTTTCTCCCAGGGAAAGTCATATCACATCTTATTAATGTCTAAGAGGATGTTGCACAGCCATGCAGCTGCACACACTCTCCTTTGCCTGGGATGTACTCTGCCTCCTACAAACATGTTCCTTCAGACCAACCTGCTTGCACAATGTGTGCTATTTAGCACCAGTTCAACCACCATAGCACGGAATCAGAAGTGAATGTAATTCACTGAGTGCAGACTCCAAATAAAAGGGTCAGCCAGATTACACAAGAAATACAGTACAGTGAGAACTACTTCAGAGGAAATCTTCTGTCCCAGACAGCAGGGAAACTTTACCTACCATCAGTTTTGTGTTCTCTGTACATTATTAAGACTTATTTATTATACTTAATGTCAACTAAATACATTCCTTTTCCATCAGGACTATCTCATAGGAGACACTGCAGCCTGGATTTTTTTCCCTGATAGTGCAGAGTGTTTGGTACTGACTAATATAGAAGTGACAGTAAATACCATTAAAAGTGTAAAAGGTAGTGTCTGCAACACTAACATCTGTATCCTGGCTTATGGTAAAAGCCACAAAGACCTTTTGTTACTCAGGAAGTCTCTAAATACGCATACACATAAACTAAACATAGCAAAATCTTCCAAATTTTTACTCAGGAGAAGCTTGATTTTCAAGTTGAATCTTTCAATTAGTGCATCAGTAGATCTCCTCATGGTTTTGACTTGATGTGGCAAGAGCATGCCCTGGCTCTCTGGTCTTTATGTCATCCAGATGAGGGATGTGGTGGAAAAATACTGACATTTGTCCTGTGGGCTTGGATCTGGAGACACTAAGGAGGAAGAAGGGAGGGGGATATTGGATTAGCAACTGCATTTTCTGTCATGTTTCTGTCCTGTGCTCTTTTGCTTCTTCCTGTCTGTGTATACTGTACTGTCTGTGTACAGTGTACTGTCTGTGAGGTCCATTTATTCAAATAAGAGATTTTTTTACCACTCCTTCAGAAAGGAGCTAGTTCTGGAAATTGTTTTGAGGGAGGTGTGTTCATACTTGACTGCAGACTACAGATGTACTCACTGAGCCCTTGTTCAAATTTCTCTGTGGAAAGACCTCTCAGCAGACTCTTAAGATACATAGCACTATTAACACGTGACCTGGTGGGAGACAACACACCAAGTTTACAGGACATAGTTCTGATGGGGACAGAGTCTGATCATTATTTCTAATATTCACTTCTTTATGAATAATATGAACAGCTGCTTAACTTATTGCAACCTAAGTTTAAAATTTTAATCTTTTTAACATTAAAAAAGAAAAGTCCCCTTTGACTGTTTTTTTTCTGTAAGAAGAAACTCCTTCCCAGGGGGAAGTCTTGAATGCAGACTTCATCTGGAGAAAATTTATCTCTCATAGTTGCAAGATTCTCAAAATAAAGCCTTGTAACAGTAAGCCTGACATGTCTTTAACTACAGCACAGCAGTGTTGCCAAATGCAACTAACACACATTGCTGCTTTCCTGTGGCAGTAAAATTGATGGTTTAAATGAGTCTTACAACAGGATTTCTCTGCTAATTGCAGAAATAGATAACATGTGCCTTGAGCAGCCCTTATTCATTTGACAGTAATTTTTCTTAAACTGTAAGTGGCATTCTGTTTCAATAGCGCTCGAGTGCCTGGTATTCCCACTAGAAATGTTAAAACTTTTCCATTAAGGAAATCACTGGGTTGTGGAATCTGGCTTTTAGAACTGAAATTACCTGAGGTGGTATGTGTTTGGCTTCTTTTAATCAATGGGTTTCATATGCAGAGGCAAATACCAGAACTTTCAGGGTTCTTTTTCAGTTCTTTCAGAATATTTCCTATCCTGTTAGCATATGGTGTTATTTAGCCTGGACAAAGTATTTCAAATATAGGAAGCAAACACATTCATGTTCATTTTTTTAAACAGTAAATTTTTTCAAAGAAAGAAAGGTGACCTTGATGAAAAATTAATATAAATGTTATTCTGCAGATGGAATGCTCTTTACTGAGCTGTTGGATCCCAGGAGTGGTGAGACTAACTACCTTGGCTTCTCAAGACTTCCTTAGCGGTAGGAGAACCTTGCATGGTTTGGGGTTAAGAGCTAACTCAGCTCTTAAGAAGAAGCTCAGGTTTTCTGTCCTTGATTTCCAGGGCTCTGAGTTGCCATTGCCCAAAAGAGATCTGCCAAACCAAAGTGATGCAGATCACATTTTGCATCTCCCAACCGTTCAACTCCTTTTGCTCCATTGCTTCTGTAATTTGAGCTATCACTTCATATACGTTAAGAATATGAAATTTGGTTTCTTTGTAGATTGCTTTCTCAGCTCAGGATAGCTTGAGTTTCTAAGCAATTAAGTGAACAGATAGAACATTAAAGTCTTTAATGTGCATTAAAATCCAGCTAACAGAGAAGATTTTTTTTAAAATTTTGTCTCCTCAATAAAAAAAAATAAAGGAGAGGACTTAATTTGAGAGAGGCATAGAGCTGAGTACAGAATGTCAATGATTCTGTGAAATACTAAACTGCTTTTCTATCAAGAGCATGATATGCATGTAATAAAATTAATTTAAGTTTAATCATAAATGACAGTTCAGTAGATTAGGAAAGAGAAAACTTGCAAAAGAAACCACTACACTGGAATTAAAAGTTACATAAAAGAAAGGAATTTCAGACAGAAACCACTGTCTGTTCATAAAAAATGATCTACTGGTTGATCTGCTAACCAATTTAAAATATACGATTATATCGACACTGGAACCATTGCTTAAGACATCATAGGGAAAAACTGATGTACAATAATTAGTATTTTTAACATGAAGAATTATTAAATTGTCTTCAGTACAGCCCTAGAGAGAAATTTAAGCAGTTTAGAGTTTTGAATAGTGAATCTTGCATTTCAGGGCTTCTGGAGAAAACATTATTGATTGGAATTTCATGTGGCAACATGAAATCCTAACCATAGGATTTCATCTGGCAACATCCCTTGTCTGAAATCAAGACTAATTAAATTATGTTTACTTACATAAACAACAGGTGATTAAAAATAGATTAATTTTTGTTGTTGCTGTTACATCACATCAAAGCCTCAAGTTGGAATGGCTTTAACAATGTCAGTTAATCTTTAGCGTTAGAAGTTTGAAAACCAAACATAGTATGAAACCTGTGAAATAGGCTTTATCTTAAAGCTGTATTTCTAAGAAAGAATACTAGCTGTTAAGGTGAGTAACAATTCCCTTGCCTGCTTGAAGTTGCCGAGATAAAATGACATTAATTAATTAATGTGGCAAGAAATAAATACTTAACACTTGATTTAGAAGAGAACAAGTTGCTAAACTCAAATTTCTATAGACCCATGCAAGGATGATGATAGGAAAGAGAAAGGCAGGGAAACCTGAGGAAAAAAATAATCTTACGCTCTAAAGACTAAACTTTCACCAGACTGAAGAGAAATTTAGAATATTTATCTCAGAAATCTCAATACAAGTAAGAAATTACAGGAAAATGTGTTTTAAAGCCTGACTTGGCAGATGGGTAGCTAGGTATGTCCTGCATCTGTTTAATCTGCCTTTTACAGTGACAGTTGGCGATTGAACCCAAAGTCCTCTATGCAAAGTACCATACAACATGGAAGAAAGGGTGGTACATGTCCTAGAAAGCTCATAACTGGAGCATAAAAGAGATGCTGCAGGTTAACCGGTCAAGTGTGTTATGCTAGACTGACAAAATGGTTAGGGCTGATTTACTGTGAGTCTTGTGGTGTTGGCCACTGCAATGTCTTCTGGAATCAACAGTTATGAAAGACAAGAATAGCTAGTGAGGGAAAGGTTAAAAACCTACAAGTGAGTCTCCGGCAACTCATCAAGGAAATCTTTAAAATTAGCACAGTATTTGCTGAATGGGAATCAACATCCTTAAATCCACCCCCTTCCGGAAGCTGTGCCCCTTCCTCTGGGCAACAGAGGAAGTCTCTGCTTGAATTTGCAGAGGCAAAATCCACTCCAGGACTGTTCTTTGTCTCCAGCAGGCAAAGAAAAGGCCAATGGTAAAAAGCAAAGAAATATGGAATGTCATCCCTCTACAAGAAATTCTGTAGAAAGCTCTGAGAGAAATGCAAGTATTGCGTTTGTTAAGAGCTATAAGCAAAGTCTTTTCCTGCTTCAGAAATAACAAAGCTATTTTTTTTATCTAGCACTTAAACCCACATGTTTTGACAATTAACTGGGGTTCTGAAATGTATTGGTTTAGAAATGCTTTTCATTAAAGTGTCCATGTCCCCAGAAAACTTCCTGTAACCCTTCAAAACCTAGCTATATCTCAATGTTTCATCAGTTGTTTGCTCCTGGCATGAAGTGTAAGAGTAGTACGGAAAGTAAACTATATGAGGACAAGGGAATATTCTGCCAAAAACATATTGATGGAATTTGCTCACATGCAATCTCTGAAGGATATTGTGTCTATCACACCTTTGTAATTTGACTCTGGTGCTGAGGGTGGAAGCCCAGGTATTCTGGGATGCTGGATAGAGAAAATCTCTGATTTATCAGAGGATGAGTGATATAAATGTTATAAATGCTGTTATAAATGCTGAACTCTTGGATAAAAGCATGTTACAATCTGGTTGTTTTATAGGCTTCCTACACTTTCATGGGACTACTTAGTTGTTTTGAAGGAAGCAGGCAAAGCAGCATATAATTTGTACAGTTCCACAAAACTTAAAAATAGTATAGCCATTTAGCTGCTAAGCCTTGTCGAGCCTGATGAGATTCTGGATAAGCTAAGAAAGAAAGTGCCTAATCCAAGTTATATGACAGCAGAATAGAGATCCAAAGTTGGTCCTGTATGTCATTGCAAACCCTGTGTGTGACTCACCTACTATCTATATGCTTTTGTTCTCCATCTGAGAGGGATTAGTAAGGATAAGTACACTGATAAAGTGGTGCTTAAATGTTGTGACAGTCTTACAATATGCTGTCTAATATAGAATGATGGAACGTTCAAACCAAATCTGAACTTTACTGTAGCATGGAGATGATTTTCAGAAAGTGTATTTATGGATACTAAATGCCATATAATTCCACAAAAATAGAAATTCACAATCAGAAACATTTTGAGGTCAAAAACAAATGAAAGGTTGGAAAAAGTTACAGAAGAAATAAGCAAAACAGAGAACTTCATTTGGCCGACTGTCTCTTCGGTAGTCTACATAGTTCTGATCTCCTCATCTTAAAAACAAACAAACAATAGAAGATATAGTAGAAATGGGGAAACTTCAGAAAGAGACAACAAGATCAAAGGTACCAAGCAGCTTCTGTATTGCGACTGAGTACACTAGGACTCTCCAACTGGGATTAGAAGCATTTCAGGAGACAGATCCACAAATCATCAAGTCAGGGAGGAATGGAATTGATTTTCTCACCATCTCCAGGACATTCTAGTAGAAGGATAGTTCAAAACAATCAAAAAGGGGGCTCCTAATCAAACAGATAGCAAGCTGTGCTCTCTGTTGAAGTTTGTTGTGGGGGGCTTAAAGTTCACATGAAAGAGGGAAAAAGCAGACTGGACAAGTTCTTGGAAAATAAATCTATTTAGAGACTTGGGTTCCACATATGGTTACAAAATATATGTGCTCCTAATGACTCAGGTAGTCCTCTGTGCTGAATATTGTTAAAGTTGAAAGCAATTTGTGTTAGGAAGAAGAATCACATGGTTTTCCCTTTCTCATTCTTTCTAAGCCAATTGCTCACAAATGCAGCTGGAGGCAGGAAACTGGGCAATGTGCACCTTTGGACTGACATAGTACAGCCGTTGTGTTATAAAGCTACAGCTAAAATTACTAAAGATTAAATAACGATTACATCTTATGACTGAAAAGAGACAACACCATTTTACATATCTGAAATGTACTTTGAAAAATTCAGTGCCTCCTTTCAGTACTATTATTTCCTTCTCACGCATGTATTTCACTAATTCAGGGAAGTAAACCATAACATAAGCCACCAAATACTTCCATAGGACCCCAGACCAAATGGCAATATAAGGAAAATTTTTTGTGGCACTAGAGAGGTGTGCAAATTATTGTATACAACTGAATTTTTAGATTTTCCATTATTTTGTGTGCAAGCATGTGAACAATGTTAAAGTTAAGTATGCTACTACAGTTTTCCTTCCCAATGATAAAAATACAGGAGCTTGAAAATTCAAATGGATGTTCATAAAGGGTTTGAGTTCTTAATTTTCACTGACAAATAGAATACTGTCATAAATATACTCTCCCTTATTGGAACCCAAGAAAACACATAATTATTTCACTCAGGTCCATAATGGCATTTGTTATAAGTAGCACAGCAATGACTTTTTTATTCTTTTCTATTTTTTGTTCATGAGTTCATATTTTTAAATCAATATTTTTTAAAAAGAGAAACTTTATAGCATCATTAAGTGCTGTAATATTGACATTGCATTTCCAGCTATATTTACCTTGCTTTTTTATTGTAGTATTCTGATAGACTGCCTTTTTTGAAATTGTAGCATGAGGTTAACATGGTTTTGGTTGGTGTGTGCTCAATGGATTATTCAAATGCGTAAAACTTTTATGCTTAATCTGCTATCACTTTTTCCTCCCCAAAATGAAACAGAAAAAGCTTGAACTTTGAAGCCCTGTGTGTTGTGTCAGATGTTGTGTGTGCTAAAAGCATATGCCCACATTAATTTTGATTAAATACTTCTGAAACCCCATCCTTCTATTATTCTTAGCAAGGAAACTCCCATCTGCACTTTTTCTGAAAGGCATCAGCATACACACATTAAAGTTTTGCATTGCTTTAGTTCACCTCTACAAGGGGAGCCACTTTCCAAGTGGAAGTTAGGAATCTGTTTACGTTTAATTTTGAATTCATCCCTCTGATTTATCCCCTTGGCCTCTAAAGTGAGAGAACATTAATTTTTAATGTAAGGAACCAAAGAATGGAGCATGATAAGGGTTTTTTTAATGTGAACATTTGAGTAAAAAAAAATGAACAAATAAATCTCTGTTCTGCCTTCAGATTTGTATGCCTTCCAACTGAATCACTAAAAGTTAAAGGAGACTAATATTTACAATTCATTCTGTCTTAGCTCTAAAAGGGGGAAATTTGCCCCTTCTGCAATATTTCTCTAGCATGGCAGTTTATGTATATTGATTTATACTAGTAGAACAACACTGAAATTTCTTTTATACCAGACTCCTGGGTATTTTTCCCCCTTATTGCACAGATAGCAGACTACATCCAGAAACCAACAATGAATTCTGCATCAAGATAATCTGAGTACCTGCATGCGTCCCTCTGCTGCATGGTATGGACAGGAGCATAATGTGCTAGAAAAGCCCTAAACTTCTGGAAAGAGAAATGCAGAAGCTTTAATGCATGTTGTTTCCAGCAGACATCTCTGCACAGCCTCAGGTGCATGTGACTGAAGTGTGACTGGAATATGCAAGACCATCTTAGAAAGGAAAATAAGACCTCATTTCTTGTATGCTAAGGAAAATCAGTTAGAAGTCACTGCCATTCACCTCTATTAATTTACCTCTATTCATTTTTAATTCCCTTTGAAATACTATAAACCCAAAGTCCAAATTAAATGAGTATGGATCACAACAGAACAACAGGAGCCTGTTCTTAAAGCGAGATGAAAACTGGGTAACAAGGATGTCAATTTGTCCTCTCTATAGAGGGCCTATAAATTCACTCCTTCCAGATTGCTTCTTTCGTTTTCTTGCCCCATGAAAATCACTTAATCTCAATGATCTTTGCAATGCAGAGATCTTATAACTGAATGCATGTTTTGTACTCTGTCAACATAGGCTGAAGCTCTCATTTCTATTTAAAACAAAAAAATCAATTTCATGCATAAAGGAACTACCCCAAACTTCGGTGAATTTTCATTTAAGTGTCATTTAAAAAAAAAAAAAAACATTTTGATGTTATAAATCATTAGTTCCAATTTATTTGGAAGAATTTAATATAAAACCATTGAGATGATTGCACAAAATGGAAAAAAGCCAAAACATTTAACTCCATTAAAGTTGAAAAATGTTGATCTCGCTGATCAGCTTTGTTTCTTTTTTTTTATTCCTCCTGTGCTGTACTTAATCTGAATAATAACAGGTTGTAGAAGGTTTTGCTTCTGATAGAATGGCATCATCTGATGTGAAAATATCTAAAATTTTCAGCCAACTCTAACAGCTATTGTAAATATATAAAACCATATTAAACATAATACGCAATAAAAATGATCTGATATTGAACTTATCTAACATAGCTAAAAAAAGAAAATCCTAAGGAAAGTTCACTCTATGTGAAATGTTGGACACTGCCAGATGGTCAACATTGGTACTCCAGAGATCAAGACCAAACACTGTCTATGTTCGGGATCTCACCTCCCTTTCTTTTTTATATAGTGTATTCCTTCATTACAAGATAGGTGGGAAACATGATTTCACTTCCAGAGTACTAACAGGGAGAAATCATAATTTAATCAGGCTACAACACAGAAGTCAGACTAATCAGAATGTTCTTTTGTTATTAAAATTATAAAGGTTTGATCATATATTCTGTTCAGTCTGGCATGCAGGAATTGGTAAGAGCAATTACGCACATAGGATCTTACCCTATTTCTGTCATTATTGTATTTAAGATGAATAATAAAATCTTAGCTGTTACACTAACTCAGGCACAACTTGTATGTGTAATAATATATGAAATTAAAGTACCTCATGAAAGTTGTTTTGTAATATCATCTTTCTCTGGATTAATTTTTTCTCACCTAATTAAGGTGAGATGTCCCATTTTCTTCCACCCAGCTGCTATTTGTATTAATCGAAATACAGTTTGATTTAACGTTAAAACAGAAATGCCAGCAATCAAAATGAAGCAATTTCAGAACAATTAGTGCCACATCATGAAACCTGAAACCTAAGAAATGATATGATTAGACATACTAAGTCAAAGTAGTCAACAAGCTGACTCAGTTTATGATTAGACTAAAATTATTATTTCATGCTGATGAACAGTTTATCATACTAGTGGATGAAGAGCTTTTATAGAATTTTACCTTTTGAGTACATTAAGATAATAAGCTTCCTTATGTAAGAGTTAGGTGAGATTAAAAAAATAGTTTCTGTTAAGTAACTGTCCTCTAAACACCTGTTATTTAACGAGGCACATAGCATCAAGCTGTAATTTATATTCTTAAAGGATGAAGGGATTCTTCAATTAGCAAGTTATCAAAATGCAAAGTATTAGCTTTATAAGCAATTTGTGTTGCAATGAGCAGATGTAACACAGATGTGGGCTTTCTGCAAACCACTTTAGGAACAATCAACTTAATGGTTTCTAAGTCCTTTTGTAACATTGTTGGAAAACTATTATTATCTTTCTCTTCCATCTATCTATCATTACCATTCTCTGTAGTGAATCTCATTTAAATCTCACTGAACTGGGGCCTGTTTTCAAAGCTGATTTATGATTGTACTCTGCCAAACCAATCAGCAACTCACAGGTCAATGCTTATCAGGGCTTGCACTGAAAGATCAGGAGAGCCACCTCTGCTAGTGAACAAAAAAGTCATCTGCAGGGACTCTCCAGTAATGGTTCAAGTTAGGGAAATTCTCCTTATTATAATGTTATAAGAACTGTAATTAAAACTGGTGTTATGCTCTGAAAGTCATTCTGTAAAAGTTTTCAGGCAATATGCTTGGTTTGTCACCCCACAGCATCATCAGAAGGTGAAATCAGGGATCTAATACTGACACAAGCTTCAAATCCTCCTAGATTTGTGTGGGAGGAGGTGAAAAATGACAAATGTCAAACCAGCGTTCTTGTTCTTTTGTTAAGCTCCATTAAAATTATGTTACTTTGTCGTGTGTAGATGGCAGACATCATTCTGTAGAGCTTTCAAGTAGGTTTCTCTGCCCATTTTTACTACAGAAGAACTTTTCCCAGTCAGTGTACATGTACAATGTACCCTTCTCTTAAACTGAAAGAATTTTTTCTTGCTTTTTTCCAAGTGTCCTCTGAGCCAATGCCTTACTGTCTGGTTTGGAAGCCTCCTTTCTGATTAGGGTTAGATAACTGTCCAGACCAGTGACAACATGCCCAATAACAAAAAGACAAAGCTCTCTGAGACTGTCAACAGTAAAACTCTTTAAAAAGAGTGGCAGGTATCAAACAAAAAAATAAAAACTCAGACAATTCATAACAAGAACGAAGAAAAGTATGTAAAAAAAAATACAATGAAGCATTCTTCCAGGAGTGACTCTTTAAATAAGGAAGAAGTCAGAGAACTGTATCTAAGACAATTC
Organism: Falco biarmicus; assembly: GCF_023638135.1. Lineage (NCBI taxonomy): Eukaryota > Metazoa > Chordata > Aves > Falconiformes > Falconidae > Falco > Falco biarmicus. The sequence continues at coordinate 19,034,626 of NC_079311.1, read as the reverse complement.
TCAGAAAGACAAAATGGGAGAACAGCCCTACACCAACACAACTATCTTTCATTGACGTAAGGAAATTCAATCTTGCAAATACAGTATAAAACTCAATACTGGTCTGTTATTTTCAGGTGATACACAGCTAGCTTTCAAGCTATCAAATGCTCATTTTTGTCAATCTGAAAGTCAGTTTGAAATGGAAAACTGTGTGGTTGTGGTTTTTTTAGTGCTGTAACAAGTCTCCAGATGAATTTTCACTTATGCAATCCTGTTACTTTGCAATTGTGCCCTCAATTGCATTTGGGAAATCCCAGTTTTTGAATAGTCTGGGAACTTTGCAATGTTAAATCATTTACTTTTAGCTGTCAGTTTTTCAGTGATAATAAGAAAAGGAAATAAACCTATTAGTCTGTTGATATAAACATCACAAAAAGCAAAGGAATCAGTGGTATTTTATTGTATCATTTTTCATGGACTAGCTGCATCAATTAAAACAGAATGTTATGACCTGGCTAGCACACAAATATGTGACAAATTGTTTGACATTTACAGTAATGATAAAACTCTGGGCTAGTACTACATTCACACAGATGTCCTATGGATCCCACTGGCTACAGGTGCAATAGACCATTTCTCAGTAATGTTCACTTCACTTCTCTGTCACTGAGACACGATGCAGTGTTGTCAGAGAAAAATGTTTTGACTCCAGCAGTGATGTGCCATACTGGTGCATATGTGTAGAAGGGAGTCAATAAAAGGGGGCAGGGAATGTACGAACTCTGAATTCATGCAAAGAATAGAGGCACAATGGTGTGAAATCTGCAGCGTTAGCTCCAGATACCTCTTTGAGCACAGAAGGCAACATACTCGAAGAGATGGCTGTGGAAATAGCACCAAGTTTTTACATCACAGGAAAATTGTATAATCTGCCTAAACCTTAAGAAGAACAGGTAAGTCATATCAGTTTCATGAGTGCATGAATACTTGGGTGAAGAGAATCACATAAATACTCATTTATTTTTACTAGTTCTGAAATATTGCAACTGAAGGGAAAAGTGAGTGGAAAAAAAAAAATTTGTTTGAAGAGCATTTCATTCCCTAGTAGGCTTAAGGTCAAATCATGTTTAAAATCCTGTTTGTTACCTTTGACCAAAGCTTTATAATTAGAGTTCTAAGAAATGCTTTCTCTTTCACTTTCAGATCACAGCTGAAGTAATGAAGTCCCTTCTGTTTCAAGATTAAAATGTGTAAAACTGGGATATAGCTACTGGTGTTTGAGTCTGCTTCAATGATGTGGGACATGAAGATAAAGCAGAGCAAAAATATGGGGTTATATAATAATATTTTATATAATAATATCAGAAAAAAATGTTTCTTGAATGTCTGTCTGTCAAAGGCCAATTAAAAGCTGGAGTATCTAGAAAATTATGGCCATGGATCCTCATTCCCAGATGTGTAGAAGGGATGCTGAGAGACACATAGCCTGAAACTGCTCATTTTCTGAGCCAGGTGGGTAGCCCAGTAGCAAAGCTTTAGAAAACTTTGGTAGCCCAGTAGCTTGCTACAGTGCTTCCAAAAATCCACCCAGCAGATGTAAGAAATCAGCCCATTTTCGCTATCTTGACATGAAGGTATTGCTGTATTAAAGTGCCTGATATGTTGTGAGATTTTTTATGTATGCTTCAAACACATTCTCTCTAATGTGTAAATGTCATTGCCTATTGGTTATAATGTGATTTCCATATAAAAAGAGAATCAGAACAAGACAGAAAAAAGTAAACTAGTGAGAAAGAGAAAACATTTTATTTTCTCAGTGTGTAAGACAATATGATTTTAAGCAAATCACAAGTTGTCTTCCTGAAGGTGACTTTCTCATTGTGTGTATATATTGCAGAAAAGTTAATAAAGCCTTTTCATCACAGACATGGCCTCTAAAACATCCACCCACATTTGACTTGCAAATATAAATTCATTTTCCTTTCTCAGAAATTTAAAATGGGTAAGTAGTTGCAATTCTGTTTGTTAAAGACCAGGAGAGAAAATCTGATATAATGACAGCAGCACTGTGGTGGGAACCCAGCTGTTTCCCTGTGGTGTTCTCATTTGGCTCTGTCTCTTTCTGCTCTGACTTGGAATAGATCACCTGGCAGTGAAACTGGTAACCTAAATTTCAGCACTTTAATGTAAAAGGTAATCTACCTTTTACTCTCATCATGAAAAGAAGGTTCATTTTGGAAGTGTGTATCATGGTGTGGTGCTAGACGCTTCTACCTCTCAAAAGAGTAGATTACATAGAGAAAAACATAACATTATGTACCTAACTTTGTGCTACACTGTATGGTGTGTTTATTCTTAAACCTTCCTAAAGCAGTTCACTATTTTAGATAATACCTACTTATGTGCTTTGCAAATGTACAGTTAATGTCAGTGGCATAACACTTGTGAAACATGGAAAGTATTAATCATTTAATGTTATTATTTTGACTTCTCATAAAATCGAAGAAAACCAAGATGCCAGAAAGTCCTTTTAAAAGGGATTTTTTAAAAACATATACTCACTCCAAATCATTCAAAGACAAGACATTTAATCAAAGCTGCAGTGTCAGCTTAAGTAAATCATGTGCTTGTGTGCCTAACATCAGCAGCTGAGACCACCTAATGAACTCAATGTTAAGCTCTCTCTCTCACCACTTTGGATCATCCCTGCTGACAAAAGACTTAGGTTGAAGTAGCACTAGCTTAAGACCTGGAGTGTAAAGGAAGAGATAGGTCAGAATCTGCATTACACAAGATCAATGTGTGTGTGTGTACTCTGTGATTTCAGAATTTATTCCCATGGACATGGTAAAGTCAAGTCTGTCTTTCTGTCCTTGATGCTGAGGGCAAGCCTCCTGTCATACCTGCCTTAATGAATTAGAAGTATTACAGGAGAAAAAAAACAACTGTGACCCTTGTACCACCAGCAAGAATGTCTAACTCATGTTTTTGGCCTTGAAAAAGCCCTGCTCTGTACATACTGCACAAAAGAGCTGAAAGCATCAGAATATGCATAACAGGGTGCAGAACAGCAAGTCAGCAAAAGAATGTTACACAGGGGGCCTAACTATTGTGTACAGGATAGTAAAGACTGCTTTCTTGAAGCTACTAATGCATGTGTTTTCTGCACACTGCAGTAGAAGAGAAGTAAAATGGTTTACTATCTGGAGCATGAAAACATTCTGAAATGCAGAGGTTCTGGGAAAGATATTTTAGGGTTTTGTCCCTACTTCATTTCTTTGAGAGTGCTCATATAAAGCAAATTAGGTATTTTTCTCAGGGTTACATTCATGAGAATCAAAATATTTTAAGTAAGACATATTTTTTATTATCCAGCTATCCTTGTATTTTGAAGAAATACAGCCCAATTAATCTCCATTGTTACCTGTGTTCTGTGCATGTAACAGTGGCTTGCCTTTTCTTTACCTAGGTAGGTAGTTACTATGAAGAATCAGCATTAAACTTTTGTTTGTTTGTTTTTCATTTTTGTTTGTTTTGTTGTTTTATTTTAACATGGGTTTGAAGCAGTTAGGTAATTATTTAGCTTGTTCAGTATCTCTTGCTGTTTTGTTGGTTTTTGTTGTAACATGTTGGAAATGAAAATTATGCATACCAGTTTAATTGAAGTCTCTTGATTTCATACTGTTGCTGTGAATTGCTCAGACTGAATGTGTCCATTTTAAATAATTATGCATTGCTGTGTTCTTTATGTTATAGCTTTACTATGGTTTAGTGTTCATGATTGAGGGTGGAATTATCTGGCAGCTTGAAAAGCACAAAGTTAAAATAAATCTGTTATGAGTGACTGGATTACTGAAGGGTTAACAATGCCTAAAAGGTGTCATAGCTTCTTGGAACTCTTGACTCTTGTAACTATATGGAAGCTGAAGTCACAATGTAATTTTGACAGAAGGTATGTCTGTTGATCATGAATATACTTTGTGACTTTCTGACTACCTGAAATTACTGGCCCTAGATCCTTGACAACTTTACACATGAGAAAAAGTAAGCTTGTGATTACATGACCAAACTGTGTGATCACATGCACATAAACGATTCGTTGCCTGGGTTTGACCCCAAAGTTTTAAAGAACAGGGAAACTTATAGCCTGTTTTGGCTAAGCCCCTGAAGATGAAATTCAGAGTTAATATAAACCTATGGATACAGCCACATCTGCCTCAGCAGAAAAATGTAGGCAGATACCTGAAACTGCCTCTGAGGTAATGATCTCAGTGGTAACTTCACACAACAGTGAAAATGCACTTCTCTTTTGTTAATATAATTGGTGAACTTGGATTTTTTTCTTTCAATATTTCTCCTAGGATTTGGAGCTCTACCAGGCAAGACAATGTCTGAAAGACAATGGTATATTTTAGTATGAGAAAGAATGTATCTGAATTAGGTTGCTTAATGCAAACCTCACCTAAGTTGTTGGTAGTATTTCCCCATAGCTTCAGATGGGATTCCAATGACTTCCCAAAAGAATGGTCATCACTGACACAGACAGTTAGTGTAGGTCTCTATTTATGTCTATTTATGCTTATTTATGTTATTAGAAAGTGTCAACTTTCTACTGCTGACCAAATTGAAATATAAACATCTGCCCCTTTGCTCCTAAATCAGGATTGAATGCTTTGCTTTTGATATATATAGCTCATAGGACCCTTCCCAGAGCTCTCTTTACTTGCAGCTCAAGGGAGCAGGGACACTCAGGTCACAGTGAACAGTCTGTCACCATTGGGCAGATATATCTCTAAGAATGCTGACAGTCAACTTTGCAGACTTCTCAACCTCAAAGGTATCACCAGAGTAAAAGGAGGGTTAACAAGACAGGAAGTGGATAAATGATAGGGAAGAGAGAGATACATTCCCCACAGTGGCAATGAAATTCGTAATATTCCAAAGAGTTTCGAACAAGAATGATGGGTTAAGTAGAGGAACCTGGGAAAAAGATGGATGATCCATCTGTCTGTGCTTTGCTTTCCAGCTTCTTCTATTCTTTTTCAGTAAAGGTTGCCCCATGTCCACCTCTACCTAGAGGTCAATGCTTTTTCACCATAGTTTTTAATAATGCTGATAGACCTTGGGCTGCTCAGTTCCCTGAATCAGAGGACCGTGAGTGTAGGAACAGGGAGTTTCTGTTTGTGGACACTGACACAGTACAGGGCCAGCTGTATCAGATGAATGTTCACAAGCCCATGGAACCTGATGGGATTCCTCCCAGAGTACTGAAGGAGATAGTGGATATTACGGCAGGACCCCTCTCTATCGTCTGCCAAAGGTCTTGGGAGTCTGGGAAGGTCCCTGCTGACTGAGAGCTAGCCAATGTCATTCCAACTTACAAGAAAGGTGTGAGGAAAGGGAACTAGGGAACTACAGACCTGTTAGTCTAACCTTAGTTCCTTCAAAAATTATGGAGAAGGTTATACTGGATACCACTGAAAGGCATTTAAATACTGCAATCATCAGACACAGTCAACATGAGCTCACAACAGCAAAATCCTTTTTAACTGATTTGATATCCTTCTACAAGAAGGTCACCCTCCTAGTGGATGAAGGGAAGGCGGTGGATGTAGTTTTTCTGGATTTTGCTAAGTCCCTCATAGCATCCTCCTGGACAGGCTGTCCAGCTCTGGGCTGAGCAGGTTTGCAGTGCACTGGGTGAAGAACTGGCTGAGGGGCAGAGCTCAGAGGCCCCTTGTAGTGAATGGGGCTACATCTGGCTGACAGCTGGTCCCCAGTGGTGCTCCTCAGCACTCGGTTCTAGGGCCAGTGCTATGTAATGTGTTTGCCAATGATCTGGATGCAGGAGTTCAGTGCACCATTAGCAGGTTTGCCTATAGCACCAGTCTGGGAGGTGTTGATTTTCTTGAGGGACCAGAGGCCTTGCAGAACATTGGGTTATGATTAATGGGAGGAAATTTAACAAGTCCAAATGCCAGATCCTACGCCTAAGACAGAGTAATGCAGGCCACAAATAGAAACTGGGAGAGGGCAGCTGGAGAGCAGTGCTGCAGAAAGAGATCTGGGGATGCTGGTCAACAGCAGCGTTAACATTAGTCATCAGTAAGCCCTGGCCGCCAAGAAGGCAAATTGCATCCTGGGGTGCACCAAACACAGTATAGCAAGAGGGTCAAAAGAGGTGATTCAGCATTGGTGCAGCCTCACCCTGAATGCTGTGTGCGATTCTGGGCCCCACAGTTTATGAAGGATCTGAACTGAAGGTCTTTGAATACATCCAGAGGAGGTCAACAAAGCCGGTGGAAGGGCTGGAAGACATGTCCTATGAGAAATGGCTGAGGACTTTGGGCTTGTGTAACGTGGAAAAAAGGAGGCTGAGGGGTGACCTCACTGCTCTCTGCAGCTTCCTGAGGAGGGGAAGTGGAGAGAGAGGTGCTGATCTCTCCTCCCTGTTATCCAGTGACAGGACACGCGGGAATGCCTCAGAGCTGTGCCAGGGCAGGTTTAGACTGGACATCAGGAATCATTTCTTCACCTAGAGGTAGGTCAGACAATGGAACAGGCTTCTTAGAGAGGTGGTTGATGTCCCAAACATGTCAGTGTTTTAGGAGGCATTTGGACGATGCCCTTAGCAGCGTGCTTTAACTTGGTCAGCCCTGAATTAGTCAGGTATCATTGTAGGTCTCTTGAAACTGGAATGCATTCTGTTCTGTTCTGTTCTGTTCTGTTCTGTTCTGTACTGTTCTGTACTGTTCTGTTCTGTTCTGTTCTGTTCTGTTCTGTACTGTTCTGTTCTGTACTGTTCTGTTCTATTCCATTCTATTCTAGACATGATGGCATGTACTTTTTGAGAGTGAGAGAAAAGGAGAGGAAGTATCTGTTCTGTATATACTGTCTTTTTCTTTGCCATCAGAATTATTTCTTTCCCTTTTTCCTCTTTCTCCTCTCCTCCTCCCTCCTCTCTCCCTCTCCCTCCCCCCCCAACATAAGAAGAATGCAAATTCAGCAAACTGCAAGGCTAACACTAGCTTTGATCTTAGACTATTCAAATAGGTGTTTAATTAAGCAAAGATAGCTCAGTATATCTTAGATTTTAGTTCACAATGTATCTCAATAATAATTATATGATGATACTGTACAATGGACTGCATGGGAGCAAATTTGTACTACATTTCTTGAGTGTTTGATCTCCACAGGATATTGTCACCTGTAGTGAGTCCAAGTGTTTCATTCCATGCTGAATATTTCTTATGGCTTTTTTGGCTTGGGTTTTGGTTAATTATTTTTTTTTACCTTGGTTCACCCCTCCCCCTCCCCATTTTTCTGTAATCAAAATTGAAGGAGGATGAATAGTGACGGGGAGCTAAAATATTACGACTTGTTGTTAATGACCATCAACATCTATTCTCACATCTCACTCTAGAAAAGCAAAGCATGGTTGTGTCACAATCACAAGCTCACTTATTCTGACATTTATCACATTTATAACACTTTGTGTGCATCTAGTCTTAATAAAAGCTGATATATGTAGAGGCAGGTTCTAGTTTAAAAGTGTAACTCAAGTAAGTCAAATGAGAGAAGACTTATTTTGACGTCCTTTCCTGATTCCTTTTCTGCGGAGCAATACTGTTTTTCTACTAAAAAGCAACAAGAAGACCAGGATATATAGTTTTAGGGCCAACAACTTCAAGGTCAGCAAGAGTTTCAAGGTTCCTGTGTCATTAAGAATGTTCCTGTTAAAACAGTATTGAGGTAACCCTTTTACTATGATCTACCTTTACATGTGTAACTGCTGTTTCAGTCCTCTGATGCGCCGAGTGGTCTTACTCTAGTCACTGCATAGTACAAACCCAGTAGCTCCAGGGCTGACAAGTCCTGCTAAGAGTTGAAGTATTTTGCTACCTCTACAGTGCTATGCTGATATGGCCTGGTTGCTCCAGGCCAGAGCTGGCTAACATCCAACTGAGAGAACGGTCAGGGAAGATGCATCTCTTCCTGCAACCTTGTGTGTGGATGTAACCTTATTAGCAATCTTCTCCTTCCCATATGTCTCTCTTAAAATAGAAGGCTTTGAGTTACTGCACATAAATTGTATTCAGAAGGTTATTCTATTAACATTTATTTTAGACTAACAACTTCAGGGAGGGGAATGTCATTTGCTATCAGTTTAAATAGTGCTTAGCAGAATGGGGGTCTGACCTGCTGTGCTCCTTACAGCTGCCATATATAGATAAATAAATGGTTTAACAAATGTCTGTAAATCAACATTTCCAAGCAAAAATAGAAGCAAAAAGAAGCATAAATATGTTTTTTCAATGAAAGGAATGTGCACCTTTTTCCCCTTTAAGTGGCCTATTGGATTTAGGGGAAAGGGCAATGCCTCTGACCTTGCCTCTACCAAAAGGATTCACTCTTCCTTTGAGTGCATTACTTTTCTTTCTCTTAGGTATAATTCATGGTGAAACATGAATAACTCAGAGAATTCAGTTTTAGAGAAATAAGGGAAACTTTTCTTTCCTCAGTGATCTATCTACATATCACAAGGCAGCATGTTAACACTGTGCTCTGCCCGGGTTGATGAACTCTGTATCTCAGTAGGGCTAATTAAACAGAAAGCAAGGGGTGGAAGGCACAGTATCTTCAGAAACCTTCATTCAGGGTAGTTTTTTCAGCATCTTGGAAAGATTTTAATAATATTTTTTGCACAGGTCCAGCTGTTTACCACACAGCCTGAGGGGGAGTCCTTATTTATGAGAACCCCCCTCCACTGCTGATAGTAACCATGTGCAAAATGGTCTTTTCATCCCATGCTCATGAATACAGCTTTGTTAGACTAAACGAGAGCTGCTGACTCAACATCTGCCTGTAATGCATGCAACTCACCTTTTGATCTCAGCATCCATTTGGATGGCTAGAGGAGTCTGTGCTTTGAGGGGACATTTCTATTATTAAGACTATTCTTTGTTCTTTTTCTATAACAGGAAGCTAATTTTTGACAAAACTGTTTCCCTTTGATATCCATGTAAGGCACACTGCTTAATACAGTCTTTCATGGAATTACATTTTCTGTAACTTATTAGGGGTTTTGCTTTATGAGTTTTATATATGGAAGGCAATGAAGGGTGAGAAAACACCCAAAACTGTAAAGAAAGCAATAATTTATTGTATCCTGTGGGACTCAACAGCTTGTTATAAATTCATTTTCCATGTAAATGGGCTTAAAGAAAAGATTAAACTTAGTGCTGGTGCTGTAATTGTTATTCACACAAACTTCAAACAAATTTCGTTCTTTGACTACTCTTTAATGCTAATGTCCAGAAAAATCAATTTTTGTCTTTTCATTCTTGCATTTGAAATAAACCTAAGCTTACTGCAGTTAAGGGATTTGGATTATTGGCATGCCTGACAAAGCGTATTTTGTACACAGAGATTTAAAAAGGTGACCTCCATTTAGCTAGAGGTTCAGGATTTAGTAGTCTGCTAACGCATCTAAGTACTTCAGGTGATTCAGATCACACAAAAATTAAAGAAGATATATTGAACACTTGTTCTAATCTCATTCTTATATCTGTGATCTAAAAAGCTTTTAGAGAAGCCCTTCAGTAAGTTGCACGCTCTGACCTTGCTCTATGGTCACATCAACTGTCAAATCCCATGCTGTAATCCAGGATGCAAATCTGGGTGTAAAAGTGATACTGGACTCAATAGTCAGAGGAGAAGGTGGACGAGGATCCGTGCATGGCATTCATTTCACCTCCTACTGGTCTGATGATAGTACTGGAAGTAATACAAACTGTTGTGTTTGATTTGCCCTTTAAGGTATCCTTTACTGTCCACCTCTGGCTTGATGAACAAGCAGTCGGTGTGAGGTACAGGTAGAAAATGGCAGTCAGCATCCTCCCTGCTGTGCACCAATGAAGCAAAAACAGGGCACTTGCTTAAAGGGACAACAAATGAATGCATAGCCTTCACATTTAAAAACTCCTGTGTACTTTAAGGGACTGATAGTCATGGAGGATAAAGGTAGATTATCTCAGTTAAAAGCAATTTTCCAAAGCTGCATTTTCTAACATCTTAGTGAATTTGGAAATCATCTTAGTTGTCAGCAAAGGTAATAATGCATTAACTTGGACTATTTGAGAGACATAATAGGGTCAGTAATAGTGAGATTTAGGAAGTCATCTTCGGAAATGAAACATTGAGACCAGGGTACAGGCTTGCTCGTCAGCAGCAAACTTCAAGTACTTCCATTGCCCTGAAAACCAGATGTAGAGTATCATAAAAGAAAAATTATGGGAAAAGATTGAAGCCTGCTCTTTCATGAAGTTGTCAAGGGCTTGAACATAATGTTTTGGCTTTTTAAAGAGTTTGTTAAAATTCCAAAATTGTTTAAGCCTAGAAAAAGTGTGATCAGAAAATAAAAGATGCTCACACTGGAAATTTCTCAGCGCCTTATATATGTCTCCCCAAAAGAGAATCTTCTCATAGTTTCTTTACTTTAAAACAGAATACTCAAGTGGATATGATTTATAATGAGTTGAAAGTTATCTTTAATCCAGTTATTCTTGGACAGCAGATTTTCCAGTATATTTCTGTTCACCTGCGTGCCTCCTAGTTCTAATGAGATATATTAGAAGTCATACAAAACTGGCTGAGATGATTCATCTTCATTTCTTGATCTGTGCAGTTGCTTGAAAAACCATGGGTGTTCAGTTACCATGCTGTTGTTATGCTTAATTTATGAATTATCAGCTATATGTTCTCAGTTCTCAGATGTTGGAATGGACAGTTCTACTGCCATGCAACAATGAGAAGGTTAATTGCATACACAAAGTAAAGTTTTTTCAGGTGTCAGAGCTGAAGCCATTAATGATCAAGCTCTGCACCTCCATAAACACTTTTAAGAGTACTTCACAAAGGAATTTGGCAAAGTAATGCAGTATACGCCCAGATGATTAAGGTCACTGATGCCGTCCATCATTTGTTTCACTGGTTAGACTACGGTGGCTCTTTGAATAGTTATATATAACTTATATACTGAAGGTAATGGCAGTGATTGCCAGCTGCTGGCAATCTGTAACAGGGTAGACTCCACAATCCAATACTTAAACTGTTTGAGTAGAGTAGGTATTACTACAAAACCTGTTGAGATTTACAGATGTTTATTCCATATTTATATATTACTGATGAGACAGTTTTGTTACAGAGTAGTATCTTCTCAAGACCTTGTAGTTCTTGTCCATTCAAGGGAAGAGAATGATTTAACAATGAATCTTCTCTTCCTACACAAAAAGACTTAAAGATTCAGATTCAAACTCACCCTCATCCTTTAGAGACAGAGTATCACACTTTCTACCTGTGGTAGTCATCTTTCATAGGGTTTAAACAGCAAAGTTAACAGGATTAATCTCACGATATTACTAGATGAAAGCCTTTCAGGTTAGGTCAAAGATCCTCCCAGATGTCAAAGTTTTCTCAAAAATACATAACAGAGTTTTGCAGTCATTATAGAAAAAATACCAAAGGTATTGTCTGCCTGCATTCAAAAGTCCCTGAGCATTACAAATTTATGGAAGTCCCTTTGCAAGTTCAGTTAGCTCTGAGAGGAGGTCCTTGACCAAATGCTTGTGCAGGTGTGCAGACCATCATGGTTTCTGTATCTTAACTGAGATTCTTTTACAAAGTGGATACACTTGAATTAATTTTATTTTTCTCCTGGAATAGGCTTTTATTATATATGAGGTCAGATTCAAAATGTACAGCTGTTCTTCCTCCTGTGCCTCCTCTAGGCTCATGTATCATTGAGTAACCAGCTGGAAATAGCTGTGTAAGCACAGAACTAGCTGAACCATTCAGACAGCATTCAAGGATATAGGCAAGGGCAAGAATTCATCTGATTAAGTCACGAATGGTGACAGCCAAGGCTAGGTGCCCTCACATTTCTTTCCTTTATCATTGGATTACTATTGCCATATTACTAACATATATTAGAATTGTGTGCAATATTTGTTTCAGTAATAAATATAGCCCTTCTTGGCTGATCTTTCTACAGCAAGATGGTCTTTTGCTCTTGGCTTTATGTAGATATGTATCCATTTAAGCAAAAGAAAATATTTTTTCCTCTCTCTGGGTATCTTCTTACAGGGGTTTTCATAGATGGTCACATTATTTAATGAAAATGCTAATAATTAGGTCCCCAGACTATATATGCAGGAATGAGAGCAAATTCCTTCAGTAAGGGAGGAAGGAGCACTGCTGTTAACCTGCTCCCTACAAAATGAGACAGGTTCAGCTAAAATTGGGTCAAGACTGAAAATAAAGACACAATAGTAATATGATTTTTGTGAATTGAAAGTTAGAAAAATGCTTTCAAATATTGTTTAATCACTTTCATCTATCTGTAGGACTTTGCAAGACATCTTACAATCATTTTCTCTTAGACCTGACAAAAAAACAGGGCATTTTTCAGATAAGCTAGAGGCTTTTTGGCCCCAAAGATTGTTAGCCATTCCAGACGTGGCGGTGAAAATGGATCACAGGGAGTGACATGGTAGGTTTGTAACAATGCCTTCTCAGATTCAGATACTATGAAGTTGGTTGACGCTCAGGTTTTTAAACTACAGTAATACAGTTCTACTGGAAAGTATGGTTCTAGGAGGAATATAGACTATGCCAATTGAATTACAGTTTCCCAGTAACTTTACATCTTCCTTGTTTTAAAACCACATATTTTTTAAGACAGCAAAATGTTCTATGTGATGAATGCTTCCTTCTATAAAATATGTGTTTTAATAAGAGGGAATCCAAACCATGCAGAATCCAGCCATACAGACAGGTATCTTCCATCACTGTAAGAATCATGTTAACTCTTTCTGGCTTAGACAGGTCTCATCTCATGTCCTGCCCTATTTGTTATAAATGAAAAGTAGCACAAATGGATGAGTGGATTAGGGTGTGGGGAACCAGCACAAAAAAGGGGAAGAGTCATGATATTTGTTCCAGTGCAATATTCTTTGGCTGTTTTAACGTTTAATTAATACATAAGTACCTTCACATGAACTCAACTGGAAGGCAAAACATAATAATGTGAGAAAAATGGTTTCTGCAGAATCCTACTAACCTTATTTTCTCTACTACTTGTTTCATCCTGCCAAACACAAGCAATTTCCACTGATCTGTTGAAAAATCACAAGTTAAAACCACTGAAGGTCTAGTTTACAGTCCTACAAGACTCAGAGAATTCTGCTGTGCTTGACAAGCTTGCTTTTTCTTTTAGTATTAGTCTTTTTAATATACTGATTATTAGCTAGCATTCTTTGCAATAGCATTCTCTAAGCAACAGACAGCAATATTGTTTTCATAAATAAAAGTTTAATGCAATGAGTACGTGGAAAATTTTAAGCCAGCTGCTGATAAAAGCATCTTTTTTGGTTTTTCTTTCTCTCTCTCTCTCTCTCTTTTTTTTTCTTTTTTTTTTCTTTTTTTTTTTTTTTTTTTTTTTTTTTACTTTGCAAGTGAAAATGCCTGTATTTGTAAACCCCATTCACTGAAACTTCAGGCTGACTTTTAGCTTCAGAAGCCTTGAATGCTTTGTCTTGCCTGTACTTAGTGGTGTCTGGCACTTCTCAGATTCAATTAACTTCAGTTCTGGTGAAATCACATTATAAGCAAAATTTGCCCTCATAAACCTATTTTATATAAGCCGTATTATTAAAGAACCCTTTCAGCACCAATGGAGCACTCTTTGACATGGATCTATGACACGGAAGGTCTTTATTTTGTGAGCAAGGGCTTGTTAACATGCTCTTTCTTTCTTTTTCTTCCTTCTTCCTGTGATACAAAACTCCTATAAAAGCTAAATATACCTGTAACAGATAGGAAACCTACAGATTTATCTCAATTAATTCACATTCCCCAGCATCATGGCAAGTGTTTAGGAAAAGGTGGCAATTTATAATTACATATATTAGACCAAGTCTTGATTTTATTTATGTGTGTTCAACTCAGTCCCATGGAGTTTGTCTGGGCATAAATAGGAAGGAGAAATAGCTGAATATGGTTAATTTCAACTTGCTTTATTTCAATTGAACATCATGGATTGAATTTTGCTGTCATATATGATTGCTCAATTTCATGATCTGTTTCATCAAGCAATTAAAAATAAGAAACAATTATACCAGCAGGAATCAAAGATATATAAATAAAATTAAAGTTTCTTGAAACTTCTCTTAAAACTTTAGGCTAAGGATAAAAAATAACCTTGTCAAAACCATTAAAAAATCAATTTTCGTCAAAAAATTAAAATAACTTTCTAAAATTAAGGAAAAACTGGAATTGTATATATAAGTTGAAACGAAAGCAAAGGGCTGGCATTGTTCCTACCTGCTTTTCTATTTTCTGCTTTAAAGATGATACAATTTTTGCTCTAGACACAGGTTTCTCAAGTCAGTAAGCAGAGCGAAGCACTGAAAAATCTCTCACCTCTTTGTCACATACCTAATTTTCTGCAGATACGTTTTGTTTGAGCAATAGATGAGATCAGACTGATGCAGGCATAGGAAAGTGTAACAGCAGAAGGTATATACACGAGCATTGCCATCAGATGTGGTAAAAGAACAAAAAAGATCAAAGGAAATGTTGCAGTTGGAGTGGAAACAGCTGAATACAATATTAAAGCTTGTAGGCCATTAGCACGACAGGGGCAAGAGCAAATGTTATCAAGACAGACAAAATCTGATACAAATATTGCTGCTGAAATAAATAGAAGCAAGAACAGGCATTGCCATCATGATAAGAGTGAAAGCAACAAAAAATGCAGGGGAAAAGCATCAGTCTTGCTGAAAATGTCAGCAGTGAAAACAGCATTTCTGTATTGCATTTGTTAGTCCTTCCACTAACAACAGAAGCAAACCACAACTCAGAGGCAGTATATGCCAACTACAAGAAAGTGTGCCATCGTGAGAAACCAACTACAGTGAATGTAAAAAGCCATCCCAATGCTTTCATCTTTGTAAAAATTACCCAAAATCCTCTGAAACCACACAGAATCAATTTGCATATTGATAAAAGATTTTGAAGGAAAGATCCAACCATAATAAATTACTACAAGTCCAGTGCTGCAGTGTCTTTCCTACTGTAACATTGGGTTAAACATCTCTCACTCTTATATCCAGAGAATGCTGGAAAACTCCAACAATGGAGTCTTTCAGGGGAAGAAAAGGAATTTTGAGCCTACCCTGGATCTGCCCTAGGTTATTTTGAGTGGAATCTAGCAGCTGGAAAGGAGGCAAGTTCTGATGCTTGCCTAGGACCCTGGAAACTCAGGGCAGATGAAGAATTGTGAAAAGATGTCTATTTTGGTGATTAATATTGATCATGTTTGTGTGAGCTAGGGAGACATAAGATAGAAGCTTCAAGGAATGAAAAAGCAGTTGTTAACAACTACTTCTTTAAACATCCTGTGCCTCAACCCCAGACATGGGGAACAATCTGAGCTCCATCTAGACCTCTGGTGCAGTGGCTAATACAGGCTGAATGAGTCCTTTGACACTGGGTATTATCCAGCTGAGAGTCTGGGATGTGAACCAACCCTAAAGCAGCAATCAAAATAAGTATTCCGTAGCATCCGTTTACTTCATGAGGAGGTTCTTTAGATGTGCTGGTCTGCTGAAGTGCCCATTTATCATTGAAATGATGTACTATTTGAGGTTATCTATATAATAGAATTACAATTCTTCTGTGCATTGGGACTCTTTATTGGGCTTTCTGGTTAAAAGAGTAACTGTATGAAATATAAACTTTAATATTTGAGCTATAAAAATTGTGAAATGTCCTTTCCTCTCCTTGAGTTCATTAAGCCTCCAGAGAAACTTTCAAAGCTTGTTAGTTTATTTCAGCTTGGGTTTCTCATCTCAATCTCAAACAGCAAGAAATGAGATTTAATGACTTCAGAGGTCATAACTTCTTTGTCACTTCATTTGGTGACCTGCTTCATTCTGACTAGAACTTTACTACTTGTTTATTCCCCAACCACTCAAACTTAAAATACTTTTTTCCTGACTTTCATTTTTCTAAATACAGCATTTTCTATTAATCTTTATGAAATGAAGGCATAAACTATTTAAACAGATTGTTGAAGTTCACAGTTTTAAAAGCATGTTATACTATGGGATCCAATTTACAGTTTAGAACTATCTTTGTTTCACAATCAAAACTGTAGTCAATTTACTGACAGTTCTGCTAGAAAAGTGCATCAGGCTAATATATAATCTAGCAACAAGGTATCTGCATTAGAAAAGAAGGAAGCCATAACAAAGTGTCTATTGTTTCAAGAACTTAAAAACAAACAAAAAAACCTTCTAGAAACTCCTTACTGAGGGACATTATCAAAAGGTAGCTTTTGGTCAGTAATTAGCGCAGATAGATAATTCCCCCTGCTCTTCTTTATTTAGGTATTAGTAAAGTGCACATTGGCAAAAGATTAGTGTTCAAAAGTGGTTATATTAATAAGCAAAAGGTATTTCATGTCTTACCAGGTATTTTGGAGAGAGGTGTTTTTGGCAGTGTTGCTTACCTCACAGAGGCTCTACTTCACCCCCCATAGGTAGTGAGAACAAGTAAATCCAAGACTACCCTGTAATGACTACCCAGACTTTTATGTACGTTAGATTGCCCCATGTGCCTTTTCTCTACACCATGGTGTAGCATCTCTGTGGTAGATCCTACCTGCAGTGATCAGCTGCTGTGGATCCTGATCATCAGAAGCGACTTTGCTCATGCATCCTGGCTAGAGCACTGTGTTGTAATGTAAATTGTGTACACGTTTTACTATTGACTCAATAAGATCACATAAAGATTTGGGTTGAAAGTAATCTCTGGAGGTCAGCTAATCTGTCTCAAAATCAAGGTTAACTCAGTTATATCAGGCTGCTGAGGGCTGTCTCACATCAAGTTTTGGAGCTCTCCATGGATGGAGATGCTATAGCCTCTCCGGGCAACCTGTACCTGTACTTAACTACTTTAATTATACATGGATTTTCCTTAAATGCAGGCAGAATATCCCCTGCTGTGACCAATGTCTGTTGCCTGTTGTCCTTTTGCTTTGCAGCTCTGAGAAGAATCTGGCTCCATCTTCTCTATAAGCCCCACTTAAGCCAACTTTATGTAGAGGAAGGGTGTAATTAGCTTGCTTCTGACATTTTTCTTTCTGGGCCAGGCAAACCCAGTTCCCTTACCCTCTCCTTAAATATCATTTGCCCCAGACTCCTAACCAACATTACTGCCCTTCACTGGACTCACTCTAATTTGTCTGTACTGTGAAGCCTAAAACTGGACACAAATACTCCAGAAGTAACCTTATCAATGTCCAGTAGAGGGAAATAATCACTTTCCCAACCTGTATCAGCACATGGGGTTGTTCCATCCTAAGTCTGAAATTTCACTACACTTGTAAACTTCACATGGCTCCTGTTTGCCCATTCACTCATTTTATTGTGGTCCTATAAGTTAAGTCACTTTTATGTCCAGTGTCATCAAGGCTTCCCCCTCCCACAACTTGTCATCAACTTTATAAGATCACATTCCTGTAAACGTCATTGAAAAAGATGTTCAACAGTCTGAAACCTTGAGCAACATCAGCCACAAACAACTGCCAGCTATGCTACTCTCTAGGCTCAAATGTTCAGCCGCTTTTTCAGTCAATGGGAACACTGTATCTCTTTGAAATGAGACTGCCATAATACTGTGTTGAAACCCTTTGTAAACTCAAGGTAAATTACATTCTTTCGTCTTTGCTTTCTCATAAAGCAGTAGCCAACTCATCTTTAAACCAGGTTGATCAAGCACTGCATGTCTTCGGTAAACCCAGTCTAGCTATTCCTAATTGCCTTCTTGTTCTTTTATGTTTGGAGATGTCTTCTGTGAGGACTTATTTCCTGATTTTCTTAGGGATAGAGGTTAAACTGAGACTGACTGACCAGATCCTTCTATAACATTTGCCTTTTTCCAATTATTTGGGATTTCTGCTAACCAAACAGCTCTTCAAAGATGATAGAGAGCAGCCTTACAGTGAATTGGCCAGCTCTGTCAACACCACTGGATGCATGCTGCGGGTGCATGCATTTATAAACACAAGCCTAAAAAAGCAAGAAAATGTACGTTCTGTTTACTGTCCCGTGAAAGGAAAAAACATGAGCATCATTAATGTCAAAACTTATCAAACTTAGCTATAGACAAGGAAAATTGCATCTTGCAGTACAGCTTTCCCTATTATCATCCATCTATGCAGGATAAAGAAGCCAGATATTTCTTTCTTCACTGACAGCCATTGCTCTATATGCATGATACTGTATACGTTCAAAAGGATGGATGCTGAAAAAACTCCAATCTCATAATTTCCTTACTTTATTAGTCCAGTAATAATTTGAGTTTCAAATTCCTGTTATTTTTTTTTAACTTCCATTATTCATGGGAAGGTCTTATGTTGCTGTTAATTTATCCTCCTTTTCATCAGTGAAGCAAATCTCACAAGGCTGTGAAACTTGCCTATGTCCAATTATACAGGCTAGCAGCAGTAGCTAACACAGCCATGTGTGTTTTGGACCCCAGATCCCACAGGCTGAGCCACAGCTGGCTTTTTTAGATCAGTGAAAAGAGTTGTTCAGGCTTTACACACTTTTGGACAAGAGAATGAGAACAGTGTTTCAGATGGCCAGGAATAGCTCCTGAAGGAGAAGAAGTATAACTGTCTGATTTCATTACAATTGACTAGTTCCCTTGTAACCAAGATATTTTTTATTTACTCGAACTACAGTTGAAACTCTCAAGAGAAAGCAAGGTTATAATATGGACTACATTTTATTTTAAAATAAGCTAATTAATGCAACAGCTTCTTGGACTTTCCACCAGCTGAAAAATTGCATTTTAAAAACAGTGTGATTCGTTAAAGGATAAAATGCTTATGAGTAAAACTTTTTGGTAATATAGGATTCCAGGGGCTTTATTTATGTGGATAAAACTCCAGCTGTGCCTTTAGTTTTTGAAAATTGATGGAAACACAACTGATTAAAATATATAAGGTAGTGAAATATATTGTTTTAAGTAAAGTTCAAAAATTGTCAGAGTTTTTAGAATCTCAAAGAGCTTCAGGTGAGATAACTGTTATGATATTTGTAAATTGTTTCTATATTTCCATAAATAAGTCTGCTGTATAATTCTTTTTTTTTTTTTTACTGAACAGATTAAATTAATGTCTCCCTATATAAGATGTCTAGAGTTGAACTAGACAATGTTCCTTTGTATAGACCACTATTATTAGTAGCTTCTCCTGCATAATAATCACTAGAAAAATTCAAGAGCCCCAGCTATTTCACATAATGAGCTAGCTGTCTGCTACCAGTCTCAAATCATTACTTTTCTTCACATTCAATAACTGAAAGTGGGTACCAATTTGCTAGTAACAATGGATAAACACTATCTTTACTTTCCTAACAGATAATGAAACAACTTGCTCTGCTTCTTCTGACTTTATGGTCAGGCTTGCAACCACGTTCCAGCATCACCATGGGGTTAAAGCCCACGGTAGAAACCCTGTGCTGCTGTCACAGCTTGATTTCTTTTTTTCAAAAGGAACTTTCCATACTCTCCTATCAAAACATGAAGGTAGCTTTCTTAAAAAACAGCTTCATCTAGTCTAATGTTGAGGCACAACAGAGTAGTGGTATTAGAAACCAAGATTTCTGAAGCCATAGTGGTGACAGCTAAGCAGTAAATTTCCTTTCTTCAAAAGTAAATCTGAGGTAGCTGCATCAAGTAAAAAATAAAAAAAAACCCTCCAAAGTTGATTAGACAAGTTTGCTAAACTACAAATGTTTCATCATAGCCAAACCCTCTTGATCTAAGTAAACAAAAGAATTTTATTTAGTTCACTAAAAAATGTTTAATTCTTCTTTTTTTTTTTCTTTTTTTTTAAAATTTGTCTTAGTAAATATTTTAACCAAAAAGTGAACCCAAACAAAAGGACCTCTCAAACAAAATACAGTGTCACAAATGACAGGGATTTGTCAAACTCACAACACAATTCAGCATCTTTTGTCAAGTCAAAGTTATGTGAATGTCTTGGAAAAAAATCAATTATCCTCAAAATTTTCAAAATATTACCTGGAACAATGAGCTTATATTTTAAGATAACTGGTATAATAACTCAGAAAATAAAATCTGACTCATTTAAATGTTAATCTTTTCCCCTAGAAGATTTATATGTTGAAAATAATATTTATTCCTTAGAGACTCTGCTGAAAGGGGATTAAATTCTGTATTAAAAATACATCTATTTTTGATTCATCTATGAAAATTAAGTCCCCACCCTTCTACTTCATCAGTGATGCAGGCTTTTTTTCACTGTGTTGCCCAGAAGACCATAACAACTCTACTGGTTGCATAAACATGCATCTCAATGAGCTTTTCGAACACAGATTATAAGTAAGGGCAGGATGTTCCACAGTGTAAAAAGGTTCCTGCACATTAGCGTCATGCCAAAGCATTAAACATCCTATGAAATTAACACTGACAAAAGACACTATATATAAAATCTCAGTAAGATCAGTAATTATTAAGTTCTGTCTCTCCAGGTACTGAAGACATATTCCTGAAGAATATCTATCCATACATATGCATGCATTTCAGGAATGCAGAGTTTTTTTAGGAAGCTGCCACAATTTCTCTCCTCCTTACTTTTCTGCCTTGTGTTTCTTTTGTTTCAACAGCCCAGTGGCAGCCAAACAGATCGTGTTGGCTGCCAAGGGATTGGCCCCATGGCCATGGTCAAAACAGTGTAGCTCCAACAGGTGCATTGGTCTTCTCTCAGTGTGTCCCTACCCCTTGGCTGCTCTCTCCATAATTTCCATGATTCCTACCAAATCTCCTGTCACACAGAGACCTGCAGCCTTCGCAGGTACTCTGCAAAGGTAACCACAAGGTGTAGACTTTTTTCCTGTTAGATTAAGATTTGTAGCACAGTGGAAGTGGGTCTAATGTCTGGTTTTGCCTGGTTCAGCCTGGGATCATCATTACTTAGACCAAAGCTCCTCAAAGGTAGTTTGGGGCTTTATCGCTAGGCCACAGCAACAGCTACCTTTAAAATTCCACATTTCAGTTTTTAACTGACTTGCAAATCCTCAGAAACAGAGGAGCCCAAATGAAATTTAATGTCTGTTATAATATCCAGGCAAACAGGATTGATAAAACTGTGTCAGCATCTTCTTTTCCTTTAACTGTAAGATTTCTTCACTAACAGAAAGTGTTTTTTTTATTGCATCCTTACCAACCATTTCAGCTGGTTGTTATCTGACATATAAATTAGAGACAACTCTAAAAATTTATTCTTATTTTGCTGTGTGCCTATTCTTTGGGAATAAAATAGAAAACTAAGCAATTCTGGAGTACTTAAGGCTTGGTTCATTCATGCATTAAATTCTCTAAAAAGTGAGTGACCTTCAAAGATTTTCATGTAAGAAAATTTCTCTTTGCTTTTCTGCACACTCATAATGAGAAAATGAGTTGCTAATCTGGACTTCGTAGATCAATCATCCTCATCAAATATCTGTTTATGCTTTTTGAGTGATAGCTCTTCCACTTCCATCATTGAATGGCCAAATAATGTGACTTGTACTGAAAGAGAGAAAAAAGGACTCTCTCCTCAGATGCTAGAGATTGGTTTGGATCCAGTAAAATAAATGCATATGCACTCACGTAAACCAATCACTACTGGGGGAAGGAAAGAATAATATGATTTCACAGATTGGTTTACTGAATCATATTTTGGAATGGCTCTTTGATTAGCATCAATACCTATTTTGTTGTTAGGACAGAAATTATTCAAAATATTGGAGCTTAGTAAGATGTTTTGAGAAGGTAGAATTCTCTTGAAAGTTGGGAGAAAATATACCTTGTTATCTAGAAAATAATGAAAAATCAGAACATTTTCTTGTCTAACAGTATTCAAGCATATTATCATTGTTTTTTCTTGACTCTTGGAAATTTTTCAGCTGTGCAAATATTTTGCTTTCAAAGAAGAAAATTATTTTTAACCATGTTTGTATGTTGTGCAGATGATGACCAAGTTAGCTAAGACGTTCTTACATTCTATACATATATAAAAAGCCAAACAGATTGCATGCATTTCTGTGATGGAATTAGGACAAATTTAATCAAATGAGTAGATGTTAATAGTGCTTCGCATTTTTTGTAGACACTGCCATAGAAAACATAGATGATGGCAGTGCCTACAGTGCCTTTCTCTCTTCTTTCGTCTCCCTGCTTCCCTTTCATGGGTAGTATGATTCTCTGCAAAACCATATTGAAAGACAGCATTGTGGGCCTGCTAGAAGCTCTGCTTACTGTTCAGAGCACCCAAATGATTCTCACGAACATGGCAGGATAATAGCAGCTGTGTAACCAGAGCACTGAGGGATTTCTTGTCCTTTTTATTTGTTTCTTCACACTCTCATAACTTGAACATGTGTGGTTTTCATTACAATGTCCATAAGGTGATGACAGAGTTAGCTGTGTAAAGCAAGATTTGCATCCTTTTTTACTACTTGCTGAAAGCTCTCAGAGGAGCATGAAGAGAAAGAATGGCCTTCTCTTTTACTAGGACAGTCAAGATTTACAAACCATATTTGCATTGCTATTAAATTTACTTCTAAGCAAAGTCACGTTTCTGAAATGCATCATATTTGTGCATATTGTGATGTAGTTATGAAGAATCAGATTACAAATTGAGACATAAACCTTGTTTATATATATTGTATATAATGAATAGAACAAGTAATCTTGATGAATTGTTTCCAATTATATTCCAATCTATCTAGAATTTCTACTAAAACAGTTCAAACTAGTCAGTCACAAATACATGTATTTTAAAAAATCAAAACTAAGATAGGCCAAATGTCAACTGTATTAATTTCTGAGTCAAATATCAGTGGTAAATACTTGTCTTACTCCGGGCCTGACTGTGAATGACATGAGTTCATCATCACCCAACCCCAACATGCATGTGGTTGTCATGACAATTATCCATATAGTATCATTTCTAGAAAATCTGATAAATTTTTAACTTGAACTGACTCAAGTTTTATAATATACCAGATGTGCTGCTAAAGCAAGGTGTTCTTCAGTTGTTCTCTCCCCATCTTCTGTAGTTACAGAAATGTTGATCTTCAAAAATACTGTTCCTTTGATTAATTTTGATCATATGCACTCTGGTCTTTATTCCCCTGGTTAAAAATGGAATGGAATAATCATAAATAGAAAATAATTTCCCCCTTAGGTTTCCAGCAAGTAAAAATCAGAGGGCAAGTAAAAAATTCATAAGCAGTACAAGTTTATTTGAAACTTGCAGGGGAGATCACAGGACACCACTCCTCAGGGTCACATGCTAAGGCCTGCACAAACTGAAGGCATAGATGCCATGCAAAGCTGGGAATAATGGTTTTACACATGAGCTGCTTACTGTTGAGTAACAGACTTTACTTGTTGGTTGATCCACAGAAATTGTCTATGTACTACCCTAATTTTTCAGTAAACACTAAATAACTCAACTTGGATTAACCCTAAAAGACAAACTAGGATTTTTTTTTCTAATTCAGTTATTAATCATGCTGGATTTTGGGTCTTAGCTGGATGAGATCTGGAAAATTAGAAATCTGCCTGTTTCTTTAAAAGTGTGTCATGGCAGAGACAACTTGGCAAGTCATGGTACATGTTAGTGGAATGGAGCAGCAATTGCTGCAGACATCCAGTTTCGCTTCACAGCATATCAGAGCCAGAACTCAAAGACATTGGAAGCTGAATGGGAATGTTTGAGAAATGACCTTTCAGTAAATTTTGCAGAGGTGGTGATAAACAGCAGCAGGAGTGGATAAGAAAACATCTGAGATGTTCTTAAAACTCAGTAAATATTATTTTCAGCAGATAGGGGCACCATTATATTGTTTTTCTCTAAGATACGCTATGTGAACAGCATAGCCTGTAGCTCTTCCATGAACCAAGAGAGGCTCCGGTAAGTTTATTGGATTTTTGGATCACACCTGCTTTAGGGTTTTTCCATACAATTTCTGATGACCGTACAGAGCATAGATGTACAGGTGGCCTGTGTACTGAGGAGTAAATCATAGATTACATTCAAGTTCTTTATGAAGTCTTCTTAGAGGTCCAGGTTCACATGAAGTAGGGGAGCAGTTTTTTCTCAGTGTTTGATGCTTTTCTGCAGGCTGTTGAGCAGACTGCTAACCAGCCTCCTGACTACAAAAGCCTGCCCTGATGGGAGCTAGTGATAAGTTCTTGCGCTGCAGTACACCTGCAGCATACACTGTGAGTTATCTGTTCTTTTCCACACCATTCATTCCTTTTTCTTCCTGTCCTTGATGGACACTCAAATCACTACTTCCTCTTTGTCTGATGCTAAATATTAAATAAATAAATAATAATAATAAAAAAATAATCCCTTGGCCATAGGGGAGGAAGGAGCATTTGAAAGTTACTCAATGTTGATGGCTGAAGCTGGGATACAGCAAAAAATAACACAAAAGAGTTCATTCTTCATCCTTTGGCAGGATTTGGACTCAGGTAAGTATAATTATTCCTTGTGGACTGTGTCCTCATTGGCTATTCAGTTCAGAGTAATGATGTGGTTTTCAAATAATTTTCCCTGTTTCAACCTACCATGTGTTTCTTTAGCACACACAGACTAGACTCCTTCCACAGGAAATTTTTTAGAGAAGGCTTAGCATCACTGTGATTTTTCTGTCTAAACAGTGATGCTAAGCCTTCTCTAAAAAATTAAGAGCTACTACTTTCTGTCTTACTTTTATCAAAGGAGTGCCAAACAGAAGAAAGTTGTGGTGGGCACAACAGCATGTATTCACAACCTGGAGATGATTAACAAAATAGCTGATAGTAGACTTTAAAGGCAGTTGACCTGTAGCAACCGTCAAAGCATGTGTAAGATAGATATCTGTGACAGAAGAATGCAAACATAATCACTCATATAGTGTGATTATTTTTCTTTACTTCTTCTGGGATGGTTCTAGACAGTATTTACTGATACTATCTACCAAATCTTAGCCCACTTAAAGGAAAGACTTTGACCTTGTTTGACTTAAAAAAGAAGGCCCATGCTGTGAAAATAGAGGATACATAAAAGCTTTATTTCCTTTCCAAAGAGCAAATGAATAGGTCAACATGGTGCCTGTTTAGAAGTTAATCTCTTACATAATTCTTCTTGCCATAACAACATTGCTTTGACCTAGAAAAGATGTCTGGGATATAGTCTATCAAGTTTAAAAGTGTTTTTACATATACCATGATGACAGAACATACTAGCATTATAATTGCTTCAGGGCTCTTCAGAACTGCTAGGGAAAATAATATTTCACCGAATGAATATTTCAGTGAAAATCTCTCTTCCAGTAAAGTAGGTCCACTGGCACAAAACAAGTATAGATATTCTAAAGATGTATGTACAGGGTATGCAGGAACATTAGCAGAGTGATTTCTTGCTTTGAATGGGAACTGCTGAAATGAATTTACCTTTTACTCATCTATGATGGATTATAAAGAGTTCTTTTAGGTGCAATGTGAAGACAAGGAAAGTACAGGGGTGCTAGCAGATTGTTTTTGCAATAAGCTATTTGATGTACTCTTGCTTTCAAAGGAGAAAATGTCTTCTAATTCACATATAGACACTTACCCAGGTTTATCACTTTATGTATGTTCTTCTGAGGACTTGGATATTTGTATAAACCACCCAAGACAACATTACCATTTTTATAGAGAAAAATAACATGTTAATAACACAGTTGATGAGATACTCATGCTCCTTTAGGAGTCTCACAGGATCCAGGGGAGACTTGCAGTATCCAAATGAGTCACCATCCATAAAGGTTCCCTACTGCAAAGCTATTTAAGTAATTACAAAATTTAACAAAAGCAAAGCAAAATAATATTTGGCCCCCAAATAATGGAAAACATTAAAGTCTGCAGGGTGCACGGGTCTGCTTAGCTCATGGCCCAGATTCTCACAAAATGTTTGCGGTAATTAGAGTATCTTACTAAAGCTAATTCCCCTACAGATCTCCCACAGAAATTCTCCAAGCAATAACTGTAGTCTTGCCAAAGCAAATTCCTGAATTATATCATTCTCTGTTGGGCAAGCCCCTACAGATATTATTTGAATAGTGTTGAAGAATCCTACAAATGGAATGGAAATGTGTTAATACTTTAAAGCTCATCGGGTTCAGAAATCAGTCACGTCAATTTCTCACTTGTTTCTCAAACACCCCTTTCAGCCTCTGGCAAACTTTCCCAATGTTACTTATCTGCCATGATGTATTGAGTTTTACAGACTTCCTTTCTTTAATTGCCAGCTATCCAGTATTTATTTTATTATTCTTTTTTGTACATAGACCTTTCTTTTTGGCTCATTTCACTTCTGTGTAATGGATATTTTCCTGCTGCTCCATCTGTCTGTTGTGTGAGATGCCCATGTACACCAATTAAGAACTTGAATGACTGTGTACCACTGCTGGGTCATCCAGGAAGGGAGTTATGGGGGGCTGCTGGTAGATGCCCATCCCACTGACCCTCCTTGCCGGCCTGGGGTGATGGTTCACTGCAGTTCACAGATGGCCTAGCAGGGATAGGCTTCTCAACAGCCCCAATCCCAGCTGGCTGAAAGGGACCACTGTATGACTTCAGGTCTTGTCCAGATGCCGTCTGGAGAGGTTATTAAAGTAACAGTCTCTGCTATTGTCCTTTCCAAGCCAAAATCTATTAAGGCAAGCCATGTAAATGAATGATGTGAATACAGCCTGCACTCACAATTCTGTACTACTTGGATAATAGATACCCCAGCAGTGCTCACCTGAGGACCAGGCCATGCTCAGAAGGTATCTTCCAACCATTGCTAAGTGGTCTTCATTCTCTGTTCTTTCTGAAAGTAGTCTTACAAGGGGAAGGAGACAAGACAGGTTTTAAGCCCTGAAAGAGTATTTTCCTTCCATCCATCTCTTTTTCTGGTTCTCTAACATACTGAAATCTTTCTAGTGTACATTTACTTCACTTCCACTTAGCTCCACATGTTTGTTCTCCAATACAACATCTTTCCTACCAGTAGCAATCACTGCTACCAACAACACACTGGACTGTGTCTAGCTTAAAATTAATAAATACCCCATTTGTTTTCAGGCTGTCTTTCTGATTTCCTTTGGTTATAATCTTGCCTGTTGGTCCATGGAGAGCTCATCACACCTGGCTGCTGTCCATGCCCTCTCTCTCTGTGCTCTGCCAGCTTCAGCAAATGCTTGCAGATTGCCCTAATCCCTCAGAACTCCTAAATTTTTCTCCAAGAAGATGTAAATTATTTTGGATTGTATTGCTTGATGCCTTTTTTTTCCCTATCTAAAACTCAACCAAACTCTACCTGTCTGTTGTCCACAGCAAGTTTCTCTTCTTGCAGCATTTTGGGGTGCCAGCTTAATCAATATCACAACACAGTCATCTTCTAGAAACTTCTGTTTGCAATAAGTGACTTTACAGGAAAACTAATCACTTTGTTGAGTTTTAATTCTAGCTTTTGCAGGAGTCAGTATCTGAAAACTTCCTGGCTCATTTTTAAGACTATCATGAAATCAGCTGAAGGAATTGTTTCTTTCCTGATTCCTTGCACCCCCTCTGCATCTCCCAGTTTGCTAATTCCTTGCCTAAGGATTTGATTATTAAACCAAGGATCACACAGTACCACAGTCCTGGCAGTGGATATTTCTCTGTGTCCATGGAGGCACTGGGACTATTTTGGTTAGATGCTTTTGGGAAGATGCAGTCAATGGCTCGTACACCTGTAGCTCAGTACGCACACAGAGCACAACCACCAACTCCAAGGATGACTGAGATAGCAAAACCAGTATGATTCCACTCACGTTCAGAATAATGTAAGCTAAGTGTTATTTCAGTTGTTAACTGGAGTATCCAGAGTACAAACTGGAGAAGAATCTTAACACAACCTGTAACTGTATTTGCACGTCACTTATAAGAAGTAGAATGATGAGCAACATTTTTCTGTGTTTTTATTTGGAGGCCACAGAAGACCAATAACCATATTATAATAGCAAATATAACTTTACATCCTGGGTTGATATGAATAGCGTTTCAGTGGATTCATTTGTTTGGCCTAAAGTTTATTCATTGTTTATATAATGTTTTGAGGCAGAGAATAGAAATCATACTTATGGGACAGAATCCTGTTTTGGCTAGATACTGTGAACAGTGAAAAATGCACTGTGCCCCAAATGACCTTCCTCATCATGGAGACAATAACTTGATAGAGACTGATGAGAAGCACTGGTGTCAGTGAGCAGGCAAGTACTTCACTGCAATAAACACGTATAAATTGAAGCAAACTATCCGTACTTTGAAACCCAGAAAACTGGGCAGGGAAATTTCATAAGATTAATTTTGTTCATTAAGTCTGATTTTTCTGGCACTTGAAGTAGAATTTAAAGAAAATAAGCTCTCCTAATGTGCTGTGACTTTCACTGTCATGCTTTCAAAAGACCAAAAAAAAAAAATTTAAAAAAAAAAAAAAAAAGACCATTGAAAGATTGAAAGTCACTGGGTAGGATGAGGTCTAGGGATAAGATTCCTACTAGGACCAAGCTGGCTTCCTGTTCCTGTCACCTGGTGCATAAAGTTAGTATTCCATAAACTCTCTCTAGTAATTCCACTCCCCACCCCACCCCCCACTTTCTGATTCTGACTGCAGCCATGTTGTTTGTCAGCTCCCTGATCACAGATCTTACATAAAGAGTTAGGAAAGATAAAGGCACAGTAGTGAAAGGGAAAGCCCACATCACCTGAGTGCCCCTCACCTCTTGCCTTTTTCAGTGGTATAACTGAAATCACTGACTGCCCTATTTGCCTGCAGTACAGCAGCATACATCTCCTAATGAAGTCCCTTAATGGGTCAGACCATTAGAGTGCACAACTCAGCGCACTCAAGCGTACATCTCTCATACTAATTGTGTCCAATCATATAACAAGATCAGTACAGACTCTAAATCATTTAGGCTTGTTAAAATGCCACTGCTAAGGCTCCTTGTGCCATTTTCAACTGCTTCATGCTGTGCTCTAGAAATAAAGCAAGGAGGAGGAGGAGGAAAAATATAAAATTTCCTTTGCATGTTTGTAGATAAATTTCATCTTGTTTTATTAGCAATTTCTTAGATTTCATTCCTGTCATATGCTTTAGTTTGGTGGATTTGGGGTGGGTTTTTTGTCATTAAGTGAACAGTGCCGGTCTTCCTTTTTTGTTCTGTTTGTTTGTTTGTTTGCTTCTTCATTCTGTTGTTGTTCTATTCAGAGAGCTGCAGCACTGACTAGCTGCTAAGGGAGAAGGCTACGTACATATGAAGCACACAATGCGTTCTCTGTGTATGTTGTGCACGGGAACCTGACCTACTCTCTTCATCTAAACAACTTCAGCTTCCTGTAAACAACAGAAGGTTTATAATCCCATATCACAACAGCAGTTCAATGTGTTTAAATACTTTTATGATTAAATTCAAATGTATGATATTATCTTCACAACTTATTTTTTTTGCCAATAACTACTCTCCCAGTGAATAAATCCATCTCATCCTCGTCTTGGCTTCTACAGCCATGTGTCTGCAACTCTGAAACACCAGGTCATGTCAGGTAGCAGAAGTACTGATCAGTGACCTTGAGCAGAGAGAAACTCCATTACCTTCTCAGCAGGATTCCTGCGATTACTGCAGGCTAGGGTTCAAGTGTATTAACAGAGAATAGAGGGAAGCTAACAGCCGAATGGCAAAATGCTTCTAGCACTTTTCCCCCTTTTCCCTACTAATTCAAATAGCTGAAGGGGCAGACACAGTTATACTTCCATTAGACAGGCTGAAGTTGATTAAAATGTTGCATATACTGGGTATTATCCACTAGCTTAGCTTAAAAAGTGCTATCTACATAACCTTTGTGAATTACTTCTAACATCCTATGAAACATAATTGCTGTCAGATGATAACCAGGCATTAAGGTACCTAAAAGGTCAAAATGTGAATTCAAATTTCTTAAAATTGCAAAGGTGGCTTACCTCTCTGATTCTTTCTATTTAGCTGAAGTAATAAAGTCAGTCTGCTGGTACTATAGCATTCAACTCTACATTTTGTAAATTCATATTAGTAATAATGCTCTGGAAAACAGAAGCCAAGGGGAAAAACAGTATATCTGCTGTTTAAAATGCAGTGTTTGGAAAGTATTTTTCTTAAATCCTCTGCTTGATCCCCAATATTTCTGCAATCAATTTTTATGTAGGAGTAGCAATAGCGTCTATGATATAGCTTTGACCAAGGTCTTCTCCTAGATAAAATGTAAGTGAAATTCTGCTGATACAGGAAAATATGTATCTGGTTATACCTATAATGACAACTTAAGTCAATGTTCATGTGGACTTTTTTAAAATATCATATTTTTTGTGGGTATATTGAGGATACATCCCACTCCTAGCAGTTTGATGCCAGTGCCAGCAATAGATGCCCAGAGCCTGAACAGGTATTGCAGGACAGCAAGAGACCACCAGAAGAGCAGCACAAAGGAACTGCAGCCACTCCAGCCAGCAAGACATCTTCACTGGGGCTCAACATAAATACCTCTATGCAAAGGCACATAGCTTGTGGAATAAACAAGAGGAATTAAGAGCGATGCACACACCTGCAGGTCTATGATCTCACTGGCACCATGGAGATGTTGCGGGATGGCCTGATGAGATGCATCCACAGGTCCTGAGGGAACTGGTTGATGACTTGCTACACCACTAACCATCATAATTGAGAAACTTGTGGCATTCAGGTAAAGCTACCACTGATCGGAAAAGGGAAAACATATCCCCCATTCTTAAAAAGAAAAGAAAAGCTTGGGGGACTACAGGCCAGTCAGTCTCACCTCAGTGCCCTGCAGTATCATGGAGCAGATCCTCCTGGGAACTATGGTAAAGGCACATGTAAAATAAGGAGGTTACTGGTGACAGTCAATATGGTTTCATTAGGGCAAATCAAGCCTGAAAAATTTTCTGGCCATCTACAACAGGGATACAGCATTGGTGGGGAGGGGAAGTGCAACTGATGTCACCTGCCTGGACTTGTGCAAAGTATTTGACACTTTCCCACATTGTGGTCTTGTCTCTAAACTGGTGAGACATGGATTTAATGAGTGCACCACTCAGTGGATAAGGAAATGGCTGGATGGTTGCACTCAAAGAGTTGTGGTCAACAGCTCAATGTCTGAGTGGAGATCAGTGACAAGTGAGATTTCTCAGGGGTTGGCATTGGGATCAGAGCTGTTTAACATCTATCCTGGTGACATGGACAGCAGGATTGAGTGCACCCTCAGCAAGTTTGCTGACGACACCAAGCTACAGGGTGTGGGTACACACTGGAGGGAAGGAGTGCCATCCAGAAGGACCTTGACAGGTTTGGGGTGGGCCATCATGTGAACCTCGTGAAGTTCAACAAGGCTAAGTACAAGGCCCTGCACATGGGTTGGGGCATTCCCAAGCACAAATACAGGCTGGACAGAGAATGGATTGAAAGCAGCCCTGAGGAGAAAGACGCGGGGGTGTTGGTGGACAAGAAGCTCAGCATGGCCCATTAATGTGCGTTTGCAGCCCAGAAAGCGAATCATATCCTGGGCTGCTTCAAAAGAAGCATGACCAGCAGATTCAAGGTGGTGTTTCTCCCCCTCCACTCTCATGAGACACCACTGGGAGTACCGTGGTCAGCTCTGGGGCCCCTAGCAGAAGAAAGACATGGACGTGTCAGAGCGAGTCCAGAGGAGGGCCATGAAGATGATCAGGGGGGCTGGAGCATCTCTCCTATGAAAACAGACTGTGAGACTTGGGTTGTTCACCCTGGAGGACAGAAGGTTCCAGTGATAACTTATAGCAGCCTTCCAGTACCTGGAGGAGGCCTACAAGAAAGCTGGAGAGGGACTTTTCACAGGTAGTGAAAGGACAATGGTTAATGGCTTCAAGCTGGCAGAGGGTAGATTTAGATTAGACATAAAGAGGAAACTCTTCAGGCTGAGGGTGGTAAGACACTGGAATAGGTTGCCCAGAGAATCTGTGGATGACCCAAACTTGGAATTGTTTATTTATATATACATATATTATATTATGGATATTTTATATATATATATATATATATATATAAAATATGGATGGGGCTTTGAGCGACGTGATCTTGCCAATGGCAGTAGGGTTGGATCTAGACGATCTTTAAGGTTGCTTCCAACCACACCTGTCTATAATTCTGTGATTCTGTGATTTCAGGAGAAATAGTACAAGGCTCCAAACACAGTAGCTCTCATAAAAGATTAAGCCATCCACCTACTAAGTGTCTAAAGTGGAAAAATCAGAATTTAGAAACAGACTTCAGTTTCAGGCCTTTCAAGCACTATTAGCAGGGAGAGGCTAAGTCTCTCAGCCAGAATGAGAACTTTTTTCATCTTGCACACAAGCTGCAGATCAAGCAGTGGTCTTCATTGTTATCATGTCCAGCTCTCTGCAAAACTTTAAGAGCACCGGGCACTCTCCTGCCAGCTCAATGCCAGTGCAAGGGCCATTTACAGTAAATAATGATGGATTGTGTGAAACACTGGTGTGGGATTTGGAACAAGAAAGTACCTGTTTTCCAAGGGACAAAAGAGTCTGCCCCAAAATAGGCATTGTAGAAAGGAAATAACAATTTTTAAGAGAAGGGAAAACCATCACTGCATTAGCTGCCCAGAAGCTTAGGTGAGGGCTCCTTCTCAGTGTTAGGCGCTGTCTTAGTGAGCACTGAACATGTCTTTGTAACCCTGCATCTGTGTTGTTGTTTCTTCCCTCCACTCCTTACCTCTTTTACCACAGCCAAACTTACTCCCTTTTTCTTAAATTGCAAGGGGGGCCTAGATCTAGTTCATTTGAGTTGGTAAAGGCAGGAAATTGTTCAGCTAATGCAAATAATGTATAATTGGCTTATAGGTTAGATTAAAAAACCCCAATCTGTGAAGAAACTTTCTCCAGATAAGTTTTCTGTAATGGCCTTCTTGCTGCAAAGTTCAGCCATCACTACTTCAGACCCTCAAGTCAGAGGGAGCTGACAGCACTCCCTCTGAAGCCAAGCAGGACCAGCGCTGACACAAAGTGCATCCACAGCTGACAAGGATGGCTAGGGGCAGTGTGGTTGCTATGTCTCCTTCTTGCCGACAACTCACGTGAGCCTGCCTTGGAAATGCTGCCGTAGTGAAGGTGATTTAATTTTTGGGGTATACACGTACAGAAAAACCCACCCTCCTCAAAAATCCAACAAACTTTCACTGTGACTCCATGGTATTATCTCAGATTTGTTTGGAACAGATAGATTATTTGTAATAACCATAATAACTATGATTTAGACTTCATCTAAGGTTCTGAAATGACAACATACATAAAATAAATCCTACATTGCTGTGCTCGGGCATGTCATGCTTCTGCAGCTGGGTAAGCTAAAGCACAGGTAAAATAGTACCTTTTTCTTTTTTTCATATTCAGAAATTTTAAGACCAGCAAGCATTGTTATACCATCCTTCTGCTTGTCCATTATATTTCATCTGACTCCCACTCAACTGAAGCCATATAAGTTTTGCGTAATTAAGACTATGCTCACATTGTTACAAATGTTTGAGTTAATTCATTTGAAAGAGCCATCATCCCCCTGATTAAAATACATCTATGAACCCAGTCCACTGCAACACCTTAGGTTAGCCATTTTGTAGCACATTTGCAACAAATTGGTCTGAATACAGCATTAGTTTCTGTGTCAGTACACCTTCCAGCCAAACGCTTGTAATTTCTCTAATGTCCTATGTCTCACATCTGCAATCATATGCATAAACCCAAAAACACATCTTCCAGAAGGGAATCACTCCTCACTGAAATATAGAGCATCCATCACTTTTATTGGAAGATTATTTTACTGGATAATCAGCATAATTTAAAAATGTGCTATATTAGTCATTTGAATGTGACTGGCTTTGACTTGCAGCAATTCACTCTCTTTACATAGTTTAAAGAGTTCTTTAGTTTCAGGTATTTTGTCCCCCTGAAGCACTTACACACCGTAATCAATACAGTGAAGTAAATGGATTAAGCTCAGTGTGTTCCTTGCCAAAAAAAAAAAAGAAAACACAGCTTCCCTAGTTCTGGAGTGTGATTATTTGTCTTCTCTGGTTTTCCACCTATTTTTAAAGCTATGCAGAAAATCATGTATATAATATTCATAGACAGTACTATCATATGCCACATAGAGAGGTTTATGTGCCATCTCTATTTCTCCTAGATTTTTATTTCCCTGCTTATACATCTAAATATCACCTCAGACTTTAAGTCATAGAGGTTCATGCAAAGTTGTTTGTCTCCTATGTTCTTTAAATCCTTCCAGATCATTGCTTTCCAGAACATAGACGCCTATTCACTATGACATAGTGGTGCTTTTTCCCCCCTAGATTAGTGTCTTTTCCTGGATTTTATTAAAACTGTTTTTTCCCTGTTAAATGATGCATGGCTGCTGATCAATGTTTACAGATACAGTGCACTGCTTCTGTGTTGATACAGTGTATTTTATCAGAATTTCATGCAGTTTAAAGCCTCACACTTCAAGTCTATGACTGTTAAATCTACAATACCTTTTTCAGCCAAACTTTTTTTAAGTGAGCATAATTCAGTGTCTGAATTAGGAGTCACAGGGCACTTTGGTGGGGAGTGAGCTTGGGAGGTATCTGGTGCAAGGAGATCCTCACAGCAGAGCCAGACATGGGAGCTAAAACGCAGTGCTGCCCAAGCCACCCCTTGTCCAGGTTCAAGCAGCCATGGTCCTACAGCCTCTCCTGTCAGGGTGAGTGCTCCAGCCATGACCCTTTGTTAAGCTTGCTTGGGTTTATTGATGTCTTTCCTGTACTGGAGGTCAAAAACTATGGGCAGTACCTCAGTGTAGTCTAATGAGTGTCAAACCAATGGGAACAGTCCTGTCCCTTAATTGACCGGCTAGTTCATAGTGCCCAGGATACAGTTGGCCTTCATAGCTGCCAGAGCACACTGCTGGCTTCTGCTCAGTTCTCTGCCCCACCAGGATCCCCACATATTTCCTCCAGAACTACTTCCAGCCAAGTACTCCACAGCCTGTATTGCTGAAGGGATTATCCCTCTCAGGTGTAGGGCTTCCATATGTCTTTGTTGAATTTCAGATTTCCATTGCCCTGTCCCTCCTGCCTGTTCAGGTCCCTCTGGATGGTAACTCTGCCCTCAAATGTACCCACCAGTCCCACCAGTTTAGCATGAACTTCAAGCTTGACATGAATGTAATCTCTCTTCTCCTCCAGGTCACATAATCACAGTCAGGACATATCCCAGTACAGACCACCACAGTAATCCCTCCTGAAATTTAACCACTACCCTCTGAGTCCAGTCATACAGCCATTGTTTCATACATCTTGTGCACCCATGCAGACTATAACAGCCTGCCTTGGATTCAAGAGTATTGTGTGAGACATGGTCAGAAGCTTTGTTAAAACTGAGGAAAATGACATCCACTGCTCTCCCCTCATCCACAAATCCTGTCATGTTATCACACAAGCAACTATGCCGGTGAGGTATGGTCAACCCTTGGCAAATCCATGCTGACTGTTCCCAAAACAGTCTTCCTTATCTGTGTGGCTAGAATTGTGTTTGAATTAATATTAGACTGATTACAACATCTTCCTTAATTACTTTCTCATTCTAATATCTTCATTAAGGGACAATGGAACTGACTGCTCCCTCAACAAATTTGCAGGTAATAAACTGGAAGGAGTGGCTGAAACATGGGAGTGCTTTGCTGCCATTCAGACAGACCTGAAGAGGTTGGAGAACTGGAAGGAAAGAACCTTATGAAATTCAGCAAGGAGATATGAAAACTTCTGCACCTGTGGAAGAATAACCTGGGCACTAGTAAATGCAGGGATCTGATGAGCCAGAAGGTAGCTCAGCAGAAAAGGACCTACCTGGGGTCTTAGTAGTCCACAGGATGACCATGAGACAGCAATGCTCCCTCACAGTAAAGAAAGCCAACAGTCTCCTGGGCTGCATGGGGCAGAGCATTGCCAGCAGGTCCAGGGAGATGATCTGTCCTCTCTGTGCAGCATCTGAAGTGTTGGGTCCAGTTCTGGGCTCCCCAGAGCAAGACAGACATGGTCTTACTGAGGAAAGCCTCATGCAGGGTCACAAAGATGATTAAGGGATTGGAGAGTCTTTCCCATGAGGAGAGGCAAAAAGAGCTCGGACTCTTCATCCTGGAGAAGAGAAGGCTCAGGAAGATCTCATCCATGTGTATGCATACCTGATGGAAGGGAGTGAAGAAGATGGGGCTAGGCTCTTCTCAGCAGTGCCCCCTGAAAAATCACATTTAAAACACATGAAACTCCATGTGAACACAGGAAACCACTTTTTATTGTCGGGGTGATCAAACACTGGTACAAGTGGCCTAAAGAGGTTATGGAGTGTCTGTCCTTGGACATACCCAAAACCCAGCTGGATATGGTCCTGCACAACTTGCTCTAGATGACCCTGCTTGAGCAGGGGATTTGGTGTGGAATATTTCAAGAAGCCCCTTCCATT
Organism: Falco biarmicus; assembly: GCF_023638135.1. NCBI lineage: Eukaryota > Metazoa > Chordata > Aves > Falconiformes > Falconidae > Falco > Falco biarmicus. The sequence goes on along the minus strand of NC_079311.1, from coordinate 18,997,908 downwards.
CTAAACCATTCTATGATTCATTAATTTCAGCTTCATTTCTCATCTGTTAACTGAAATTATGTATTTTTAATTTGTAAATATTTTCTTATCAAGATCGTTATATATTGTCTGCCTGTATCTTTTTAATTGACTGTACCCAAAGGTGGGAGTTTATTGATGAATATTTATTCAAGTTCAGAAGTATATTGACATTGCACAAATGTTAAAAGGCTCAGGGATAAGCACCTGCAGCCTGTGAAGACTGACTATGGCATTTCCAGCTTTTCCTGGGTTATTATCTTTTTGTCATAATACTAGTGTTCTAAGCATAATCTAACCTTATGGTTGTTTTCCCAAAGTGATCTGTGTTCAGATGGGATGCTCCTAGTGCACACTGCAATGGATACTCATTTTATTAGTGGGACAGTTTTTCGTGTGTGTGTTTTTCTAATGTGGTTTTGAAGCCAGGATTATTTTTTTTTCAGAAATAAAGTTGTTATTTTGCAGTTTTTATTAGATATAGTCATGACCACCTGAACATATTACTGTTCCACAGGGGGAACACTGGCAGACACAAGATGCTCTGCCAGAAATACATATTCTCCCTATGGGGCAGTAACACACACAAGTGATCATGACTATATAATTGTATTTATTTAGTTATTTAGATTTATTTCTGCTCCCCACTGTATCCTGTAGACCAATTTTTGAAAGATAAAAAGAAGACTATAAACATTAATTTTGAAGCTCTCAAAGCCATTTTATTCAAGATAGATACTGGATTAAAAAATAATCTGAGTGAAAAAGTTTGGGTTTTTTTGATTTAAGAAAAAAAAAAACCAACAAACATGGACACATCACCTCTCAATCTACCTCTAGGTGTGTGTGCCTGACTTACCCCTTTCCTTTCAGCCTCAACCTACTATCTGTAAACATCAGGGCAAAAGGTGACCTTACAACCTTGTCCCTAAATGTTCACTCTAACAACCATTTCATTCCTAGATTCATTGATAACACAAGCTAATATAACATGTGTAACCCCAAGTGAAGGCAACTGACCTCATCTTCTCTTCTTTCCATATGGGAGCAAGGCAATGCCTGTGATTTATAACACTGCCTTCCCTGTTCTTGCTGCTGAGCTCAACACACATCCGCCCCCTCCTTCTCCATTCCCCATTCCTAGTACCAGGTTCCCCCACCACTCAGCCCCTCTATCTGGAGTCCTCCCCACTGTTAATTGACTGTGTGGCTCTCTTCATTTCCCATCAGAGGAACTATCTTTTCTCCCTGTCTTATAACCCCTAACCTTCTCTCTAATAAAACAATCAAATCCTACTTCCTACTTTCCAAGTGCTCAGTCAGTCTCCCTTGCCCTTTGCCACCCTCTTCACCCTTGCCCCACAGTCTGCACATGTCATTCCTGTTGTGTATAGTAATGAATGCCTGTGAATGCCTGTGAAAATTATATAAAAGTTAGGCTGATTTTCTGCCTACTGTAAAGGGAAAATATGACAAACCTGTTTTAACTATTTTCAGGATAAAAAAAAAAAAAAAAACTGATAAAAAAGAGGTTTGGTAAGAAAGACCTTAATATTGCATATATATTATTACCTGTGCACATGTATGTATCTTTCCATCTATATCTGCTTTTCCTGTATAATCCCTGTATTAATGGGCACAGAGCTGATCCAAGCTCAGAAAAGCCCCAGGGAGTACTGATGTTTCTGGAAGTGTTCATCCTATCTTTGCTCTTCTACAGTGCAATTGCAGTACAGAAACCTTCCGTTGGTGCATGTTGTTTCTGCTTTTGCATGTGTCCTAATGCAAACTTTTGCATCCTAGACCACATATTCTTTACAGAGAGAGGTTATATTGAGCCATACCTACGTTTGAAATAGGACCTACAGACTTGGTAAGAGGTTGATGGGGCTTCATTCACTATGTAAATGAAATGCAAACTTTTGCATCCTAGACCACATATTCTTTACAGAGAGAGGTTATATTGAGCCATACCTACGTTTGAAATAGGACCTACAGACTTGGTAAGAGGTTGATGGGGCTTCATTCACTATGTAAAGCCCATAAGAAAAGCAATATGCTACACATGTCAGTATATGGAACAGAGAGTGTTTAAGGGACACTTCTACCCTTTAACTTTGTGGGCAAATTTATAAAACATCCTTTCATTTTCCAACTTTCCATTTTATCTGTCTCAAAATGATCTGCTATCAATAGAATGAAAAGCTTTGCAGACCATTGATGGCTCCTTGACCATGGACCGAGAGTCATTAGCAGGGCTAATACCAGATATTCCATCCATAAATATACATGCATAATAAGAATACTTTTTTCCCCCCTTCCATTTCAATTCATTTTCAGGCTTTTTCTTGTGCAAATGTTGTAACAATTTGGCTTTATTTATTACTCCAGCAGCTTTTTAAAAAATCAAATATTCTAGTATTTCTTAAAAGCAAAATGAAAGTTATCCTTTTGGTTACATCTTTTGCTCTTTTTATTGCTCTATTTACTTACTGCAGCCAAGAAGCAGAAAGAGTACCAAACAATTACTGTTAGTACACACATGCAATGCTCATGGACTATATGGCCCTGCCAATTTTACTGAAGAAATTTACTAACAAAAGTGATAGATCCAGCAAAGATTATTTTTGCCTGAATGTCCAGCTTTTGAGTGCCTAATTCCCTGAAGTGGCATCACAGACTAAGTTAATGTGTCCAGACTTCCTGCAGAGTTCATGTGGGCGGTGGGCTTCAGCATGTTGTGATCATTTCTTGTCTTCTGACACTCCTCAGTAGAAAGTGCAGAGCCTCCTTCTCTGGCAGCAGGACATCTTCTTCTATCCCAAATCTAGACCCCTGTTCTTTCTTGAGAGAAGGGGTCAACATTCCTCAGAAGAGCTCAGCACTACCCAATCTTTCTCCAAAAGAATAACGCCATCAGTGGGACTGCTGCTAGTAACAGGTCTCTTTGTCACATGACAGCTGAATTCAAAGTGGGTTAGCAGTTCTTGTAAATCCCTCTGCTCCACAAAAAGCAATAAACCCAACAGACTCTGGATGGAATAATAAACATCATCTGATTGTGACAACATGGAAAAGAAGAAAACTAGTGGTGTTGCAAGAACGTCTCATGTCCTTGTGTTTTAAATAGAACATCAGCTGCGCTGCTTTAACATGCTTACAAATAAAAATGTATTTTTAACTTTGAATAAAAGCAGTATCAGTGTT